>NC_023751.2:34833308-35163585 GCF_000499845.2 Phaseolus vulgaris
AAGGGCTAAAATGAGAGCATTAGTCAATTTTTCTTTTAAAAGGTCAAAAGCTTTTTGTTGTGCTTCTCCCCATTGAAAAACCACATCCTTTTTCACTATATCATTGAGAGGTGCAGCTATTGTACCAAAGTTGGGTACAAATCTTCTATAAAAAGAAGCAAGTCCATGAAAACCTTGGACTTCATTCATAGTTGTAGGCGTAGGCCAATTTTGAATGGCCATCACCTTAGCTTGATCCACATGGACCCCTTTGCTACTCACAACAAACCCTAGGAATTCTATATGATCAAGTGCAAACATACATTTAGCAAGGTTAGCATACAAATGTTCCTTCCTAAGGGTTTCCAAGACTTGTCTAACATGCATCCTATGGTCATTCAAAGATAAGCTATAAATGAGGATATCATCAAAATAAACAACAATAAACTTACCAATGAAAGGTCTTAGAACATGATGCATGAGGCGCATGAAAGTACTTGGAGCATTAGTTAAACCAAAGGGCATAACTAACCACTCATATAAACCAAAGTTGGTTTTAAAGGTCATCTTCCATTCATCACCCGATTTTTCCCCGGCTCGGACGGGGCCGAGCCGGGAGGGCATCCAAAATGGTGGGTAACCGAATATTTAGAACCCGCACGGGTTGCCCCGGGGGTTCGCCGCATGCATCGAATCCGAGAGAAATGTCCCGCCGCGTGTGCCGCCATGCCCGTTGCTTGCTTGCGAGGACATGACAGACCACGTGCGTGACTTCGGGGTCCTCCGAGACCTCCACCGCGAACGAAAACACTCTTTGCAACCACACGAGGATGCCTTTTAGTAGGTAGGCAGCACAGGGAACGTCATCTCTCGCCCAGGGAACTGGGTGGCAACGAGGGGGATGCGTGTCTGACCGTTCGATGCACGGGGCATGGATCCAGCCGACAACAACATCCTCATTACAACTCACCACACCACCGGACGGTCCACCCCCGCTCGCACTTGGCGAGTGAGCAAATGGAAACATCAAGTGACCCAATGTCCGCATCGCTAGGTATGGAAAAGAACTTCCGCGTGTCCCGTGCGTGCAACAAACTTCTCTCCCCGTGCCCACCAAGTTCCAGCACGTTTCATCTATGTTTCTAATCCTCAACACCGCCCGCGAGGATGGTGTTGATGGAGAAGCCACATGGATGAACCTCAAAAAACAATGCCAAAAGCACCTAAGGAACTTCATCAAAATTTATCATTATTTTTCATTTACTGGTTGCATCTCAACAGGTTGGAAACAGTGTGTGCTGGGATTTGAGTGTTCTGGGTTGGGAGGTTTTGTATATCCGCATTTTTTATTTTTATCATTATCATATTGATAGCTGTCGTTTTGCTGTCAAATTAATATGATTCTAGCGTAGACTTGTCTAACACTAGAGAGATGATAGTATAATGTGGACAAATGTCCCCAAGTCGTCTCCCAACGAATCCAATAGTAAAATCAGTTGATCAGGGTTTAGAATCTATCTGTAAGCAATAAAAGTTAGCAAAAACAATAATAATAAAAAGGGGGTTAAGATAGTTGTGCAAAAAATATATAAGAGATTGAAATAGAAAATAAAAATAAGTTGATCCCCAAGTTCTTCCACCAATGAATTCTTCACAGGCTCTCTAAAGATTATTCTTTTCTCAATCCTCAGCAGAGCTAAACTAGATTGAACATGCGCCAAACCTAATTCAACCGAAGCTCACCAGTAAAGCATGCGTCTACCGGTTTAATCAATACCCACTTTGTTCCATGCGTATACTACATGGGAATGCTTATCTCCTCTCTTGAATCATGCGCCCAAGAAATTAATTAGAACAATATGAACTAACTAAGAAACCAAAGTTTAAGATAAGGAAGATTCTCAATCATGCGTTCAAGTACAACCTCTCACAAAAACTAGTTTTCCAGGAGATTAGACAATAAAAACAACTGCTATAGAGAATTAAAAATCGAAACTTTTATTTAACAAAACCTCATAACTCAATGAGGAATCACAAAGGAATCAACCAAAAGGTTTAGCTTTCCATGCGGAGGCAAAAGAATTACAAATAAGAAAAGAAACTAAGAAAACCCTATGAAGCTCTCTCTTTTCTCCTTGATGCTTGTGTCCTTTTATAGGGCTTTTCTGCTCCAAGGATCTTGGGAAAATATTGCAGTTTAGATTTTGTAAACAGTTTCCACTTTCCATAATTCTTTTTATTTTGCAGAAGATTTGCTTCCAATTCTGTTTCTGGAATCTTGTAGCTTTTATTTTCTCTTTCTTCTCCTCAGAATATTTTTTCTGTTTTGGTTCAAGAAGCAACTTGGACTTTTACATATTTGGCCCATTCACAAAGGTAGATGCTTCCTCTGGATAATTTACTCTAAAAACACAAAACTAACAATAATAATAGTTAAGGCCCAAATAAACCCAATTATAAGAATATTAATTAAAACAATAGATTTACTTATTATTATAGTCCAATAATCTATGAATAAGGCTAGTGAGTGTGAATAAATATATGCTCATCACATATTCATATTTTTTTTAAAGAAAAAAAATGATAAAAAGAGATACTAATTAAACCAAATGAGAAGAGATAAAAATTATAATTTGTAAGAGAGATAAATATATGAAAAATTGTAAGAAATGTTCTACATCTAATCAACTATTTCACTTTTAATAAACATGTTTCCTTTGACAAACTACTCCACATCTAAACTTTAAAATTGATAACTCTTTTTTACAAAATAACAATATATTAATATTAAAAATAATAAAAAACAATTTTTAATTAATTATAAAAATAATTAGTTATTTAATAATACTTAAAATATAAAAAAATGACTGAAATATTAAAAATAAAATAATGAAATAAAATATTAATAAGAATAATATAAAAATAAATTTAGGTATACTAAAAATAGTTATAATAAAAATCCCTTTATATTTAAATATAGATTATTATATAACTAACATTCTAATAAAAATAAACGAAAATTTGTATTTCCAAATAGGAGATGACACAGTTCACTTATTGATGCAATTAACGAAAACCTGATTTTTTAATTTGTCAAATTTGCCAACTTTACATTTTGGATTGTTCAAAAAAACATTTATAGTCCTTTCGATTCTCCTGTAATTGTATATGAACATGTTTATATTCCATTCCACACATTTTCTTAATTTTCATTTTCAAATACAAGAAATTACTTTTTATAAGTAAACCATATTTATACCTATATTTATAAGTAAAATAAGGATAATTTTGTTGAAGACGTTCAAACTATGAAACCCTTCACCCACATAACACTTGTTTTTTGGATAAGGGTTTAAGTGTAGCATTGTGTACACGGTAGTAAGCACCACACCCAAATATCATCAATATTAAATGGTTGGTTTGCTTGTACATCATTCCTTAATTATAATTTTAAATTGTATGATGATAAATAGAGAATGATTCATTAAATAACATTATGTGTTCACATCCTTGTCTCCAATAATATCTATCAAAACCACAATGTCACAACAAGATTTTTATCCTTTTTAACAAAGACATTCATCATGTAGTGACTTCATTCTATTATAGAGTGTGATGAATAGTTAAATGTCACATAATGTACTTATCTCTACAAAATTCAATAAACTCCTTATAGTATAATTCCAAACTGTTGTTAGTGCTTAGATGTTTGACCATCTTTCTAGTTTGGTTAAACATTAGGAATGTTCAAAGTTTCAAAGGTCTTTGATTTCTTCTTCATCATGAATTCTCATGTGAACTGGAGTAATCATCGGTGACCAAAGAAAATACCGTACATCTCCTAATGATGGAACTTTCAAGACCCACAATAATTTGCATGGAAATAGTCCAACGTATCCATTGTCTTATGCAACCATGTAGGAAAGTTTTGTATGGGCTACTTCCTAAACACACATTTTTCACTAAACGGAAAATTTCTTACCTTTTAGTTCCCCCAACAACTCCTATTTAGACAAGATATCCAACCCTATAATGTGTCTTAAACGCATAAGCCAAACTACTTTTCCATATGGGTATCACTAAACAAGATAGGCATAGCCTTAGATGCAACAACAAACTAAAGGAAATGCAAATTCCCTTCCCTAGATCCATGCACTGTTACAACACCACTCCATTTCCATGATTTGCATCACTCTATACAACATTTCTAGCTTTTCAGATCCAATGATATAATGAATATATGGATATATGGTTATTCTTCAACTCTAAAACCTAATGTTAGTCAACATATGAATGATGTCATCGTGCATCCATATTCGTTTAGATCTTATAATAAATGTCTTGCAAGAAGTCCCATTGCCTATCAATGCATTACCATTTTCCCGATCATCAAACATGGTAAAAGAAGCACTAATAATCCAACACCCACCTACCAAAAGACTATAGTCTTGTCATGGCAGTCAACATTTGATCATCATCAAATGACTCCTCCTTCTAAATTGTAGTTGCCACTAGATTTTGTTTCCCTAATATTAGATAGTTTATCCTTCAATGTCCAAGTTGTTTTCAATATTTACAAATATCTTTAGTATTAGTCTTCATTTTGTTTGATTTATTGACCTTCTTGTCTTTATTGAAGACCACCGACCCAAAAGAAAATTCATTTCTACATTCTTAAATGATTTGAGAAAAAACCCCTTTGTATAAAGGTTAGACTCAACCTTTTCTAGCATAATGCAAACTTTCCCTATACCTTGAACTCACAAACTTCTTGTAGAATAATGGAAGAGAGGTCAACAAAATCATTATTGCACATCCTCATATTTTACCTTGATGTTAATGTGTAGAATTTCCATTAAGATTGAATTGAGCTCATCAAGATGAACCTTGCATGACATACCTTATTTTTACAAAGCACAAATAACCACGTTTTCAATAAAAGCTTGTTGTAAATGAACTTTTTAATGACAAACTTCTCCAACTTCAACCACAATGTTGCTAAGGTCTTTTCCTCTACAACCTCATAAAAAGTCTCGTTTGACAATGATAGAAGGATCATTATAAGAGTTGTGTTCTCCATTTGCTCTAAAGTTTGCCTCTTTACCTGGATGTGCTTCTAGAAAGATATTCACAAATACCTCTTTATAGGTTGAAATTGTTCTTCCCATTGAACTTTCAATCTTGAATTTGATATCAATCTTTTTGTGAGAACTTATCACAAACACACAAAAATACCAAAATTATTCTTATATTAGTTTATCATGCACCAAGTCTGAAACGAAACCAAAGAATAAAGAAATAAACAATGCAATGTTGAAATTTACACCAACTAGAGATGAAAAACAACAAAACACACAAATCAAGATAAACATGAATAATCCTCTCGTTTATTATGCAAATAAGCATTACAAATCAGTACTTTGTTGTATATCAGACATCTAGTACATGTTACCTTTATATGGCTACAAAACAATTATATATTAGTTAGAAGTATGCAATGACAAATAACTAACATAATATTGTTGGTGATATCAATTATCCTGTGACAAAAGTTCAATGAGTCAAGTCAAAATTGAATCATAATGAGTTCTTAGGTATAAAGAGTTACATCATAACTATAAGTTATAGTTTTCGACCTAGTGGTAATAGCTCGCCCCAACAATTGGCATTAGAGTCAAATTACAAGTTCGATTCCCAATGGGGCAATTCTTGAGGGAGAGATTGTTACATGTGCATTAATTATACCATGATAGAGGTCAAGTGAATAATCAAATGGTGACACTTGGGTTGTTATACTCTTAAGTAGAAATAGTTACATCCTAACTATAAGTTTTAGTTTTTTACCTTGTGGTATGCACTCAAGTTAACACGTAACAAAATGCATACAACAAATTATTGATTCACCAGAAGACGTAACATTAAGCCATCAAAAAAACCTACTATCAGGTGATGTTTAAAATTATTAGATGCCTACTGTCACACGATGTCTACAACCATTAAACAACCTTACTAGCAAATGACATCTACAACCATCAAACACGACTTCTAAAATTAGTCCAGTACACCAAAATCTACATCATTTTAAGGTTATTATCAACTTCTTATTTTCTTATTAAGGAGTGGGAACATGTTGGGGATGACTCACGATCATTATTCGTCCTATACAATTCATCTTGGTATTTTTTTGAGTTTTCTACAAATCTGAGCATTCTTAAGTTTAAGAGCATTGATCTCTTATGAATTATTTTCATAAGATTTTTAAGCTTATAAAATCTTATGTCTGTTGCTTATCATGCTCCTTGTTGATACATGTGGTCTCATAAAATTTTACTTATGTCTTATGGTGGGCATTAAAAGTTCATACAAGAACAAAGATAACTTATACCTTGAATGTTCTTTATTTTTTTCTTTCTTATCCAATACTTATGATTTACTTATATCGATCTTAATTTCTAATTAGAGATTTAATGATTTAATTAATTATCTAAATATTCATCATGTAACTGAAATATTTATTACAACATTACATATTTATGGTCAAACCTCATATTTTTTATCATTTTTTTAAAAATTTAACAATTAAAAAAATATGAAGTAGTTAATTATATATATTAAAAAATTTATACCGTTTTTAAAGTATATGTTGTCCAGTGAATTTCAAACTGATGTTCATTTCCCATAAAAAAACGTTTTATTGATTTTCTTAGTAAATGATTATAAAATTTATTATAGAGAGATATTAAATATTATATTATATCTATAATTATATTTTTTATATTTTAAAATTTGCATGATTAAATACATCAATGTTATTTAAATATATTACATTATTAATTAGTATGCTTAAATCGTGGACGAATACTTGTAATTATAAAAACGAAAAATCATAGAAGCTTTTTAATATGTATTAATTCATGATAAATATTAGGTGTCTCAGGTCTTCATGGAACCATAAAAATAGACTGTTATACTCTTAAAATAAAAAATAAATAAATTATCCATGACTATCAAATACAACTTTTATTTTAGTGTTAATCACTCAATCTAATCTAATAATTAGTATTTAAGTTAGGGTTTGAGGAAGGACAATAAATAATTTTATCTAATAACAAGAAAAAGCCATGTGATACAAACTTTGTATGGAACATTCTTTTAATGTATGATGTTTTTCTCCCTAAAAAATAACAATTTTATTACCACAAATCATCATATTTGAATGAATTTAATACTTTTTTAGTACGAATTAGATTCGTTAGCCATGCGATTTTAATTTTTGAATTTTAATTGTATTAATTCAATCACTTAAGTATTATAATTATGCAATTTTAGTTTTTTTATTTATTTTAATTATGTCAATTTGATCACTTAATTATTACAGTGATACGATTTTATTTTTTAAAAACATGTAATACATAGAATATACATTAATATATTTGAGAGGAATTAAAATTGCATAATTATAATTATAACATTCGAATAACAAAGTTGGAACAAAAGATATTAAAAATCACAAACTAACCCAATTGACCACAATTGAAAAGACAAGGAGTTAAAAGTGCAATTAACTATTGTTTTTAATATTTTCTTTAAACAGAGAGGTTCCCTAAACGACACCGTATCAAAGAATCATCAAAATCCCTACTTCACCGCGCCCATCGATCACCATCGTCTTTTCACTAGAGCTGCGTTGCGAAAACGCACCGTTCTGTGTTCTCGTTCTTAAGAAAACTGCAAAAGTGAAGCAGGGTTTGCGAGCTTGTGTATAAACAACAATGGCGGAGAAACCCCAACCGGTTCGGATGCTGTACTGTGGGGTGTGCAGCTTGCCTCCCGAATACTGCGAATTTGGATCCGATTTCGAGAAATGCAAACCCTGGTTGATCCAAAACGTCCCTGACCTATACCCTAATCTTCTTAAAGGTACCTTTATTTTCTTTCTCTCTCAAAAGAAATTAAATATTCCCCCAATTTACTCGTTTTTTATTTTATTTCGATCATTCCGATTTCATTCAAATGCGAATTGTTATTACTTATTTTTTTCGCGCAGAGGCAAATGATAAGGAAGCTGATAAAGTTTCTGACAAGCTGCAAAGTACCGGTATATCATCAGGAGCTGGTGATGGAGCTGCTTCCTCAGGTCTTTTTATTTAAATTTTTGTTTAGTGTGTTTGTCATTGAAGACGATTGATATTCCGTAAATTTCAGGATTTGTATTTTAGTAGTGAGCATTGATTTAGATGAGGTGTTTGGATTTCAATGATATATGTTTTTTTGTGGTTTTAGCTTATCCTCTCATGATGTGTTTTGGTTTTGATGTTTCAGCACCGAAGCAAGAAGAGGTGAAGCGTCTTCCTGGTGGGAAGATAAAGAAGAAGGCATGTCTTAAGCCTCTCTGATCAATGTACTTGTTGTATGATGCTGAATGTCATAGCTTTATGTCATTTGGTGTGATTCGAAGTGATCTTGCTTTTTTCAGGAGAAGCAAGAGGTGATTATTGAAAAGGTTGTACGTAACAAGCGAAAGTGTATCACCACTGTGAAGGGCCTGGAGCTTTTCGGTGAGCTATTTCTGTTATTCTCTTAGCATTATTTGGATGTCTTATGGACAGGTAGAATTTAAGATGGAATCGGATGAACTTGGCATACCAGTCTTTGGATGTTTCATGGTGAAATGAGGCAAAAATGGAATTAGAAAATATAGATTTTCTTTTCATCTTAAACATTCCTAAAAATTATAACTAACATCATTTTATTTCATCCCTTTCTATTAAGTATCAATACAAGCACAGACTTAAAGTATTATTATATAGTGTGCTTTAGTGTTCAACTTGTTTTTTTTTATTGCATTCAGGTGTCAAGCTTAGCGATGCTTCCAAGAAACTCGGGAAAAAGTTTGCTACAGGAGCCTCTGTTGTCAAGGTTTGCTGAAATTTTATATGGTGTTCATAAAATTCATGCTGTGACCCTTTTTCCTGGGATTTTTTTTTCTTCCAAAAAGTTGATTAGGTATTTACGAAAGAAAACATTTTTTACCTCAAAAAATAAACCAATCCAAACCATAGTTGTCAATAGCGCCAAATAGCAGTGTTATTGAGGAATTGTGTCATTGAGCGGTAAAATAAAAGTAGAATATTGTTGCAGTTTGGAGTAGCTGCTGTTACAGCAGCAATAGTGGACAAATCATGGAAAATTGCTGCTGGAGCGGGTGCTATTGGAGTGGGTCACAAAAAACTTGTTTAAACTATGAAACAGCACTATTTAAGCTTTTTTGGGGGTCAATTTGGGATTTACCCCCTCCTATGAATACGAATTGAAACCCTTGTTTCTTAGTCATTTAGCACTCTGTTACAAAGTAGCGCCCACTATTCTCCCTTCTGATTAACACCCATCATTCTCGAGCAACGTTTCTAGCACTTCCCAGTGTTTTCTGGTCAGCTGTGACAGTTGGCCATCCCCAACCCCAGCTGCCACTGCTATCCATAGTTTTAATAGGCTGTTAAACCTCTGGCTAACCGTGACCTTTTCTGCCTTACTTTGTTCTGTCCGTGTTTTTTTTATTTAATCTCTCTGAAACACGTCTTTCATCTCGCTGTCTTGTGCTCTCTTCTAATTGGTTACAGTAGTGGCTATATTGCTACCCTCTATCCTGCTATAGTGTTTTCAGGGTCAATTCCTCTGCATTGCTATTTGGTATTGACAACTACGATCCCAACACCCAGTATTGTTGGTTCATATATGGATATTATGTCTTATTTTTGTGTGGATTGATTGGTGTTAGGGACCAACTGAGAAAGAACAAATTGATGTTCAAGGGGATATAGCTTATGACATCGTGGAATTCATTACAGATACATGGCCTGATGTAAGTAATTTTGATCGTTGATTGTTTGGCATTATAATTATGTGATCTAATTTAAACATATGCATTGCTGATAGTGGTGAAAAAAGAAGCAATTAAAAAGGAAAATTTGAGTTATCAAGTTTCAGTAACATAATTTCCATTCTAATCTTCTTCTTTTGTGGGAGACCGATGCTTATTTTAATTTGGTTATTAAACTGAGCAAGGAAATTTGTTTTTCAAATTGGCAATCTATCTTTGACACCATCTTATATGATATATGGAACATTTCATTTATCTACGATACCACTGCTGAATGTAGCGAGCATATTTTGTGCATGATTTGTTCAATATTTTGTTTTCAGTATTGATGGATGAATTTGATGATGAAAATGGAGTTTGTAAACATTAGCTGTAAAGATACCTCTGTTTTTATTTGAAACTATGCTAAGCTATGCCTGCTTCTTCTTATTTGAAAGAGATGTTGATAGTGAGAATCTTATCTATTTTTGTTGACATCTATTATAGACCCCCATTTGTTTGACAATTTTAAACGATTAGTCTCTAAACAAAAATTTAAGTAATCTCTAGTCAACACAAAGAATCTTTTGAAAAGCATTTCACATGTTTTCTTTGTTATGAATAATTTCAAGACAGTAGGAGACCGGGAGTTAAATCTTGTGAGCAAATATCGCTGTTTTGTCTGTTATACATATCACTGGTTCTTTATAAATGCAATTAGTTCTTTGCGCTCCACCCCAGTACAGTAGAAGCTTCATATGATCGAAAATCTATCTTTCTTTTGCAGGTTCCAGAAACAGCAATTTTCTTTATAGAAGATGGGAGAAAGGTTCCAGCTGCTTGATTTTGATATCTGGTCATTAAAACTTCGTACTGATTGCTAGACTCTTCTATATTACTGTAATCCCCAATCTCTCCTTTTTTCCTCACCATATCCCCCCCAAAAAAGAACATAATGTGGTCCCGATGAACATCAGCGTTGTACTTTTAGTTTAACGATAATCAAATTAGTGATGTGTGTAAAGAGGCAAGAGGAAGGAAAGTTCCTTTTCATATAATCAATTTTGTATTTTCATTGAGGTTTTAAGCCACATATAAGTTGCGGTGATAAGGCTCTGCTTGCAATAATTGCCAGTCGCAGAATCCTTTTCCATAAGTTTATAATAATACAGGGTATAGATTCTGAAAATAAAACGGGAATTTAGATAAATTAATCCCTTTCATTTATCATTGGTCTTTTGTTCTGTTCGGACATCGGAGGAAGGGGATAAGGGTGAGTGCCCCATTGAAAGTATGATTCGTTTGGAGAAACTAAAAGTAAATAGTGATGAGTTTATTTTAATTTTTTCTCAGTTAAACATCTTTATGAATTCCTTTCTTTAAACAGGTTGGTATTACATTATATTTTTCTTCTGTTTGACAGTGATGATAACTTTTCTACTCTGACAGTGATTTTTAGAATTTAATAGTCCTAACTTATACATTTTAAATGCGAGCCTTTACTTAGTTCTCAAACAAGTGACGAATCCGTGGTTTGTTGCATTCACTTATCTGTGTTCAATGTGCTGGAGTTGTTAATATTTAGTTTAATATTAACTGTCATTTGCCAACCGAATTGCAGTACTTGAATGACGTATATTTTGAGTTTAATATTAAATGCTTGTATATGACTTGATAATGCTATATATTCAGTTGAAGAACTAGAGTTAAATGTGAAAGAGCAAAGAAGATTTAGGCTATTTAACTAAAATGAAACGTTTTATTTTATCGTGGGTGTGGAATTTTAAAGCCCTCCCTCCTTAAACATGTGATTGTGCATATGGTTTCTGACGTTGGAAACTAATATTTTCTATGTTATAAATGTGGAAAAAAATCCTAGTGTGAACACGTGAGTATGAAGTATTTATTAATCAACACTTTTTGACCAACAGTCAGCCGATAAACGTGACCATGGTAAAGTAACTCTAGTTACAATCACCAACAAGGTTGAAGAAGATTCCTACATCTACCTATGACAAAAATAGATAGATAGATAGATATATACAGAGAGAGAGGTTCTGTTATAGCCACGAGCTTAGGGAATTCCTGTAATAAAATAATTATCTTTTTTTTTTTCTATAGTTTTTTTCCTTTTTAAAGTTTCAATTAGGTTGTCTTGGTGAAGAGTATCTTGTCTCTAATTTATTTGTTCTTTCCTTAATTCTTATCATTATTTAAAAGAGCTATAATACTTCCACATCACTATTCTTATCACTGTTCTTATCCACTTTCATTTTACAATTAAAAATATTATTATTTTACTTAAATTTTTATTAGTTAAATATAATATTTTATTATTGAAAGGAGTTGTAAAGTGAAACTAAAAATAAGAGTGTCAACGATTTCTCTATTATAAATTCTGTTTGTTTGGCACCACTAGTGATGAGACTAACATCCAGACAAATAAATAACATAGTACACGGCACCCCTCACGAACACAAGAAACTAACAACTACATCGGTGAATAACCTAAGATTTCATCCTTAAAAATTGTTTCCATTCAAAAGATCATGGCTTGTTGCTTGGTATACATATCGATTAATTTTTCCGAATAACAAAACAAAAACAGCAACAATAAAAAACCCTAGCAAACACAGTACAATTACAAAGGTAGCCAAATTCTCGTGTTAACGCAAGAAACATTTGAAAAAAAGCGATCTCATACTGTTCCACGTTTCTCCTTCAAATAATATTGAATCAATCCAAGAGTTTCTTCTTCTCTTCCCACGCGTTGTTATGAGCTTCCTCTCAGCATATCCCTGCAACGTAGAATAGAGTCAAGCCTTTGCAACCTCAGTTGCTGCCTAAACCTGTTGATGAAATCATCAGCCTTGGCGTCCACCCCTTCCTCTCCTTCCCTCTCCTCCACCAACTCCCCACCGTCCGCCACCTCACTTTCCGACTCCGATCTGTTAAAACTCAACGACTTGAGCCGCTGGAGGAAGGAAGGAGCACGGCTCAATGGCTGCTCAACGGAGTCACAGCTTTCATTCTGGACTTTACACAAATCCAGACTAAAACACCTCACACGCTCCATTAAAGATGGAGTTCGAACCAGCTTCATTCCAATATCAGGATTTTGGACCGGCTCAGATCTTTCCCTTTCTGTTTTATCAAAAGAGAAAAGTTCATGAAAATTAAAAAAAATATATATATATATATCTTTCACTATACAACCTTTACTTAATAATATAAAAAAAATATTTTTGTTATTTCATATAAAAATTGAAATTTGTATACTTGAAATAAGGTGTCAATATATTATTTTTTTTAAAAAAAATATACATTTGACACTATTTATAATAATATAATAATATTTTTAAATTAAAAGTAGAATAAAAATGAATAAAATATTAATTTATTATGGTGTGAAGTATATGTTGATGTTATTATGAGTACCTTTATGAAAACTAAAAGACCTAATCCGGTCTAACAACGACGACGAAGAGGGAACCCGGTCCAACTGGGGTGAATTATTACTCTGAATTTGATCATCTTCTTCGATCTCAGGCGTATCTAAACTGGGACCGAAGGAGATGATCGAAACCGCCGGCGGCGATTCTAGAGTCCGGACAGGCTCCAGAGCAACGTTGTGAGGCGTTAACGTTGGTGTCGGTTCATGTTTGTGATAACGGAAGGATGAGAAGCGGTCTAACAAAGAGGGAGAACGGAGGAGTTGGTGTTGGCGTTGGCGTTTGGTTGTGTTGGTGAAACGAGAGGTGATGGCTATGGTGCCGATGACAAGGTTGATGAAGATGAAGAGATAGGAGGGTGTGAACCAAGTTGCCATGAGAGCATAAACTGAAGAAGGTGTTGGAGTCATGTTGGATGAGATTGTGTTGTGTTATGAGGTTTGGTGTTGGTAATTGAAAGAAGGATTTATTATATAAAAGGAAGGGTTAACGTTGCTTTCATTGCTTCGTCTGTTTCTTTTTGGTCTTTTTGTTCAAACGTCAGGGGCTTCATTAGTGCGTGTTGTTGTTATTCTTTATTCTTTATTATGCTCGTAACAACCATCACTGACTATTATTTTACTGCAATGAAACCATGGCGTGACTAGCTATGATAATTGAAAATGAAACAAAATGGATAAACATACTTTATGTTATAATTTCTGAAAAAAGACACGTGTGTGAAACTAATAGGAGACAAAGGACCCTTTTTCGTAAAAATGCTGAAATTTAGTTTCTTCATTACCATATCTGGACAGAAAAAAAAGTTTTTTTGTGCAAGACCACTTCAGCATGGATAAGGTAAAACAAAAAAATCGTATCATAAAAAAATAATAATAATAATAAAAATAAAAAAATAAAAAAATAAAATATATATAACATTAGTTGAAATTTTTTACCTTATTTTTTTTATTAGTTTTTTATTTTTTGATTTGTGAACTTTCTTCCTCTTCTTCACTCTTATAAGGAAATTACAGACAAAAATGAACCTCTTGAGAATAGGTATTACCCTGTCTTCTACTTTATGTATGTTGTGTATCAAGATCGAGGAAACGACTCATCATCTTTTTTGTGGAATGTGAGATAGCCTACCAGATTTGGTTGATGGTGTCTAAATGGGTGGAGAAACAACTTGTTTACCATAATAACCTTAAACAACAGTTGATGCAGTTCAACTTGATGCAACTAAGTAGGGCTAGGGATCAAGTGTGGAAAGGTGTTTGGGTAACAATTCTATGGAGTATCTAGAGTCAAAGAAATAAAGTAGTTTTCAGGGGAGGGGTAGTGGATTCTGAAGAGATTTTACATTTAGCACAATTACAGACTTGGTTCTGGATGAGGAGGAAGATTAAATTCTTTAGTTTTGCTTACTCTGATTGGGTACTATATCCTCTAAACTTCTTATGATATTTATGCTGATTTATGGTATGTTGATGTACAATAGTGTTTGGCTTGGTTAGTTGTGATTGCTTATGTGTAGTTAATTAGTTTGAGTTTTTTTATTGGAATTGTGCTACACAAGGGTTTTTGTTTTTGTATGCAGTATATGAAGGGCAACAGAAAGAATATAAGCATGGAAGGGAATGTGTGGTAAGGATGGAGAATCAGTTGGCAGGAAAACTGGGGAGCTTTCAAAAGGAAATAACAGCGAGTAGAAGAGGTGTCTTGAAGGGAAACCTCTTAAGCTTGTCGCAAAGTTTTGCAGATGTGCAGGAACCAAAAATGCAAGATACTGAGGGTGGTGCAATAAATAAAAACCGGGGGGGGGGAGAGAGATTAAGCCTCAAAATTTTCTTAAGTTGTATTGTTGTTCAGTAGTTAACACCTCAACTAAGCCTACCAACTTGGCCACTCTCTAGGAAATAAAAACCAGAATTGGTAGGGGAGAGGAGATAAAGTTGTGAGATGCAGTTTTACAGCATGCTAAATCTGCAACAATTATGTTTTTGTGTTTCTAGGGTCCTTCGTAACTATGACTTGTTATTGTAGCTCTAGTTAATGGGGTTCACATTAATAGTTAGGATTGTGCAGCTCTTGGTGTTGCTTTGAGCTGCATTCTTGGATTGTTATTATAACTCTTGGTTTTTATATACGGGTTGGGATACCCCTGAAGTATTCCGTTTTATTCATTTTATTATTTGCTGATAAAAAAATAAAATATTTCACTCTTATAATTTAGTCGTTTGAACCAAACGTACATTATAAAGATATTGCTACAAACCTTTTTTTTCCTTATGAAAAAGTTATTTTAATATTTCTTTGGACTTAAATTATAAACTTTCATGTTAGTATACCCTTGAAGCATCATGGCTTTTAAGTTTAACATAATTCATGTTTTTTTAGACAAAGAATGAATAAAATTAATTAGACCATTTCAATGATGATTCAACTTTAACACAAGAAGAAAAGTTTAGTTCTAATACGATTAAAAGAACCACCAATATAAGGTCACACCTTGATGGTTTTGGAAGATGCAAAGTACTAACATAGCCACCATTACATTTACTCAATTACGTAATACATTTGATCACCTTTAATCCAAAGAAGTTGTCCATCATACTATTTGATAAACTTATACATTTTGCCATAATTTTTCATTTACTCATGCTAACGACATTTCTTGACAATTGTTATAGACTCCTTATTGTCATAATGAACTTAGTCATCTGATTACTATTGATATTTTCATTCAAGTCGGACGGTTGTTCTTATTATCTATTTTACAAAAATTGAATTTCATCAAGCTGATAGGATCATGTGGAAGTCTGGGTTTCCCCAAAGTATTCCAACTAACATTACATCGTGATCAGGTGCACAAATTAACAGTCCTAATTGACACAAGAACATTACCTTACAAAAACAAATTAATCATTGAAGAAGTTGTTCATGAGTGACACGATTTTAGTGCAAAACAAATGACTGATGTCGCCATAGTCATGCATGACTTTAATTGTTTCCTTTTACCCGTATTATCCATACACAACTTTTTTTTATCAGCAAAAATAAATGAATAAATATGAATCATTTCAGGGTGACACAACCCTTATACAGAACAAGACACAAGAGACTCAACCTTTCCCCTTACAACTTCACTTAAGGTCTTATCAAAATGTTAATTAAATTCATGACTCAACACCATTTTTTCTTTTAAAATTTTGAATTAAAGTCGTCTTATGATAACACTTCTTTGACATTATTCAAGCTAAAGTGGTTACATCACCACAAATTCTTTAAAACAAAATCATATAAAAAAGACACGACTTACTCAAATTTGTAAATGATTTTTTTCTAATAGTAATTAACAAACTAAATTGTATATTTTGATAAAAAAAAATATTAATTAAGTGTATGTATTACACATATCATTATACTTTATATTTGTAAGTTAATATATATCTACTTTATTAAAAGAATGCAACTAAATCTGAATTAATTCTTAAATTCATTTTAATGATAAAAATATTAACAATTCATATTTATACATAGATTTGATTTTTGTTTTATAATAAAACATCTGTTATTTTAATTTTAAATAATAAATTATTATATTTTTATTTGTATATGCAATCATATTCTGTGGAAGATATATACAAAACTAAAAAAAAAAACTTCATGTTATGTAATTTTGTTTTAATGGAAAAAAATACAGTATTTTAAATACGATACAAACCTAGATACTTGCGTTAAATATATATTGTTATTGTTATATATATATATATATATATATATATATATATATATATATATTATTATTAAAAAAAATATTATTTCACTTCTACTTTAATTTATCCTTATTTTTAGTCATATTTATTAATTTTTATCTCTCTTTTTTCTTTATTTAACTCCTTTTTTATTTATACAGTTTAAGAATAGCATCGACATTTTAACCTTTTCGTATTGCATGCCTAATTTTATATAATTTTTCTTATACAACTTGTATCAACCCACGTTTTAGAAAAAGTAATAAATAAAGAAGAAATTTGGATGTTTCATTGGTAGCTCAAATTAGATTTATTATTTTTTACCCATTCTTAATCTATTCTTCTAATATTTACAAAGTATTGATAAAAGTATACATTTAATAGTAATAAAGATTTTGTGTATAAATTACATTATTTTTTTAGGTGATAGTTACAAGGTTATAAATATAATGATTAGAAAACATGTATATATTTTAATCTTAGGGTTATGGATTGAGATGAAGATGTGTTTGATTCATTGATAAAAATAAATTAATGCAGTCTGAAACAGAAGACTCAAAAGAGTGGTTGAAATATATGGTCAACAATGAAGAAGACAAATTCTGGTGAATAATGAAAGATTAATTATTTATAATATATGAGCATGCACACCACCGACTTTTGCGTCATATACTTTGGAGTAAAACATAATATCAAAGACTAGTTTACTTTAAATTTTCTACCAATATTTTCTCCCAAACTATTTTATTAAATAATAGTTCAGTATGTTTTGCACTAGTAATGTAGATGTGTATATAGAATAATATTTATTCTGTATAGCTAGTAATTTTGTAATGTCTTTTATACTGAAATTCATAAATAAAAATAAATGTTTTAAACATATCAACTATATTTTAAATTTATTATAAATAAATTACAGTGTGATACGAGGTTAATTTTAACTAATAATAACTTCATTTAAAAGCATTAAAACGTATTTAAAACGAAAGGTGAAAATATGTAAACGTAAAAGGTAAGATATTAAGACATATTTCTATAAATATTTTTTAAGAGTAATTTTTAAAACCACATTTACTAATTTAAAAACTAAAAAAGTTATTGATAAAATTAATTTATATTAAAAAATAATTTTTAAATTAATATTTAATCAACAACTAATATTAAACTATTAACTCTTTAAATTTTGGTTGATAAGTAATTAGATATCAATTTAAAAATTATTTATTAATAATATAAATTAATTTAAATATAATATTTTTAATTTTTAAAATGGTATTTAATTTAGTTAATATAATAATTAATTAATTTTTAAAATTAATGATTTTTTTTAGTATTAGTGTGTTTTAAGAATATACTGAGGAGTTTGAGTATTTTAAATTAACGTTGTCATATTTATTCCTTGCAGACAATTCTGACTCATCCATGTTTGAATAATATTGTTAATTGAGCTTATGAGTGATTTGGAATTTGGGTAATGATAAGACATTAAGAAATGAAATGAATTGAACAAATGCTCATTTTTTTATGAGTGGATGTGAGAGTGTTTTGCAAGGGATGAGAAATTAATTCATAAAGGTGCTATTTTTCTAATATGGTGATGAAAAATATTGAGATATTCATGATCAAAATATGACTACTGTAATTCAAGTTGGAAATAAGTATAAACATTTTTATTCTCTTTCTGTTATAAACTATTAAAAAAACTTTAGTTTATTTGATAATTTATACAAGAATTTGATATTAAAGATCAACCCACGTTATTCTAGTGTTCAACATGAATCATTAACATGTAGACACACATATATATATGCTTCTTTAAATTATTATTTAACATTTGGCATGAAATATATGCACACCATGTTATGAATCTAAATTCTTTGAAGACATCATTTGCCTTCAAATAAAGTAAATCTAATAATCACAGTGTTTGATTTTGATTATGTACACAAATGTATGCATTGAATACTTCAAACATTATGTACACATGTTTTTTCGATTTATGGTGTAAAATTGTTAACTTTAGACAAAATTTAAACATTTTGAGTTTTAAAAAAAATATTTTCACCATAGTAGTTATACTTATTATAAATATTATTAAAAATATTCTATAGACAAAATTTGTATACACACTACCAAAAATATAATTGAATATAAATCAATTTTAGAGATAAAAAATAACTAGTTGTTATATTAACTAAATTAGATACCATTTTAGAGACTAAAAATTTTGTTGGTTTCTAAATTAGTTTTTATTATTAATAAGTAGTTTCTAAATTGATATCTATTTAACTATCAAAGTTTTAAATACCAATTATTCAGATTCTAAATTTGGAAGCAAAAATTTTGGTAGCTAATTAGATACCAATTTATAAACAACTTAACAATAATAGAATCTAAAATATTTTTTAATCTATAAATGGTATGTAATTTAGTCGATATAACAACTAATTATTTTTTATTTCTAAACTTAATTTTTACTAATGATTTTTTTTAGTGATATATGTATATATTCTACTGATGTTAATTAAGTGTAAATAACATGAACAATATATAAAGAGAAAAACATAAATTTTCTTACACTAAACACGTCCTAATATTTCAAATATTTTGTTAGATAGACTCAAGATTTTGGTCTTCGCTTTAAATGTGCAAAATCAGATAAAAAAAAAGTGTCTTTTCTTTATCTAAGAATCTCACTCTTGCCAAATACTGTTAAAGTGAAAGTACCCACAGGCTTTGGCTAAAGCCCAAATGACATAACATTATTTTCAACAATCAGGTTCGAGATTTGATTGGGCTGGGGTTTGTTTGGCTGAAAACAATTGCCATAATTCATCACTTTCATAAGCAATTTAACGATTGACATGTTAAGATAATACAAAAAATCTTACTTTATCGTACACACATTCACCTTCTAAATCCTTACGTCTCTAATGTATGACAATGAATAAATATTGTAATGAAAACAAAAAACATCAAATTATTTAATGATGCTCTCTTGATAAAATGGAAATTGGGACTAGTAATTAATAGAAAAGAAAAGCCTTTGAAAAGGGGTTTTTGAGTCTAAATAAAGAGGATTTGAGAAACTTAAACAAGGGGAATGCATCTAAATTGGATTCATCTGGGGGAGGATACGAGGAAATTACGTAGATTAGGATTAAATTACTTGGTTTGACCATAACGTTTTATGGAAAGTTGGTTTAGAATATTATCAAATATTATGAAAAAATATTTTTTTTATATTCATTTAACGTATGCTTAATGTTTATATACAGTCAGATTGGATAGATATGCTCTATATAATTTGCTACTTCATATCTCTATATAATTTGCTACTTTATATGTGATGCTTATTTATCAACAATTACACCAAATTATTGTCTTGTTTACATTGATACACTTCCTATATACCTATATATGGAAAATATAATAATTTCAATACCCTCCTCAAGTTGGTGAGTAAATATCATGGTCTCCCAACTTGTTTCGCAAAGTCACAAATTGTTCTTTCCCAATAGGCTTAGTGAAGAGACATGTCATGGACTTATCATAGCTTGAACTTTTCTTGTATGATGTGACAATCTATCTCGATATGTTTCGTATGCTCATGAAATACAAGACTTGTTGCAATATGGAGTATCGTTATCACAATACAAAGGTGTAGGCATGCTAATTGGAACCTTGAAGTCTCGCAGGATATAACGTAACCATGTTAGCTTTAGACAAGCATTTGCCATGGCCTGATATTTTGCTTCGGCATATGACCTTGACACGTTGGTTTGTTTCTTAGACTTTCAGTATACCAATGAATTTCCCAGGAAAATTCAATAGTCGTTGACTGATCTTCTAGTTATATGACATCCTCCCCAATCTAAATCACAATAGGCTTTCATCTTAAGATCATTATCATAGGGAAGTAATAATCATTTCCCGGGTGTCCCTTAATGTACGCTAGAACCCGTAATGTTGCATCTCAATGTGTTTTGCGAGGCTCTTGCATAAACTGGCTTAAAGTTCTAACTGAGTAGACAATATCTGACCTTATGACGGTGAGGTAAATGAGTCTTCCAACTAACTTGCTATATTTAGTTGGTCATGTAATAAATCATCATGAGTTTAAAATTTTGCTCCATGGGAAGCTTCTTCGATTTTGTCTCAGTTAGACCTGTATTATCCAAAATGTCCAACGCATATTTTCTTTTAGACATAAAAATGCCATCTTTAGACAGAGAAAATTCAATTCCCAGAAAAAAAAATTTAAGGTACCAAGATCCCTGATTCGAAAACGTTGGTGTAAAAATTCCTTTTGATGCTTGATTTCGACATCATCATTTCCTGCTAAAAGTATATCATTGACATAAAGTAAGAAAACTGTGAAAGATGATCAAACAATCTTGGTAAATAAAGAATAGTCTGCTTTTGATTAAATATATCATGTCTTTTGAATAATCTTAGAGAAAGTAGCAAACCAGTTTCAAGATGCTTGTTTTTATCCGTACAAGGACTTAAGAAGCCGACAAACCAGATTTTCCTCCTGTCGGCAAAGTTTGGGAGGAAGCTCCATGTAAATAGTTTCACGCAAATTACCGTGCAAAAATGCATTTTTCACATCAAGTTGGTAGGTGAACCAGTTTCTAGCAGCTGCAACAGTCAAAAGGCAACGTAATGTCGTAAGTTTAACAATCAGAGAAAAATTCGCAATATAGTCAATCCCTTCCACTTGCGTGTAGCCTTTGACGACTAAGCACGCCGTATATCGTTCGATGCTCCCATCAGACCTGTATTTTATTTTATAAACCCATCGACATCTTATGGGTTTGTAGCCAGCTGATAATGAAACAATACTCTAGGTGTTATTTTCTATCTATGTTGAGAATTCAGATTTTATGGCTTCCTTCTAGTGGGGAGAAAGAAGGACCTGATCATGATGAAGACTCTCTATGTGTAGAAATGTTAGCTAAAAAAGTACAGTGAACAAAAGATAAGTTAGAATAAGAAATAAAATGAGAAAGTAGGTATCGTGTATCTGGGAGAGAACCTTGGCTAGGATTGGATTGATTAGCGTGAGGTGACATTAAGTAATCTTTATGCCATGCAGAAGGATGTTTGAGACATGTAAAATGTCGAAGTGGTTGTGTAGAAATATCAAGGGATGAATTAGGCACAAGAAATTCAATGATCATAGATTTTGGAATAGGCTTAATGGGTATAGGTTTGATAATGGGCTAAATGGGTATGAGTTCGGTAATGGGTATGGGTTCAGTAATGAGCTTACTGGGCAAAGTTGGTGAAGCCAATTGTGAGTTCGGTAGTGTGGTAGGAAATATAGAATTTTAATGGTCTAAGAGTCCAGGACCGAATTTGGTAGGACAAAAGAGTGTGAGGGTGATGTTGTTTCATAAAAAGGAAAAATGGTTTTGTGAAAAACTACGTCTCTAATGACAAAAATAGTATTGTCTTCAAGATCATATAATTTGTAGCCTTTATGATTAGGTGAATATCTAATAAAAACGCATCGTCAAGCGCAGGGATCAAATTTGTGTTTGGGATTATTCACTGCTGCATAACACAGGCTGCCAAAAATACGTAAATGTGTAATAGATGGAACTTGGTTGTATAATAGTTGAAATGGTGTTTTATCTGATAGAATGTGGGAAGGTAAGCGATTAATGAGGTAAACCGCAGTTAAAACACAATCTCCCCAAAAACGAATAGGTAATTAGACTGATAAAGAAGAGATCACGCAGTTGTGAGGATGTGAAGGTGTTTGCGCCCAACCACCCCATTTTGTTGGGGGGTATAGACACATGTACATTGACATTCAATGTCGTGATCAAGAAAAAATTGAGGCATGAAAAGAAATTTCGTACCATTATCTGTTCAGATGACTTTAACACGAATGTGAAATTGTGTATATGAAAATGTGACGAAAGATTGTAGTAGACATTGAGTATTTGATTTGTGTTGGATAAAAAAAACCCAAGTGCATCTAGTGAAATCATCAACAATGGTTAAAAAAATTGTGCATTTGAATAAGTAGGTTTATGAGGACCCCAAATATCGCAATGTAACAAATCAAATGGACGTTGTGTATTTATTGCACTAGAAGTAAAAGGCAATCTTGTTTGTCTAGCAATGGGACAAATATTGCATTTATTATGAGTAGACATATTGAAAAAATAATAATAAAGATGTTAATTTTAAACGGGATGAAGATGGATGACCAAATCTCATATGTCAGAGATTCGTGTTGCTAGAAACATGAAAACAGTCTGACAATTTTTTTAAAGGTTTCATGTAATAAAGACCACCTCGTTGTTCACCTGAGTCAATTATCCTTCCCGTAGCCAAATCCTGGAAGATACAACCATTTGGAAGTAAGACAATACAACAATTTAGAACTTTATTGAGTTTACTTACTGAAATAAGATTTAAATGAAAATAAGGGACACATAAACCATGCTCTAATTTTATATCCCTATTAAATTGGATGGTCCATTTGGACGTAATTGGGGTTGTTGAGCTTGTAGGAAGATTTACCAAAAAACCTGGCGATGGAGTTGAATTAATAAATAATTATGGATTTGAAGTATTAAAGTTCATTAGAAAACCTGTTGAATTAATCATCGACAATTGTTGTTGTGTCTCTTCCTATATAATTAATGAATATGCATGTCGAATGTTAAGTAAGGGAAACATTACCAAAATATTATATCAGACACCTTTATAGGTATCATTGAGACCCATATGAAATTGCATTAAACGATCTTCTTCCTTCTCATCATTGCGTGATTTCATTTAATTATAAGGCAAGAATGAGCGATATATGTCTAACTCATCCCAAAGGCTCTTGTTTTTATATAATATGGCGAAACAAACATAATACCTTGAGAAATTTTGGCAATGACTTTCTGTATCTGAAAAATTGCACGAGTCATTGATTTGTTTCACTTTGGGTAGTTTGAGGCATTCAATTTCTCCTAGACAAGTAGGTGTCTGGTTGATTTGAATGATGTACGTAGTATGAATTTGATGTATTTGTAACTGAGTTTTTGGAGTTTTCGACAGACTGACTGTCAAGGAAAAAAAGGGCGAAAGAAAATTTTGTAAAGTCACCAGAAACGATGCTTTTAGTAATACCATATCAAATATTATGGAAAAAATATTTTTGTATATTCATTCAACGCAAGTCTACTGTTTATATACAATCAAATTGGAGAGATATGCTCCATATATTTTGTTACTTTATATGTTATGCCTATCTATCAACAATTATTACACAAAACTATTGTCTTATTTACACTGATACATTCTCTATATACATCTATATGAAAAATATAATAATTTTAAAATTCCAATAAATATACATACGATTTTGGTAGGATGGATGGAATGGAGGGGAAATGTAGACTAAAAAATAGTCACATAATAAATGAATTCAAATCTTAAGGAATTGAAAAATGAAACAACAAATCTTGGAGATCCCACGTTGACAAGAAATAATAACGTTTCACTAGTATATTATTTCAATAGTATATTACTAGATGAAAACCTCATTTTCTTATAAATCGATTTTATAAGGTTAAATTAGGATTAAAGTTCACTTTTTAAAATGTTATCAAAATTTATCCTAAAGATAATTTGTTAGTCTTAGAATTCTAGAATGAAAAATTAAGGGATTTAATCCATCTTGCAGGATAATATGATTCAAATTTTTTTTTCAAAAATTTCTGGAAAGTGAAGGTTTTACAATTAGCTATGCACTTTATATGGAGATTAATATTGAACAGAGTGGCAACCAAAAATAACCTCACTAACAGATGAATCCAAAAGAGAAATTTTATGCGCGTGATGTGCGAGTTAGCTGAAGAAAAATTCACCAGTTGTTATTTGGTTGTATAGTTGCAAATAGGATGTGGAATTGATGTAATACATGGGTGTGCATCAATACAATCTTACCTATTCAAAAAAGGTGCAGATACAACAACATGCCATACCATGTGTGGACAAAAAAGTTAACCAAATTTGGAAGACTATGTGGGTAGTATTCAGCAATGAAATAGCAGATGTTTATCTCTAAAAGCTTGC
Source organism: Phaseolus vulgaris (assembly GCF_000499845.2). Taxonomy (NCBI): domain Eukaryota; kingdom Viridiplantae; phylum Streptophyta; class Magnoliopsida; order Fabales; family Fabaceae; genus Phaseolus; species Phaseolus vulgaris. Next base: position 34,858,430 of record NC_023751.2, read on the forward strand.
ATAATAGGAATGCATAAGTAAAATGGAGTTGAGAGACCAGATAAATTGTCTCATATTTTTTTAGGTATGTATAAGGGTTGAACTACCCCTTAAGTGATTCCTGTTATTCAATCATTTTTGCTGATAAAAAAAAAGAATGCACAAGTAAAATGGAGTTGGGAGTTGAAGGATTGTGAATAGGGTCTGAGTCCTACTTCTCTTTTTTCCCAGGGTTGAATCAAAAGCAGAATCAATGTGATATTTTCGTGAATACCCTGATGAAAAGAAGGTTGAGAAAAGAATTATAGTGCCAAGTTTTAGTGGCAAAACTAATGCAGGTAGGTGTAATAGGAAACCAAAGCATGATATTGCTTAAGTATCTACAAATGTTATGATGGTGATGCTATCTATATTGGGGGAATAAGGACATAAAAAAGAGAGTCTATTTAGTAATTGCTAGTAGGTATGGTATCTAGTATTGAAACTTGTATTTCGATGGAATTTGGAAAATGAATGGAGACGTTGGCAACTGAGATACAAATGAGTGTATAAATGCTGGTTTTGAGGCAATCATGGAGCTCAAAACTTTGTAGGGAGATTGGAGCTAGTAAGGTGTGGAAGGTATGCAAATCATGAAATGGCTCAAGTAAAAGCATGAACTGATATGGTACTGATATATAAGGGGAAATTGACAGTGAAATGAATGCATAATTTGTGGATAGAGTGAAGTAGAGAGGTTGGTGCATCATAAAGCATATGAAGATAGTGCTCAAGTAATTATAACATTTTCAAGGTGGTGTTAAGGACTTTAGATGGAAGGATTCTTAGAGGGAAATTAATCCAAAACATGTATGTAGTCAAAAGTTTTATGTATTAGGTTGCTAGCAAAATGCATTTGAAGATTGTCAACAAAACTAGGCAGATTGTTGACAAATTTTAGCAAAGATTTAACAAAACTAGTCTTCATTAAATTTTATTTTTTTATTAATATTTTTTTATGTGATGACTTATGATTATTATGGTTTGAAGTGTTCGTCTAATTGAGATGTCAAGTTGCATATATTTCTTTTTGGAAAATCCCATAAAATCATAATAATAACGCCAAAATTCAGTTTTAGATTAAAAGGGTTATTGTTTAAGTTAAATCAACATAGAATATGTTACCAAACGCTTATTTAAACACAATTTTTGAAAAAGACTTTTAAGAGGAAAAAATTGAAATAAATTCCTTCATGCATAAATTAGTTTGTACAAATTTTTCATACAACTTTTTTAAATTTTTATTTTTTATCTAATGTATACTCTGGTTATGAAAAAATTCATTTAATTTTTTTATTTTTTTCTTACAGAAATGCTTGTGTATAAACTTGTCTAAACACAACTAAATAGTTTATAGGAATTGATTTACCTTAATTAATAGTTTAGATTCGATAGAAATATATACATGCTAAAATATACTACTAGAAAATCAAATCTTTAAATAGAAACACTTTAAAAACAAAAAATAATTAGTTGTCATATTAAATAAATTAAATATTATTTTAGAAACTAAAAAATATTGGTATATAAATTAATTTTTATTATTAATAAATAATTTCTAAATTGATATATAATTAGTTATCTACACTACAAGAAAATCATTAAATAAAAACTAATTTTAGAGACAAAAATAATTAATTGTTATAGTGACTAAATTAGAGACCATTTTAGACCCTAAACAAATTATTAGTTTCTAAATTAGTTTCTATTATTGAAAAATAATTTTTAAATTGATATCTAATTAACTACCAATTATTTAGATTTTATATTTGGTAGCAAAAACCTTGGTTTAAACAAATTTAGAATGTTGGACTTAAACAATATTTAAACTATTTATCAATAATAGAAACAAATTTAGAAACCAATCATTATTTTAGTCTTTAAAATTATCTCTAATTTAGTCAACAACTAATTATTTTTTGTATCTAAAATTAGTTTCTATTTAATTTTCTTGTAGTGCTAAGTTTTAATTACCAATATTTAGATTCTAAATTTAGTAGTTAAAACCTTAATAACTAATTACATACCAATTTAAAAATTAATTTAAATATCAATAATTTTTTAATTTTTAAAAAGTAGTATCTAATTTAATTAATATAACAATTAACTTTTTTTTAAGTGATCGAGAAAACTTTAACAAATCAAAAGAAAAAAATTATTAACTCTTTTTAAAATATATTATTTTATAACATTATTTTTGTAATATGGATTAAAATCTATTGAAAATGATAACTGAGATTCTTGAATAAGAAATACGACCCAAACATATATGAGATTTAATCAATTTTAATTAATAATAAAAAGTATATCAGAAAAAAAAATTATATATCTGCTTTGTTTATTCATATTCATAGATACTCCTTGGTTGAATTTAAAACATAATTCTATAGAAATATATAAAATCATAACACGCAAAAGAAAATACACATGTAGAATTATTAAAAAAAAAAAATATTATGCATATGTAAATGTAAGTAAAAAGTTTTAAGATGCAAGACACTATTGAGCTGCTGGGGAGTCAATTTTGATATATATAGGTTAATATATTTTATGGAGGTTTCTTCTGAATTCAGCTTTGTTGGAAGGAACCACCTTAACAACCATGGGAATGTTCTTCAAAAGTGCCTCTTTCAGCCTTAGCAAAAGTGAAGATCCTAAAGCTATGCATGTGATATAAGAATTCTATGTTAAAAGTTCTTGCACATGCTTTCAAAGCATTGGATTGGTCCCCTTCTTCCTTTGCTAACTTCCATGGTTCTTACTTGCAGGAAAAGATTAGGTTTAGCTCACCATAGGCAAAGAAGTATATAAATGATGAAACCCTAATAATGGATTCTTCCAAAGGAGAAGATGGTGGAGTGAGTGACAAGAAATTAAACAAAGGGATGCAAGGAAACCTTTTGAAACATGCATTATGTCACATTCTACTTGGAGCTTTGTTCCTTTTGAACTATGAATTTGAACTCTAGAAAAAACAAGTATATTTTTTTGTGGGGTTAGGGTTTGGGACTTTGAAAATCAAGAAAGAAAAAAATAAGTGTATGTTGAAAGACAAAGTGGACCATGGTGTATGTATACGTGGTTATATTCTTTGTTGCTTGTCCATTTCCACACACCATGTGACATTTTTTATTTGTTTTGCTTAGTGAGATTATTGGAGTGGAATTTGAGAATTGTCTTTGTTTGAATTTGTTTACACACTTCATGTATTTTTATTTATTCCATATAAAAAATCATTAAATAACAATTAACACTATAAGAAAATCATGAAATAGAAACCAATTTTAAAACAAAAAATATTAGTTGTTATAGTGACTAAATTAGAGATTATTTTAGAAACTATTTTTTTTTCTAAATTAGTTTATATTATTGGTAAATTGTTTCTAAATGGGTATCTAATTAGTTATCAAGGTTTTAACTACTAATTATTTAGATTCTAAATTTGGTATAAAAACCTTGGTTTCTAATTAGATACCAATTTAAAAACCATTTAATAATAATAGAAACTAATTTAGAAATAAAAAATTTTGTTAGTCGGTAAAATAATCTATAATTTAGTCACTATAACAACTAACTATTTTTTGTCTCTAAAATTGGTTTTTATTTCATGATTTTCTTGTAGTGTAAATTTAGAGATAAAAAATAACTAATCATTATATTGACAAAATTAGATATTATTTTAAAGACTAAAAATTTATTCATATCTAAAGTAAAATAGTTTCTGGATTAATATATAAATTAGCTACCAAAAAGTTGTAATTACTAATATTTTAAATTACTCTCTAAAAGACTAATAGAGATTAATTTAGAAAATAAACTAAAAGACTAATAGAGATTAATTTAGAAAATAAAGTAGTAAGTAGTTAATGGTTAAATATCAATTTAGAAACTATTTTATAAATTTTTATTAATAATAAAAACTATTTTGGATATAATAGTTTTTTTAAGTTTATAAAATGATGGCTAATTTAGTTAAATAATAATTAATTATTTTAGTATTTAAAAAATAATTTTTATTTAATAATTTTGTTGTATTGTTTAGATTAATAATTAGACAATTCCTAAAATTGGTGTGTTGTTCTTTTGATGGTTTTGACATGAATATATACTATTTTGATACGTTAAGGTGGTTGGTCGTTGTGAAGAATGTTTGGTGGGTTTCCCTATATTGGGTGGGAGTGTGAATTTCACTTGTTCAAGATATACTAAGTCAAAATTGAAAGCTATTGCAACTATAACTATACTTAATGAAAGAATAATATTGTAAGACACGTTTGTTTTATTTTTAGAATTTTTTTTTGAATAAATGTCACTTTATTTAAATGAAACTAAGCTTAAATATCTTTAGGCAAGATTTTAATTCAAATTAATAGATGAAATATATATATATATATAATTATTGAAAAGAAAATATCACTAATTTAATTTTATCTGATTTTAAAACAAAAGAACACTAAGATTAATCCAACAAAACTATCGGGGTATACAATTTAGTTTGTTCATTGTGGGAAAAAAAAAAGCTAAAAATTTAAATGCATTCAAGACGGTTTAAAAAAAAAGTAGTTTTCAAGCTTCCATTAAATGTTTTAATATTTATTTACAAATAGGATAGACATTAATATTATATAAATTGACAAATAAAGATTTATGTGTATAAGTATGAGATTTTTTTTAGTAGAAAAATATTTCTCCTGGTTCAAAAGGATTTATTTCTTATCTTTATAATTATAATAAAAATTTATACAATAAGTTTGAGTTTTTAAAAAATTAATGTATTTCTTCATTTTAAGATTGTGTTAAAACCATGCTAAAATTATAAAAAATTCAAAAAATATTTTTTTAATTAGACACTTCACTGATACGTGTCCTATAAATATAAGTGTTCGATACGTGTCCGACACGTACACACCATTTAAGAGATGTGTTCGAACTCATAACACAAAATAAATTGAAAAAAAAAAATAGAAGGGAATTTAGTATTTTATTATATATAAAAGAACATCTAATAAAAAGGGCATTTGGGTTCAAATACTTACTTTAGATCTTTATTATAAAAAAACAAAATCCTCCATTTTGAATTGCCACATGCCACTTCAAGATTAGTGTCCCTAAATTAGAGGCCATAGGATCCCTTTGTGAGTTTGCACTTACATAAATTAATGGTTGGAGAGAGAAGTTTGTGAAAGAAAAAGTGTGACAATGGAGTTTGCATATGGACCCTACCATTTTAAATGGTGATATGGTGCAATGGTGCATGTGAACATCACCACCACCATCTTCAGGCCATTGTCTTTGCACTACAATCCAACAAAACCATCACTCACTACACTGCTAATTAAATCCATAATCACACCTATTTCAAATTATTCAAGACTTTAAATACTTTAATAAACATTTTTGCTTTTGGTAACATTGTTTTAATAATTAAAAATCTAAAAAATCATTTCAAAAAATTAACAAGAGCAAGTGATACGAAAAAAGAGAGAAAGACTAATGTTTTTGGGTTGATTTTTTATTTATTTTAAGAAAAATAGTTAAAATTGTATTTTTGTAGCCAACTTGCAGGTTTCACTGATTTTGTGCATCATTAAATTTTCACCATAACCAAATTAAACAGGGATGGGTTATTAGTATGAAATATTTATAAACTTTGTTCATCATCAATTTTATTAAAAAGTGAGATTTTCAACTTTTAGTAAGAATGTTTTTATTTTATATCTTTTAATGATATTAACTTGTGTTTCTTATATATTTTGGATCATTATATTATTATACTGTTTTTACCTTTAAATAAAATGTATCTTTATTTATTGGGATTCTTTTAAAATTCCAATTGAACATATTTCTAAATTTCAGCAAGAAACATGATTTTTAATGATAAAATCAGTTAAGTTTTTTAATCCACAACACTTAAATCTGAATATTTTTGTTAAGAAACAAAAAGTGTCTCTCTCTCTTGAACCGCTTGGTTTCATGTACATCAATTACAAATAGCTATGCTTTTGTCTTCTTGCACTCTAAATTTTGTTCAACTTGTTTTCTTTTTCTGTTATTTTTCACATGCATCTCTCAAGAATGCGTGGTTTGAGGACAATAATTTACTGCACTGATTCCCTTATCAGAACAGAAGCTTTCTTTATCATTAGAAAAAAAAAGGCTCAGAAATGGAAACCGAACATATCACCTTCATAACAGTCCATCAAATTAATATTGGTCGAACAAAAAATATATAAAACTTAAATTCTTTTTATGAAGTGTTGATGTTTTTTGTTTTCAAAAAGTTACAAGACATCATTAACAGAAGTTACTTAAAGTTACAAGAACATTAGTAATAATAATGATTTGATTTAAAACTATAATCTTTAGCAGACCCAAGCCCTTAATTTCAACTGGGGTGGTGGACAAAAGAATAGGAACAAATAGTTAGGCAATAATCAAGTTGAGAAGGTCAGAGTATGGTGCATTGTGAACAGCCATCAGAGATGAGAAAAAAGAAAAATTCATACTGCTAGATAAAAAGCTCATAATCAACCCAAATAGATTCATAGCTATGGATAAAAAAAATGCAGTGATGAGATGAATTAGTCCCTTCTCACAGCAAAACCATGTGACTGAAATTCTGGACTTATCTGATACAGAAGAGCATGTGTAGGACACTGAATCCTTTACTTTTTCCCTAAACAAGAAGCAATTTAAAATTGATCATAGCATAATAACTTAATTGGTGACTATTTATTGGGTGTGGCAGAAGTCAATTAAGCATTAATTAATATGAGATCATGTGGGGGAGATTGAAGAGGGAGCAGAACAAGATTTTGCCACATGGCACACCTTATTATCATCAATAAATCACTTTCTGAAGATGGCCACCAAGAGCTGCCCAAAGGGAAGAGGAAAAGCAACTAGGCAACCTCCATTGAACTTAAATCAAAGTAAAGTTTGGTAATTATCCTCTGTTGACAACAATGCTTAAATCTGACTTTCCCACTGAAAATTAGAAGACAAAATATTAAGTACACATTTTCTTAATACAAAAAATAAGACTCTTGTGTTCTGTCTTTGAACCTGTCTGTCCCACCCCAACTGCCTCTCTCTCTCTCTGAGAAGGGGTCTGTTACTTTTTCCTTTCTTGAGGTTCCTTGAAGTGTGTGTGGATTGTGGAATACACAAAGTGCATATTTTTATTGCTTTGCATCAATTTTATACTTGATCTAGTTACCAACTCCAGTGGAAAGAGTTCAACCTTCTAGTTTCTAATTTCTTCTACCCCTGCCATGGAACACTCTGAGTTCTGTTTCTCACAATTCATGAGCTCAACTTGTTCTCAGGGCACACTTCTTCTGGCACTTGCCCTTTTCACCAAAGACTCTTCTGGCTTCTTCCATAACCTTCCTTCTCATTGCTTTAGTGTCACTATATGTGGGTCTTCTTCAATTTAACCTCTATTTGTTCTTGCTTCAAGTAATAAGTTCCAAAGCTGTAGTTTTTTTTTTTCTCTCCTATTTATTGTCCTGTTGCTCTGTTGACTCACTTCTGAAGAGGTTATCTTTGGAGATGGGGGTGATTCTACAGCTGTTGAAGCTCTGCGTCATTGGCTTTGTTGTGGCATTCGAAGGATCTCAAGGTACGTTATTCTCATAATGCTTTCTTGAAGTTAATGTCTTCAGAAATTTTAGCCTGAGTTTGTTATAGATTATGACAAACTTATGCTTTGGCTAGAAGTACGTGATCTTGATCAGTGTAGGTGTTTTCAAAGTTGTTATAATAGTATCGGTTTAAACCTTTGTACTCAGAGCTAGGATAACCAAAGGAGGCATTCGATGTCCTCTTTCTGTTGTACTCTTGCATTGCCTACAAATCTTATTTTGGTTTGAATATATTAAACAAAGGCAAGTTGCTAATGGTCTTTTAACCCTTTGTCACACCCTTCGTTCTTGCTAATGATTTTCTGTCTGTGATCATTCCTTCATACCAGGAGTTCTTCTTTGTTATGCATACAAATAGATGCATATAGGATTTACTGGCTTAAGAAAATCGTAGCTTGTAATTTACAGAATATTTAAATCAGGAGGGTTTGTAGTAGTGAAGGTACTTTTGGCATATTGAGTGATTTCTTACCCTCCCTGTGATCATTTTAAAATCGTGGAGGATCATCTAGTGAAAGTACTTTTAGCATGTGCATTGATTTCTTAATCCCATTTAAATGCTCATTATAAGAAGCTAGTATTGTTCCTTAAGAATCTAATGGCCTTCAACATTTAAATTTGTATGGGCAGAAAATTGATTTCTGAACTCTTCCATCTGTCAATTGAACCACAATCCTTATTTTTATTTCAAATTTAGTTTTCCTAATACACACGAAGATATAACTGATGTGAGCCCATATGCTTGCCTAACTAATGAGCATAGGTCATCAGATTTGATAATTTTAATCCTGCTGATAGAAAAGAAAGTTGATATGTTTTCCTTTTCTCCTTTGGAACTTTTGGCTTCCAATTGATAACATCATCTTCTAGGGTCAATTATATCCCCATCTCCAGCATTTCTTCCAGTCATTCATCCTAGTGGAGAAGCACCTGCTCCTATCCATCTTGGATTGTCATGGGGAAGCAGTCCACCAAGATCACCTTCAGATCCAAATGGTATATCTAATCTAATCTTAAATTAAGTCTAATATCACACAAAATGGGTTTGAATTTTGAGCCTTTTGAACTTGATTACTCATTGTCCTCTCCCTATTAGCTTCTTCTGGTATTTAATACTTTTGTTCCTTCTTTCAGGGTTTGTTATATCCCCATCTCCAGAAACCATACATGTGAATTCTTCCCCCAGTGAAGCACCTGGTCTTGTACACCTAAAAGAACCATGGAGAACCATTGCACCAAGCCCTCAAGAAGTACCAAATGGTAATCCCATTCCTTTCCACTACATTATATTGCGGTTTTTTTTTTTTTTTATCAGCAAAGAATGAAATTAAATTAAGAGGGATACAAAAGGGGTATCCCAACCCTTTACAACTCCAAACCTTGTTTTAGGGTCTCCAAAAGAAACACCCCAAAACAGGAAGAGAGTAACCCCTACTGCATAAATTAAACTACTGCATAAGTAAAATCTACACCAGCTCCCATACTAATTCTATTATACTGCTGCACTGTTACGAAGACCCTAACCAACATTTTACCCACCAGAATAGCTTTCAGCAGCACCTTCAGAAACTTCAAATTGATCTTTAACTTCACCCTATACCACCCAAATAACACCACCGAAAAGTTTATGCTTTAAACTTCCTTTCCAGCTGGCTTAAACACCTGCCACGCCGCGCCCATCCCATCTATTGCGGTTATCTGACAAAAACTTGGGTTTTCACCATCCAGGGCCATTCTTGTCCCCTTCGGTTACATTACCACCTCCTAAATCAGCTCCAACTCCTGAGAAGACAAAAGAATCTGAACCATCCATATCTCCTAGTCCTGGTGCAAGTACCATAACATCATCATCACCGCCATATAATGCTGCTCCTGGACCATCAACTGCAGAAGGGAATGTTTCACCATCCATACAACTAAGTCCACCTCAAAGCAAAACACCTGCTTTTAGTCCTCCTGTTTTCACACCAATTGCTCCAGGTACATGACTGAGAAGTTTATTTTCTGGGGGAACCTCCCATTAATAATAACCCAAATTCATCTCTTTTATCACTTCTTGAACAGCTCCCTTTGCAATACCTTCAGGCAATTCACCAAAAACTTCACCAGTCAGCCAACCAATTGAACATGGAAGTTTCCCTCCTAAGATTGATGAGAGGAATAAGAGTCACAAGCCTGAGCCAGCATTTCCAGGTGTGATAAAAAGTCTTGTCATGTAGTTGGTATTCTTAATGATGGTTTTTCCATTTCATCATATCCAACTTCCAGTTGGTATTGACCTAAAAATATGCTTCTCTATTGAATACTTGGAACAGCCGTAGTTCCAATACCTTCTACTGAGTTGCCCAAATATTCACCAGTAAGCCAACCAAATGAAAATGGAAGTTTGCCTCATAAGGAGGGTGCTAATAATGGTCACAACCCCGAGCCAATTTCACCAGGCATGTGATGAAAGTAAAAAAGTTATCACCTGATTTCTTCTGAAATTTCCTTTTTTTCATTTCCAACTTGCAGTTTGTATTAAGCCAAAAGTATGTTTTTCTAATGCATTTTCAACAGCCCCTTTAGTATTCAGTTTTCCTGAACATCCACCAGTGAGTCAGCCAACTGAACATGGAAGTTCGCCTCCAACTGTTCCCAGTGGGGATATCAACACAGGTCACACATTGGAGCCAGTTTCACACGGTAATTCTATTTGAGGGTTTATAATTGTTTTTTTTTTCTTTCATTGCCAATTTCCAGTTGATACTGACTTCAAATATCTGTTTCTATGGCCATTTTTAACAGCCCCAGTTGCAACATCTCCTACAAATTTGCCAAAAAATTCACCAGTCAGTCAACCAACTCATGGAAGTTTCCCACCTGATCTTCACAATGGAACTGCAAATAATGGTCACACTCACACCCCAGCACCAAAAATGTCATGTATGTTGTTTAATCTTATCTAGTGCTCTGTAGAATTCAACTGTTATGATTCTAAAGTCCCTTTTTTGTTTTTCTTGAAAGCACAAAATATAATGCATCATCACATGGAAAATAGAAAATAACCAACGAATAGGCCACCTATTTTACCAAAATTAACTCCATTAATATATCCTTATTTTGATGAAAGAAGGGACAAATTAAAATATCTAGTATTAATTTTATCATTATCCCTTTTACTTGTCTCATTGATTTTTCTTTTATTGTATCCATGCGCATCAGTTACACCACCAAGTCCATTTCCTGTAGATCCACCATTGGTCCACCCATTCATACCAGCAGCATCTCCATCCAAATCACCAGGTGCAAATTTTGAGAAATGATTTTGTTCCATTATCCCCCTCCCCTGGTTGATTTTGTTGTTTTATTTTCAAATACATTACAGTTGTTATTTTCTGTTAAAGCATTTAATCTTTTCATTTCCACATCTATAGTCTTTCTACTCTTCGAATGATGAAGGTTTAAAACCGATCTTATGTACAAGGTGTATTTTGTTGTTGTTGAATTACTATAGCTGTTGATGACCCACAAAGAGATGTTATTATACCTCTCTCTCATTTTAACCTCACATGATAATTTGACAATGAGTTAGGAAATGTGGATTGGATTATATATCTGAACAATTGAATTGAGATAAAAAAAATTATGACTGATATGCAATGTTTCCTTTACATGCCTAATAAAAGAATTATCACGAACTTGTTGATAAATGATGTCTGATGAGTTATGAATGCAAAATATTTAATAGAATAGTTGGAAAATCACCATAATTGTGGTTACCCCTAGCCTGCTTTATTTGCAGCTTATTAGAATTGGTTACCATTGTTTCGAGAAAGGATACTTATGGAGGGTTTGACTAGAATGGTTGAGTGAAGCATCCTAGAATCCAAATTTGAAATCTCTTAGGCATTTGAGATCCCAAATAAATAATAAATATGGCCTAAGTGGTGCTTATAAGGCTTAGTTAGTCCTTATTTTACAAGTCGGATTTGTAGGATTGACCTACACCTGAAACCTAAATTCTAAAAATATTATCAACATTGTGATGTATATCTTCTAAGGTGAGAAAAAAGGGTGCATCCACATTGGGTTAAATCATGGGATACTTTAATTCAAATCTAGGGTGGATTCTCCCTTACTTTCTCACTTTGCACACCTCAATCCCAAGGAGTTAAATTCACGAAGTTGCTAAATATGAAAAGGAATATGCAATCAGTAAAATAAATTTAGTTACAACTATCAGTATATAGCTTAACAATGAAATCTCTTTTACCACATCGGAACTATAATTTCTTTAGTGTTGTTAATTCTATAGTGCATTAACTAATTTAATTAGCACAAAAAATTTGGTGCAGCACCTATTGTGTCTCCTGCATTGACTCCTTCCAGAAGCTTTAGTTGGAAAAAAGGTGGAGAGCCAGTTTCTGCACCTGTGTACAAAACACCAAAGCCACTACCGGGTATAGTACATGACCATACTCAAGGTATATGGTAACATTAAACTACTTTTGATGAGTCGCATTCTTAAAGGATTGCCCATTCTACTAACAGTATCAGTCATTCTTCAATTGATGGAAATTTAATTAGCACAAAACATTTGATGCAGCACCTGTTGTCTCTCCTGCATTAACACCTTCTAGAAGCTTCAATTGGAAAAAAGGTGGAGAACCAGTTTCTGCTCCTCCATACAAAATACCAAAGCCACTTCCGGCTATAGTGCATTCCCCTGCTCAAGGTATACAGTAATATTAAACTGCTTTTGATAAGTTGCCATTTCTTAACTAGAGGATTGCTCATTGTACTAACAACATGAATAAACATATTGTACTAACAACAATATTAGACTTGACTTGGGCTTGGATAGACTCGGCTTGACTTGGTGTTGGTTGGGCTAGGCCTGATCTAGTCTTGATTGGACTAGGACCGACCTACGCCTAACCCAACTATGTTGAAAGTGAGTCAGCCCCAACTCGGATGAACATGGACCCGCCCTGACTAACTAAATGTGGCTTGCCTCGACTTGACTTGATCTGGACTCAGACCGACTAGGGCTCGGACTGACTTGGCTTGACCTAGGTCCAATCCAAGTCAGCTCGACCTTGCTTCAAGCCAACTCAGCTTGACTTGGGTTGAGCCTACTTGACTCAACCTGGGCTCGAGTTGACTTGGCTTGATTTTGACCTGCGCTAACTCGACTCAGCCTACTTGCCCCAACCTGGGTTACTTGGATCTAGCCCATTCTAGCATTTCATAAAATCTTGTTTAACCTAAAAAATTGAGAAAAAGTTTCTCAAATATAAAATGAAAAAATCTTGAAAAGCTTTGGCAAAAAAATAACATCAATCAAGATTTACTACAAAAGATTATCAATATTGATTTTTGAATTTTTAACAATTATTTGATATTTAAATAATTTTTTGAATTTGGTGGTAATTGAAATACTTTATCCAAACAAGAAAATTAAAATTCACTAAATTTGAATTCCATTATCCAAACAAACGAATTGAAAAATGAAACAATTTAAAATGAGATCAATTCAAATTCAATGTATTTGAATGTCTTAGAAATTGTGAAATTCCCTATCCAAACACAAGTGGAATTCTTTTGGAAATGTAATTTTACCTTATTTAAAATTATCTTATGCACACCATTTTTTTTATCATGTTCAATTATTTAATATGCCAAACCTAAAGTTTTACCAGATGGAAATCAGTGCAAAAAATAAGGAATGTAATTTTAATTATTAAAACACACACTGAACCAATAAGTAATGTACACATACTGAGTTAACTTAATTTTTTTTTTTTCTGTTGTAGCTCCTTCTGCACCTGAAGCAAGGCAATTTCACTATGCTCCTGAGCCATCTCCTAACAAAGATCATCCTCCTGCTTCTTCACCATCAACCACATTCTATAAGCATCACCACACAAGGAACATAATCAACAGCCCTGCTCCTGCATCATCATATTCAGTTTCTCCTTCCACTTTAAAACACCAAGGTTTGTTTTATTAACCGATCTATTTAACTGTTTCACACATATTAAGAATTTCACTGCAATTGAATATATTGCTTTTTGCTTGGTTATTTTATCTAGATGAACCAATTCCTCCCTCATTGCTACCAGCAAGTAGGCAAAGACATCATGCTCCATCACCATTGAGCACAGGTACCTAAAAACGTTTGGTGAGCTTATAAGATGTTTCTTCTGTTAGACTGATAAATAAATGAAGAAATAAAGGGAAATTTGATTACTGAAGCTTTTGTTCACAGTAGGTTCCACACTTTCCCCGTTTGCGTTCCCTATTCAGTCACCAATAAGCCAGATTTCACCAGCTCCTTCTCCATCATTCAAAATACCCCCCCACTCAACCAAAAGTAAGACAGACTAAACTTTCATACTCATCTCAAATATTTTAGGAAATCTGGTCTTTTCATTACCATCTACTTATCCTTTTGCATCCATTGTTTGTGTTTGTATTGCAAGTTCCATTTCATCCTCCTGAAGTATCCCCTTTTCGGCCTTCTTCCCAGAGCCCAAAGAAGCCGGTCCTACCTCGTATTCAAGCACTGCCACCCCCACCTCCCAATGAAGGTTAGTTAATAGTTTGGGCTTTATTTGTTCCCTCTGTAATAAAGGAGTTATTTCTCCTGGTATATGTTCTTTTTGCTTTCTGTATCCATCAAACTGAAATATAAATGTCACTTCATTTTTTAGATTGTATATCACTGGTTTGCTCAGATCCCTATACAAATACTCCACCTGGAGCACCTTGCAAATGTGTGTGGCCCATGAAAGTCAGTCTTCGCCTTAGTGTTTCTTTGTATACTTTCTTCCCTTTGGTTTCAGAGTTTGCTTCTGAAATTGCCATTGGGGTTTTCATGAATCAAAGTCAAGTTCGCATTATGGGAGCTGATGCAGCTAACCTGCAACCTGATAAAACTATTGTATTCATTGATTTGGTACCACTTGAGGAAAAGTTTGATAAACCTACAGCCTTTTTAACTTCTGAGAGATTTTGGCACAAACAGGTTGCTATAAAGACTTCTTACTTTGGTGATTATGACGTATTATATGTGAGCTATCCAGGTATATATAAATTTTGAATGTCTGGTACCCTCTTGACTTTTCTGGTTAGAAATTTATGTGGCCCTTTCAATATAGGTTTGCCTCCATCCCCTCCTTTACCTCCTTCAAGCATTACAATTGTTGATGGTGGTCCATATTCGGGTGGTGGCAATAACAGTAGGACCATAAAGCCCCTTGGGGTTGACATATCAAAGAGGCAGCATAAAGGTGGACTTAGCAAGGGCATCATTGCTATTATTTCTCTCTCAGTTTTTCTAGTGGTTGTTTTATGCTTTGCTGCTGCTTGGGCCTTGTTCAAGTTCAGAGATCATGCAAGTAAACTGGCATCAACCCCACGTGTTCTGTCTCCTTCACTTACCAAAGCACCAGGTAATACAGATAGTAGTGTCTTGAAATTTGGTAAAGTAGTGCATTTTTCATGTTAGAAACGTTGTCTTGGTTGATCATTTTAGAAAATACTATATTCCACCAAAAAGAGAGAAAAGACCCTGAAATTACGAACTACAGACGACATACTTAGTATTTAACTCATCTAAGCGCTAGGAAAACAATGGTAGAATTCTATGCAGAAAGATAAAAGTCCAGTTGCAATAATTTTAACAACTAAGATCATTTTCTCAAGGTACATTGAAATTAAATAATTGGTGTGTCATAATTTCTAGTGTTTCCTTATCACCTCATTTTGTGTCAAATTGATTGTGCTATCAGTGTTTTTTTTCTATTGAGAAACAAACATACAAATTTCACAGGTGCTGCTGGATCAGCAGTTGGAGGCAGGCTTGCTTCAGCTTCGACATCATTCCGGTCTAGCATTGCTGCTTATACAGGATCTGCGAAGACTTTCAGCATGAATGACATTGAGAAAGCCACAGATAATTTCCATGACTCCAGGGTACTTGGAGAAGGTGGTTTTGGGCGTGTTTATAGTGGTATACTTGAAGATGGGACAAAAGTGGCAGTCAAGGTTCTGAAAAGAGAGGATCATCATGGTGACCGTGAATTCCTATCAGAAGTAGAGATGCTTAACCGCCTTCACCATAGAAACTTGGTTAAGTTGATCGGTATATGCACAGAGGTCAGCTTCCGGTGCCTGGTTTATGAACTCATTCCAAATGGCAGTGTGGAATCCCATTTACATGGTACTTAACTCTGTTTCAAATACCATTCCAATAATTTAGTTCTATAAGTTAATGGTTTTTCTTATATTTGATCTGTTCTTTGGTAGGGGTGGACAAGGAAAACAGCCCCCTTGATTGGAGTGCTCGGATAAAGATAGCACTCGGCTCTGCTCGTGGACTGGCTTATTTGCATGAAGATTCAAGTCCTCATGTCATACATAGAGACTTCAAGTCTAGTAATATCTTGCTGGAAGAAGATTTTACACCAAAAGTATCCGATTTTGGATTGGCCCGAACAGCAGCTGATGAGGAGAACAGACACGTATCAACACGTGTAATGGGAACTTTCGGGTAATGGGCTTCTTCCTTTCCTGCTTTTCTTTTTGATATATTTATCTACAAGTTATCTCCTCACATTACTACCTCTTAAGTTTTTCTTGTCACCTCTTACATAATAAATTTGTGGAATTGATCAGATACATTAAAACTAGAACTCTATCAGTTTAGCAGAATGAAGTAATTTCTTAACCATGTCTACAGACATTTGCTTCTGTAGTCATTTATGTTAAGAACCAACAATTTTTTGAACTTATATCTGTCTGAAATAAATTTTGACTGAGATTATTTTTGAAGAAGTGTAGTGTAGAAATAAATAGATGTTAGTGCTATTTCTGGTAATTTCTCGTGGAACCAGATTTCAACTCATATGCTGCATCTAGATTGTCCATTTGGCAGAGTGACAAATGTTGAATTGTGCCAGAAATTACCATCTCAAAATTGAATAACACTCTAATCCATAATAGATTTATTTTAGAAGGGTAAACACTCAAAAAAATAGTTGAAAAGTTGAATAATGATATTTAATCCCTGATTTGACAAACATCTAAATTCTACTGTCCAACTTTTTGCCAGCTACTGTTATTAAAACCACCTCTTTTCAACCCATGGAAATATCCACACTATTTTTTGTTGGAAAACTATTTTAATTATTTGTTGTTATACTATTATGCATTCCCTGATTAAATTTTCTTTCATATTTGAAAAACAAATTCAGTTATGTGGCTCCAGAGTATGCAATGACCGGGCATCTTCTTGTGAAGAGTGATGTTTACAGCTATGGTGTTGTCCTCCTTGAGCTCTTGACTGGAAGAAAACCAGTAGACATGTCACGATCTCCCGGTCAAGAGAATCTCGTTGCGTGGGCTCGTCCATTGCTCTCAAGCGAAGAAGGAGTGAAAGCAATAATAGATCCATCTCTGGGACCTGATGTGCCTTCTGATAGTGTGGCTAAAGTTGCAGCCATTGCTTCAATGTGTGTACAACCAGAGGTTTCTGACCGTCCCTTTATGGGTGAGGTTGTTCAGGCTTTAAAACTAGTGTGCAATGAATGTGATGAGGCAAGAGAAGCAGGCTCAAGTTCTACCTCTGTTGATTTGAGTCATTCTAGACAAGTATCAGATAATTTCCAAGGCCAATCCTCAGCCACCAATTACGATTCTGGAGTTGATATTGAAAATGGACTGTTGGCATCAGAGTTATTCAGCTCATCATCCGCTAGATATGGAAAGCGAGTGTCAGGGTCATTTAGAAGACATTCTTATTCAGGTCCTCTGAATACTGGAAGAAGCAAACGATTATGGCAGATAATTAGAAAGTTTTCTGGTGGTAGTGTCAGTGAACATGGAACTATGTTCAAGTTATGACCAAATTGCAATTTTTGAACTTGCTAGGTGCATACTTCTCTCTCTCACTTTGTTAATGTCCACTTCAGAACTCTGCTAAAGGCATTGCTCTTCTCTGCCTGAGCCCTTTGAAGTTTGACAACAGAATACAAGCAACTTGTAAATAGGTGTTGACATGTTTCTCTGCTAACCTGCAAAACCATGTGTATGTAACTATACTAACTCTTTGAAAAGAGGAAGCAATGCAAGTCTAGCTTGAAAATAGAAGATGACTGAAGATGGCCTTTACTAAGACCCATTGGCAATACAACATACAAGGTATAGTCTTTGCAGTAGCAGCATCAGTAATGTAATGTTGAAATTGTCAAAAACACACATGTATTTAGAAGAGGAGATGAATGGAATCTGGTTAGTTAGTTCTGTAGAACATGATATATCACAAATACATTACGGAATATCAGAATATGATGATAGTTTCTCTTTTAAAATAGATTTTAAGTCTAATTTAACATCGAAACATAGTTCAATATGCAAGGACCTTTGTTTTCTGCACTTCAATAATTACCTATTGCACCATTCAAATTTCAATATATTGATTCTCTTTTTGTTTATAACATTGGTGCAGTCTCGTATGTTTCTTTTCTGTTGAAATTAAGGTAGGAATAGTAAGAGTGGAGGTGCAAAGGAATGAAGAAAGTAGTTTTAGAATACACTCTCCAAAATAAGATCTTAACATTCTAAACTAAGGTTTCTTGGTTTAACCTTTCAGATGTATACCATATTCTAATGGATGGTCTAGAATTGGTTTTTAAGTATTGATATTAACCATTACTTCAATAAAATTTATTATTAAAAAATGAAATTACAAAATGTTTTCATTTTTGAAGATCTCATGTTGATTTAGAAATAATATCAATTTACAATACATAAGTGAAGACAATATTTACTTTCAAAATTGGTACCTCTAATACGATATTAAAATCCGAATTATCAAAGTTTGTTGAATTTATTATGTGATTCACTATTAGACTTTTATGAAACTATTATCAGAATCAAATTTGCATATTTATTAAATATTAAATATAAAAACACTCAACAAGTTTTAGAGGTACCAATTTTGGTGGTATAAAATATGTGTTTAACCCTTCAAGTTTTCCAAGTTTTGACTATAACATCTTATGTTTTTTAAACTTATAATAAAACTTCCTTCTTCTTCTCAAATTAATTGATTTACTAGTTTGAACAAGGTAACAAAAATATATTTAAAGAAATTTTAAAATATAATTAGAATGTTGAAGGAACATTTTATACTTTCTTTTACTACACTCCAAAAGTTACATTTAATAGTCTACCATCAACACCTTGAAAATGAGATATGATACTCCTTAAGTTGATAGTCTATGTCATACTAATCATTTGTACCATATCAAAAAATAAATATAAAAAATGTAGGATGAGTATATCAAAACTTACTCAACAAACACACCTATAACAAGTTTGAGAATCTATTTCAATAAAAAACATATATAAGAAAATTAAAAAATGTCATCCCTCACTAATTACATACTTCTTTTACATCAAAACATTAAAGTTTATCAGCACAATTATTATTTTTCCTATAATACGAAAAACATCTTACATTTAAACTTCATAGTATGTCGTATAGATTAATGATACCAATAAACAATATAGTTATATTGAAAAGTTAAAGATTGAGTCGTCCTAAAACAAACTATATCAATTTTTATAGTAATATTTGTTATATTCTAAAATATACCATCACAAGTCATAAGTCAAGTGTAGTTTTGACTACTCTATCTTTATTACATTTCAACCAAGAATAAGGAGGAGGTTTCCACCAAATATGACTAATTAAGAGAGCATCTAATATCAATGTTGAAATATTTAAGAATACAACATTAAAGCTTATTAAATTTCACATAAATTGACAATCAAATTTACTTCCAATAGATTCTATATTTAATCATTAAAAACATGCATTTGTTGTTTATAAGATTTTTGTCACAACAACATAAGATTGTTGCATAAATGACTACCTTGCTCTAATTTTCATTAATACATTTTAAAACAATGTAATGGAGGGAAAAATTAAATTAATTTGTAAGCAATAACTCAACTAAAAACCATCATTTTAAAGTAAATGGACAAAATAAAAAGAGAAGATGGTATTTGGATTGAACAACTTGCTCTTGCCCACAACGAGACAACTAATATATCCCATTGTTTAATAAAATGTTACTCATATCTTGAAACACATTAAAAATTCGTTTGCATAAAGTTTATTTTGAAATATTTTTAGGATTATATTAGCCTTATACATGTTTATTTTCATTTAGATAGCCTTAACATTGATGTGTATTTTTGTAATGCATATATTTTTTAAAATGAATGCCTACTATTTTTCATATATATAAGTACTCTTTTGATTTAAGTTATTGATACTTTTCAATTTATCATTTATATTTTTTATAAGAGACAATAACTGAATTCATGTAAAGGATCCCCTCTATTTAAATCACCACAACTACAAAAGGATTTTGTACATATTATTACATTTACTCCTTTTATATATTAATTTATAATTTTCATATATTAATTTTTAATGTACCTAAACTATGTAAAATTCATTTGATGTATTTTAACTTCTATAATTTATATTTATAAAAAATATTTTTTATTTATTACATAGATGGACAATATAATATAATTAATTATTTACTTTCCTCATAACTTAGACATACAATTATATCTCTACACTCAATTTAACCAAACACAAATAATAGATTACATATTTCTTAAAATTTAATTTAATTTTTAATAAAGACATTTTACTCATTTTATTAATATATCAATTTTATTTTATTTTATAATATTAATTAAATTACTTTTTTAAATCTTTCACTCATTTTTACTATTATTTTTATTTTCTTTTCAACTGTTAGTCCAAACATAACCTCAATATCAAGATTTTCTCTTTCAACCTATTTGTATAACTTTTTATCTATGAAATTTTTAGAATCATTAAATTTGAGTAAGTCCCAGGCCTATTAAATTAGTGGAATTTTGATTTCCATTGAAATAAAATATTTAAAATCAAACATTCCCACCCTAATAAAAAAAACATTAATTTTACCAAAACCTCTTATTTTTATTCAAATATCTCATATTTAAGTTTATTTATCTCCATCTCCACTAATTTATTTAGGAAAAGTACTATTTATAAATAAATAAAAAATGCACAAACATGAACCCTGACTCTAATTTATAATTATTTATTAATTTATTAATAATGATTAATATAATAATATTATTTTTTATTTATTCACATAAATAAGATCAACCTTATGAGATTGGGGCTTATTAATTTTATTTTTGACTTTTAGGTGTGGAAGAGGAAGAGAGTAGAGAGAGAGAGAGAGAGCAGTGAGAGTTTGTGAAGAAGAAGAGTGAGAACTGAGATGGAGACTCCTCCGCAGCAAGGTGTGGTGAAGAAGAAGGAGACAAGGGGTCGTAAACCTAAGCCAAAGGACGATAAGAAAGAGGAACATTCCAAGACAAAGGAAGGGAGAAAAACACAGCAATATCAGCAGCAACAGCAGCAGCAGCAACAACCTTCGGTGGACGAGAAATACACGCAATGGAAGTCCCTTGTTCCTGTTCTCTACGACTGGCTCGCCAACCACAACCTCGTTTGGCCCTCTCTCTCTTGCAGGTAACTCTCTCTAGGGTTTTCTTTTTTTCCTTTTTTAATCTTCAAAGATGTGATTTTTGTAATGCTGATTTTGGGTTTTCAGGTGGGGCCCTCAGCTTGAACAAGCCACTTACAAGAATCGCCAGCGACTCTATCTTTCTGAGCAGGCAAACTCTTTTTTTCTTCAAACAAAATTAACCTTTTTTAAGTTCTGGGTGTTAATTCTGTTGTGTAGTTACTGGGTGTTAGTGCAGTGTAATGCATGTGTTGGGTTATGTGGTTGGTTGCTGTACAGGGGAGGAAAAGTGTTTTTTTTTTTTTTGTGAAAAAATGATTTTTGTTTTTGTTTGTAGACTGATGGTAGTGTGCCGAATACTCTGGTGATTGCGAACTGCGAGGTTGTGAAGCCTAGGGTTGCTGCTGCAGAGCACATTTCTCAGGTGAATTATTGTTTTATGATTGTGAATGTCATGTTTCTTGTCCGAGGTTTTGATCCGATCCGCAATTGTGGTTTTGGCCACAAGGTGAAGGTTGCTGTGTCTTTATGGTTGCCATTGGGACCACATTTGTCTACAATTTGAAGGACAACTACTACATGGTCACCATTGTTGCTTTGCTCATGTTTTAATGATTATTAACTTTGGTGTTTGAAATTTGATTAAGCTGATAGGAATGCTTGTTTATCCCTTTTAGTTTAATGAAGAGGCACGTTCCCCGTTTGTGAAGAAGTTCAAGACCATCATACATCCTGGCGAGGTATACTTATTTACATTGATGGTCTTGTTAAAAATTGAATGCATTTGAAGCTTGTTTTGACAATGAAGAAGGGATAATAACTGTTCCTTAATCTGCCTTGGTTTCTTTTATTTGTTTATTTTTTAGTACCCATCATCAATGGTGTATATATTTTAGTTTGAATTCCATTTTTTGATGATCAGAGTATGACGTGATTATTTTATTTTGTAGGTGAACAGAATTAGGGAATTACCACAAAATTCCAAGATAGTGGCGACACATACAGATAGCCCTGATGTAAGAACTTTACAGTTTGCAGTTTGTTTTGATTTTTGTGGTCCCTTACACATTACTCTTTCAATATCAGGTCCTTGTTTGGGATGTTGAAAATCAACCAAACCGTCATGCTGTCCTTGGAGCTACAAACTCTCGGCCTGATTTGGTATGTCTGGGCTTTTAATATTGCTTAAATATCTCCAACTAAAAGATTTTAATCTATTTTGGAATGTGAGAAAAAATGAAGCAGATGAGTACTCCTATCCATTTATTTCATAAGAAACATGATCTTCCTTATTTAGGTGTAGCATCTTCTGATGTGAGTCACATTATGCTGCTGTCTCATTCGATTACAGTATTGAATAACTTTTTTTTAGTTATATTAGGGTATGGCTTCATTGGACTGAAAATAGGGGTAGCATTATTGGGGCTAGAACACCCTGGATAAAAAAATCTGTGATCTACAGTTATGATCTGACATGTATCTGATGCTGGTGTTCTTGAAAAGCCATGGGACATGCTACTTTTGTAGCTATATTGAACATAAGAGTGGGAGTAGCATTGTTGGGGCTAGAGCATGCCATAGGTGCGAAAACCTATTATGCAAAGACATGATCTGATATGCATTTGATGTGGATATTCATGAAAAAAAGTGAGATGGAACATTTTCACTATGCATACATAGACATGCACAAATAGTTTATAGAACACAATAATTATTTAATTGCAATTCATAAAATCCACATTAAAATTTATATAATTTTCTGCTTTATAAAAAAACTAAACAAACTAAATTCAACCCAGGATGTCATGGTCTGTGTGCCCTTGCTTGTGTGTCTCACTGGTGCTAACATTTATTTGTAATGGGCTGAGAGGAATCAATACGGTTTCCTCTTAATAAAACTGACTTGGATATTGAGGACATCCCCATGTATTGGTATTAGACATATGTATCCACTATCCCATACCTATATTTAATGTGAAAACCTAGGAGAATGCATCATGCATAGCATGGATTCAAATAAGACCAAATTTGTCCGTCCATTTTGAAATGTCACCACCATCATTAATTTCCCTTGAGTTATCTATTATAAGAAACTCCTAATCCGTCATTATTGTTGTTTCTATGTTTGGTATTTGGCATGATTGATGTATCTTCATATATTCACGTATAATTTCACTTGCAGATATTAACTGGACACCAAGATAATGCAGAATTTGCTCTTGCAATGTGCCCAACTGAGCCCTATGTTCTTTCAGGAGGTTAACTATTAAACAATTAGGTTTTTTATTACTGCTTAATTCTGTATGTGGTAATTCTATATCTGAAAGAAAGAACTTACACTTGCAGGAAAGGACAAAACGGTGGTATTGTGGAGTATTGAAGACCATATAACATCTGCTGCCACAGGTGGATCAATTATCAAGCCAAAGTCTGGAGATGCCAATGATAAAAATGCTGATAGCCCTGCTGTAGGGCCACGAGGTGTTTACTGTGGGCATGAGGATACTGTTGAAGATGTGACTTTCTGTCCATCTAGGTAAGTTCCCTACTTTATGCTGAGTAGCTCCTGCTGTGCTTCACAATAAATCGCTTCTCTCATCTTACTTTTCACATAGTGAAATTGTAGTCATTATTTGGTGGTTGAGAAAATGAAAGAGTTTTGTTCTCTTCCAAACAATATAAGAGAACAATGTTTTTCTTTTTATTTCCTTTCCTTCCATTTTTTCTTTTTGTACACTTTCTCTCTGCAGCCAAACAAAGCATTAAGGTGAAGTCTAGGGTGGGTGTCCTGCTCTCCCTCATCAACTCGTTATCATTCATTATTAATTAATGTATTGCTATACCTTTTTTTAAAAAAATTTGAGAGGGGGGAGGGGGGAAATTGTTCTAGATTTTCATTTTTAAATTCTTGTTTGAGCACTCTAGTGTATTTGTACTTACAGTAGCAGCATAAACTAAATACCATATTTGATTAATAACCTTATCCTCCTGACACCATTGTGATCATGCTGAAGTGCACAGGAGTTCTGTAGTGTTGGAGATGATTCTTGTCTCATATTATGGGATGCACGTGTTGGCTCTAGCCCTGTGGTTAAGGTATATGTTTAATACTCCAATCGTGTATTTAAATTTGTTTTCATTTATTATTATTTTATTTAAGTTCACATTATTTTATATTTTGTGAACAGACCATTTCTTTTTCGTAGATTTTAGTGTACTCCAAACTTATTGGATTTGGAGTATGCAATAATAACAGGTTTTATCATCTTTGAAAACATGCATCTCGATTTTAAAGTATTCATGTTCATAAAATAACACTTATACACCCCAGATCTTTGTATTTTCTTACACTATTTTAAAATATTCATATCCATAATAATACACTGTATCTTTTGTATTTTTAAATTGTTTTTCCTCTGCCATGAATTTGGTAACAGGTTGAAAAAGCTCATAATGCTGATCTTCACTGTGTTGATTGGAATCCACATGATGATAATCTGATTCTAACTGGGTACGTTCTGCTGTTTTACAGTTCTTATTGGCACTAGTTCATCACTAAATTTTGCTTTGACATGTACACTACCTTTTGATCATATCGTGTACAAGATGAAGATTCACATCCCTATTTGACTTGTTGTCATATCTACAGGTCAGCAGATAATTCTATTCGCATGTTTGATCGCCGCAATCTCACCACTAATGGAGTTGGATCACCCATCCATAAATTTGAGGGTCACAAAGCTGCTGTTCTTTGTGTTCAGGTAATTTTGGACATGCTTTTTGTATATGAATAATTCTTCCTTCGTCTTGGCATTATATTGTTATTGCACTGTAATATATGTGAATCACTGTTTAATTCAGTGGTCTCCAGACAAATCATCTGTATTCGGAAGTTCAGCTGAGGATGGTCTCTTGAACATTTGGGACTATGAGAAGGTGCAATCTCATTAGTTTCTAGCTATTTTCTTTCTCCAAAAATATTATTTGGTGTCAATTGCTCATGATGTCTCTTGCTCTTTTTTCCTGCAATGTAGGTTGGTAAAAAAATAGAGCGATCTGGAAAATCAATAAGTGCTCCTCCAGGGTTGTTTTTCCAACATGCAGGTCATAGGTATAAATCTTGTTTTTCTGGTATTGTCAACTATTTTTGTTCGTTATTCCAATCATATAGTTGTAATCAACCTTCATTATTTAAAGTTTTTAGCCAAGGCCAAAAGCAACGTCTTTCATATCTGAAGCTCTTGTTTTGTTCATTGTCTGATGGAGCTCCCCAAAGTTTCTTATGATGTTGAGTTTTTCTTTGATGCTTATGTCACCTGTTTCCCTATTATCAATGTTTTCGTCTGTCATGACATCTTTTGGTATAAACTTTGATGAAATGCTGGATATGTGATAGAAACCTCCATGATTAGTTACATAGTAAATTAATTTGAGTTAGTTGGGGGATGAGAGATAATTGGAGAAAAAGGCTTATTGGTTATAAATAAGAAAAAAGGTTGAGAGGGAGATTGAGGATGAATTTATCTAATGATTTCAGAGGGAGAGTCCAGATCTCTCAAAATCCTGCAAGTCATTTGTTCACTTTTTCTGTTAATCAGAGTTTTTTTTTCTTTAATTCTGATATAGTTTGTATCAATATCAAATATAAATTTGTATAAGGGACAAGCCTGCAATATCAATTCGTCAGGAATTCTGCAGTACTGATATCCTAAGATAAGACTAAATCAGTTAATCTTGCATAGCAGTTATTGTTATCCTCTGCCAGCTTTCTTCTGACTGTTTCTCTCGTGAATTGTTTATTCCATATGTTGGAAGTCCTGTCAATAATACTGAATTTGTTCTGTAGGATACAATTCTTTAATTATTTTTTCAAAATATTTTGTTTGTAATTTACGACCTCTGTTATTTATTATATGCAGGGATAAAGTAGTTGATTTTCATTGGAATGCATATGATCCATGGACAATTGTTAGCGTGTCTGATGACTGTGAAAGTACCGGTGGAGGGGGAACATTGCAGGTATGAGAAACGTTTTTCGACTTATGTAATATAGATTATAGAAAATGGCTATTTTTTTCATTTTTATATTGAAGATTTCTACTTTTTGGAAGCAACTTGTCTGTGACATGATCAAATTGGTTGGTTGAGGTTAGACCTAATGGGGCAAGCATAATTTATTACTATTCACGACACCAGATCCCTAAGAGCAACTCATCTCTCTCTTCTTCCAAGAACATCATACACTGTAACTTGCACACAACTTCTGGTATTTCTGCTCGTTAGTGGCATTTGTTTTTTTATTGGATGTGGGGATGTGCTCACAGTAGAGCAGATTCAGAGGGCTGGCATGGGTGAGACAGTGACAAGACTGTTTCATTCACCCTTCTTGGGCACAATGGGCTTGATGTGGAGTATGCACTTTGCAGATCAAGTTTTCTTTGCCATTTTTTACTTTTATTTATTTTTTAAAGTGAATGATTCTCATGTTCCAAGTCAAACCGGTTTACACCAGATCAGGTTGTGTGCATTACATTTCTGAATAGTTTACTTAGACTCATAAATGAACTGGTTCCTGGTTGAACTGGTGGTTCTGGCATTTCAAGTTTAGTAAGTAGTTATTAGTGTGTTTTAATGATTGCCTGTGTGATCCATTCAAACTCATTTGTGCAGATATGG
Source organism: Phaseolus vulgaris (assembly GCF_000499845.2). Classification (NCBI taxonomy): domain Eukaryota; kingdom Viridiplantae; phylum Streptophyta; class Magnoliopsida; order Fabales; family Fabaceae; genus Phaseolus; species Phaseolus vulgaris. Next base: position 34,885,368 of record NC_023751.2, read on the forward strand.
CGCATGAGTGATTTGATCTACAGACCAGAAGAGGAGGTTTTGGCAGAGCTGGAGAAATTCAAATCTCATGTAGTGGCTTGCGCTTCAAAGTCTGAAAAATGATATAATTCGCTGGCAAAAAGAGTTCAGTTATTCTTGCTGTTGTATTTACTTAATCTACATTTGCGGTGCATGTTTCTCAGCATTTTAAAACCACCCACATGGGGTTGGAGTAGGGAAAACTTAGATTAACATAGAACTGACGAGGGTTTGTGGTCTAGTGTTCCTTAAATTTATTTTACTGTTTCTGTTCATGAACCTCATGTTCTTCTGCACACTGTTCCATTCCAGCCCCTGAACGGAATATACATTACCAATCCATGATCCTCTAAGGTTGGTTGGCAAATTGTGGATGCTTCTATATTTATGTTTGTTCCCATAATTAATTGCTGGATGATAGTATTATAGACTGTTAATAGATGGTGCCATTGTTTCAACAAATTATCAAAAACTTTTCCACTCAACTTTAAGCGAGTTAATTAAACTCAATTTATATTTTTGACACTAGTTTGTATAATAACATGAAATAATTTGAGTTTTTTTTTCGAAAAATTGACATTAAAACTCATTATTACTTTGTATGCAAGACTCCTCTAAACTAGAGAAAGTATAGTTCAAAGATCCTTTCACTTGTTATATTGTAATATATAAAATCTGAAGTATGAAGTTATGAACCTGACATGGTAGCATGATTCCTCTACTATTGTTAAGTCACCCATTTTAAATAATCTTTACTTTCATGTACAATTTGTGTGTGTGTATATATTGTCTCCATCCTATAATATATTTTAACTATCTCAAAAGGACAAGTTGAATGTTTTATAACTCTATTCTTGCTTATCAATCATTTGAATTTTTTTATTATAAATTGTCTTGATTTATTCTTGTATCAAGAGTTTGGCTAATTTGTTCTATATTAGGCGGGGTTATATTATTTTTAATTACAGCTTTAGAATTTTTTTCTGAGAAAATAATCTTTACAGTAAATTTTGAAATTTTCTGTGATATTCCTGATTTAAGGTAAAAGAATATTATCATCCAAATGAAGAAGAATAGTTTGCGAGTTATTTCATAAATTTAATCAAAATCAATATTTTAAATATGGTAGCTGGTTAAAGTATACAAGAGAATTCAAAACATCCTTTATATTATTGTCTTATGATTACACATTGGAGAAGATAAAGTACTGGTAAAAAATGCTTTTATAACTGCACATTTCACAAATTGAAAAGAAAAAGTGAAAGGTTTAAAGTTTACGTGTTTGAAGAAATTCTCAAGCTTTGATGAAACAAAAGAAAAACTCTTGAAGTTGTCATATTTGTAAACAATTTTAGTTAAATTAAAAAAAAATACTAAATTTGATTACAATATTTAATTACATTCAATTTTCATTGTGCAAAGATTAACTTTTTGTAGTAATGACTAGTTAATGTAGGGTAAATTATATGTTTATAAATTATAATGCTTTTTATTTAATGTGATAAGACAACAATGTTAAGTCACCTTATGTGAGTTTGATTTTAACTATAGTTATGATTTTTCTTCACATGAAAATTGTATTTTGAATGATGAATTATTTGTACTGTGAATTGTAAGATTTATTAACAAGATTTTGATATTAATAATTTTTTTACTTTTGTATGTGATGGGTTGATACCAAAAGATGGGTTGTTCTTCTTGGAGATTTGAAAAGGGTGGCGGAAGCAATGGATGTGATGGATCAAGGAGGGCTCATATAGAACTATGGGTTCCTTGTAGGTGCATGAAAGGTATGAAAAATGATTGGTTGAGTCATATCACTTGGAGAAAGGTGGAGGTGAAGATCAAAGTGTCTAACCTAGAGAGACTAGACAAGGGAGTAGAAACTTGCAATATTTGGAAGCATTTTACTCATAAAATTGATCTTACAAAACATGAGCCAAGCACCCCATTGTATAGGTTCAAGTGCCTTGGAGAACAAGAAGCAAGGGTAGGAAGGGGAACAACACAAAAGAGCGGTGCTAGGGTTTTGACTAATGTCAATGTCGCACCCTAGGAGCAAAGTTCTAGAAGTTAGGTTAACTTTTTACCCTAAAAGGCTTTACTCAAGCTACAATGATAAGCACACCCTTCCATTATGCCAAAGGAGCCTTATTTTACTGAAATTACAAATAAAGAAACTAACTCTCATGGCTTGGGCTTTACTTCTTGTGGTCCTCTTTGAATATATAAAGAAACATTTCTTTGCCATCAGTAGTAGAGTCCCAATCTTCTTGAATCCTCTTTGCCATGGACCTAGTTGTTGGGCTTGAACTAGGGTCCGAGCTTGAGTCTCTTCCATCATCCCCTCCCTCTTGAAGAGGATTTGTCCTCAAATCATATGTTTCTGCCGCTTCATCTTCACTACCTGCAAAAGGTGTTAGATCCATAACATTGAAGGTAGTATGTACTCCATATTCTTTAGGTAGGTCAATTTGATATGCATTATTATTGATTCTTTTGAGAACTTGGAAGGACCATCATCCCGGGGACTAAGTTTAGACTTCCTCTGATTAGGGAATCTATCTTTTCTAAGGTGAAGCCAAACCCAATCTCCCTCCTCAAAAATCACCTCTCGCTTTCCCTTATTGCTTTGTTTCCTGTATTTCTCTGTTTGTTGTTGTATTTTGTTCTTAATCCTCTCATGCATTTTCTTTACAAATTCAGCATTTGTTACTCCTTCCTTATGCACAAAATCTTGTGGATTAGGTAGAGGTAACAAACCCAAAGGAGTAAGAGGATTGAACCCATACACAACCTCAAATGGAGAAATGTTAGTAATTTTATGAACTACTCTATTATATGCAAACTCAATATGAGGAAGGTACTCATCCCAAGATTTGTGGTTTCCTTTCATGATTGACCTAAGCATAGTGGAAAGAGATCTATTTACAACTTCAGTTTGTCCATTCGTTTGAGATGACAAGAAGTTGAGAAATTCAACTTAGTTCCAAGCCTTTCCCAAAGAGTTCTCCAGAAACGGATTACAAATTTAGGATCTCTATTCGAAACTATGGTCTTGGGTAAACCATGTAGTCTTACCCCTTCTCTAAAGAAGAGCTTAGATATGTTGCTAGCATCATCCACTTTATGGCAGGGTATGAGATGAGCCATTTTGCTAAACCTATCCACTACCACAAAGATGGAATCAAAACCTCTATGTGTCCTAGGAAGTCCTAATATGAAATCCATGCTTATATCTTTCCAATGAGCACTTGCAAAAGGTAAAGGAGTGTAGAGTCCGTGAGGCATGGTCCTAGATTTAGCTTTTAAACATGAAATACATCTATGATAATGTCTTTGGACATCTTTCCTCATGTGTGGCCAAAAGAATTTTCTTTTTAAAAGCTCAAGAGTTTTATCAACTCCAAAATGGCCCATGAGTCCTCCTTCATGTGCTTCTTTTACAAGGAGTTTTCTATGTGTTCCTTGGGGTATGCAAAGTTTTTCTTCTTTAAATAAGTATCCCTCAGAAACATAAAAACCTCTTTGTGCTCTATGTTGACACTCAACAAAAGTGGGTGCAAAATCATGATCTTCTTTATAAAGTTCAGGTATGTTTTCAAATCCAAGAATTTGGGCTCCAAGTTTAGAAAAGGGGGCATGTCTCCTTGATAGAGCATCTGCCACAATATTTGTATTGCCCTTCTTGTATTTGATAACATATGGAAATTGCTCAAGAAATTTCATCCACTTTGCATGTCTTTTGTTCAACTTATGTTGACCCCTCAAATATTTCAAAGACTCATGATCACTATGTATGACAAATTCTTTTGAAACTAGATAATGTTCCCAGTCTGCAGGGCCCTCACAAGTGCATAGAGCTCTTTGTCATAGGTGAGATAGTTGAGGGCGACACCATGAAGTTTTTCACTAAAATATGCAATTGGGTGCCCACCTTGCAACAACACAACACCTATTCCTACTCCCGATGCATCACACTCTAGCTCAAAAGTTTTTGAAAAGTTTGGTAAAGCTAGAATGGGTGCATTAGTGAGTTGAGCTTTCAACCTTTGAAAGGCTTGCTCATGCTTCTCCGTCAACAAAATGGAATGTCTTTCTTCACTAACTCATTGAGTGGTGAAGCTAGACTTGAGAAGTTATGAACAAATCTCCTATAGAAACTTGCTAGACTATGAAAGCTCCTAACATCTCCTACATTTTGTGGGGTTGGCCACTCTTGGATGACTTTGATTTTCTCGGGGTCAACATGTACCCCATTTTTGTTTACTATAAAACCTAAAAACACTACACTATCTACACAAAAAATGCACTTATCTATATTAGCAAACAAACTATTTTTCCTAAGCACTAAAAGAACCTCCCTAAGGTGACTTAGGTGGGACTCTAGGCTTTGACTATATACTAATATATCATCAAAATAAACTACTACATATTTACCTATGCATTAGTGAGTCCAAAAGGCATCACTGAGAATTTATGACATTGTAGGATGAACATGACTTTGACAAAACTTGTATGGATTCAAAAATAAAAAAGACTCAACCACAAACACTTTGGACCGATTAAAACATCAATAAGACTCAAATAAAATTAAAAACAAAACAACCAACACAAAATACTCAATGGAACCTAAAAACAGTTTGGAAGCTCAAGAATAATTTGAACCAAAATAAAACCGTACAACAATTTAAAAACAGCAACACAATTAAATGACTTAAAAAATAGCAAGACAATCAAGGCAAGATGAACAACACGAATTTGAATAAAAATAAAAAATAAAATGAAGAGAACACTTATCTCTTGAAGAACCTTGCCTCTAAATACCAAATGATGGGTTGATACCAAAAAGATGGGTTGTTCTTCTTGGAGATTTGAAAAGGGTGGCGGAAGCAATGGATGTGATTGATCAAAGAGGGCTCATATAGAGCTATGAGTTCTTTGTAGGTGCATGAAAGGTATGGAGAGTGATTGGTTGGGCCATATCACTTGGAGAAAGGTGGAGGTGAAGATCAAAGTGTCTAACCTAGAGAGACTAGACAAGGGAGTAGAAACTTGCAATATTTGGCAGCATTTTAATCATAAAATTGATCTTACAAAACATGAGCCAAGCACCCCATTATATAGGTTCAAGTGCCTTGGAGAACAAGGAGCAAGGGTAAGAAGGGGAATACACAAAAGAGCAATTGTTAGGGTTTTGACTAAAGTCAATGTAGCACCCTAGGAACAAAGTTCTAGAAGCTAGGTTACTTCCTGTGGTCCTCTTTGAACATATAAAGAAACATTTCTCTGCCATCAGTAGCAGAGTTCCAATCTTCTTGAATCCTCTTTGTCATGGACCTAGTTGTTGGGCTTGAACTAGGGCTCGAGCTTGTGCCTCTTCCATCAGTATGCGTATTGAGGTCCTATAGTTTTTGAAATGGGTAAATAACATTGAAGTAAAAACCATAGAAAATTATTTGTCAATTTTTGCTAGTTGTAAACTAATTAAATAGTATGTTGAATTTTATTTTGATTATTAACCATGCATGCAAGAATAATAAAATAATTGAAAGTGACTAAATAATATATATTCATATGATTAAAAAAACTTAATTTTAATTACCGATGAGTACAATTAAGGTACCTTCATTTAAATATTTATTTTAACATCTAATATCACCTTCACTACAATAAAATTATTAAATAGAAACTAATTTTAGAGACAAAAATTAGTTACTATTTGAATAAATCAGAGATCATTTTATAAAATAAAATAATTATTGGTATTTAATCCTTATGCTACCAAGGTTTTAGCTACTTACTACTTTATATTCTAAATTAGTCTCTATTAGTCTTTTAGAGCTAATTTAGAATATAAAATATTAGTAACTAAAACATAGGTAGCTAACTTAGATACCAACTTAGAAACTATTTTATAATTTTTTATTAATAATAGAAAACCACTTTAGATATCAATAAGTTTTTAGTTTCTAAATTAGTATCTAGTTTAGTTAATATAGTGACTAATTATTTTTTTGTCTCTAAATTTAATTGCTATTTAATAATGTTATTGTAGTGTTTATAGCATTTGTTATTTTGATAAAGTTTAGGAATGTTTATTAAATATAATAAATAAAAGGAATTATGAACCTCTCGAAGTAGAATCAAGTGTCTATGTGTTGTGAGTCAGTAAAATATGATAAAGATGAATTATGATAGACACAACTTGGTTTGGTGAAAATGCATGAAATTGATGACTTTATGTTGATAATTAAAGTTATATTTATATTAGAATTTTTAAAAGTAGTTAGCTTACCCTAAACCCTAAACACAAGTAGATGATAATACCGATTCATCATGAGCAACGGAAGGATGAAAATATTTTATTTTATTTTAAATATTTTGTTTTAATTTTATGTAAATATTTAAAAATTCTTACAGAAAAATATATATTTTAAAATACTGTATGAAAGAATTATATATATATATATATTTTGATATTTTATTCCGATTATGTTTATTATATGTAATAAAATAGGAATGTTAATAGAACAATAGTGTAAACACCGAATAAAAATCCACTTGAAGATAACTTCCTAACACTTGTGTAAATAAAAATATAGAACTTTATAAAAATAAAAATGAGTTATGAGATTATCTTCCTATTAGTGAAGATGTTATTATATAGACTTTTTAGTCATCACAAACAAAAATATAATTACAAACGGTTATAACAAATGAAATTATGAATTCACTTTGATTAATAATAAATATTATCCTATATACTTGGGGTGTAGATACCTTCTTTTGCTAAGAAGAACATAAACGGACATAATCTAAGAAAGTAGCTAATAATTATTGTATGAACACCACAATGGGAATAATTTGGAGAAGCAACTTCAGTATTAAGTGCTTACAATAAGGATAGGAAGTGCTTACAGAATAATCTGAATTAGAAACACTGTCAAAACATTCATTCATTTCAAACAAACAAAAATCTGAGATGATATCTGATATTTGTCACTAACTTTATAATTTAATTAGAAGATGGCACCACTTTAGTTCTTTAGCCCTCAACAACCAATGGAAAACACAATAAAATATAAGAAAAGAAGGTCAATTAGTTATTGTTTTTTTCATTTTTAAACAGAAGTATTAGACAGAAAGAATATTGGATTAAGATTAGTAATCCAACTTCAGAATCCACTCCCTTCACCTCAATCAAACAAAAAATCTTTAGTCTGTGAAGTCCTTGTCATGTACTATTGTTTTTCACAAGCTTTTGTTGCATCCTAGACATCATAGTTGACCACCTAGGTTGTACAAAATTATATAGTTGAAGCTCATGGGATCTAGAAATCTAGAAATCTAGAAAAGAAAGTAAAAGAAGATGATACACTGATTAAAAGAACACACACTGATAAGAAAACAGTTTTGTGTAGAAGCTATTAGCATGTAAAAGAGATGAGTAAGAACCTCTTCTGAGGTGGATGAGTGAATCCTTTCCTTTACCCTCAAAGTTTACTTCCTTTTTATTATAATAATAGTAAGAAAAGAGAAAGGCTTTGGTGAGTTTACACTTTAGCTAAAGAATTGGAAGAGCCCACCATTGAATGAGATTCATGTATACATTGGATGTAGCTCATCTCACTCTCACCCCTTCTACTCAAACAAAAAAAAAAGGGGAAAAGAAGTGAACTTTAGTTCTTAAATCGTTATCATTTAGCATTGTTTGGTTGATCACTTGCCAAAAGAACATATTGAAGGAGGATTGTCCTTCTCATGTCACGGACATGTCCAGCTAAAATATTATGCTTTGCTTCAATCATCATGAAAGAGAATGTGGGCAAAAGATGGTAAATAGTTGGATCGACCCTTCAAGTGTGATGCTGAAAAAAGAATTTGGGAAACCTCAAAACAAGCCTATTAGCTAGCCTACGAATATGACTACTCCAAAGATTCCATTCTCAAGATTTAAGTGGCCTACTTCTTGATCTTTCTTTATATATTATTTGGTAAAGGATCTACCCCTATCACTACCTAGGTCTTCCTAAAGAAAAATCCAGATCTCCAATGTGATAACTTATTTAAATCTGTCATCTTCCTCTTTGTCATCATTGGCTCTCAAGGAATGAAAAAACGTTATTCTCATTTAGAAAGAATGAAGGGATGGAGACCTCTTAATCATCTATCATTAAACTTTTAATCTAAGATTTGCAAAAAAGGAAAAGCAGGATCATCATGATAAAGAAGTTGGACACGTAAAGTTAAAGAAATGTTTGTCCAAAGGTGAATATGATAGGAAGAATCATAATTTTGTGAAAGAGAATGATTAAAGTACATCCAACTGAATAAACAGAAAAGCAAGAAGCAATGGAGTTGAGTGGTACGTATATTATATCAACACTTCTACAAACAACATCCACTGCTTAAAGGAGTAAAGTAAGTCTCACGATGTGATTTACATTCTGCAATTTTATATTGTTTGCTTCTAATTGGTGACTAAATCAGTTCCCCTGCAATACCAAGTGCATGATAGGGCCATGAGTCCAATAATGAGAGGTAATTGTCTGCCCTTGTGTTAAATATATGCTCAATGATTAGAGGGAGTATTTTGTTGGCTAGAGCACATTATACACTTGAATTTGATAGAATCATACAAGCCATCTATATGTTTGTATCATAAAAAGATGTGGTGTAGCTCCTTACAATGAAATCTTTCCAATGTGCACGTGTAGTCAATTCAATGGTCCTACTAGAGTTGAACTAAATCAAGGGGCAGCCCCTAAGCCTAGAGTAGGATTGTGTGGCATTGACTATTCTTAATTCAAAAGATTTCTTATTAATTTGAAAAGATTTTTCAGCAATGAATGGGGTAATTATCACACCAACTTGATTATAGCAGAATAGACCTCAGATGTTGTGGTCAATTACATGTGGTGGTGAGCATGAAATATTGCTAATGAAGGGGTGTGACCATAATGATAATTGGATGGAAAGAGGGTGATGTTTTGGTAATTAAGATGTTAGATTAGCAGGTGAGAAATGTAGATTCTCATTTGTTGGTTTATGTATCAGACAAGGACTAGATGACAGATTGGTCTGTGGTGTGCAATCATCAAAGGGTGATTGAAGCCCACAAGAGGCAAAAGGAGAGAACAAGTGGGCCATTTCAATGTTTTATTTTTTTCTTCTTTTCTTTTCCTTGTTTATTCTCTTAAAAGGAGGGGGAGGGTGGAGTTAAAAGAGCTTGAAATGGGGAACGGGGAGGGCCTTGGGAAATCTTACAATAATCCTCACTTTACATTGCACTTGATTTGACTACACAGTCACCAAACAGATATTCTTAGATAATCCGTTAGCATTTATCTAGCAAATGCACGAAGCCAAATTGCCAGAATTTTAGTGACCCCAAAACAGGTTGTTATTCCATGTGACTTTTGTTCAGTGTTTTATTACCAAAAGGGTCGTCCTAATCATTATCCTGAGGTTACTACTAATTCACAATATCAAACACTTTTCATAAATACAATTGGTTTTAAAGTTTTATTTATTCATGATATGAAAAAGTACTGTTTTTAGTTCGGATGAGTACTTAAGGCAGTGATTAACATATGTGGGGCCCCTTAAGGCCAATTTACAATGATGAATGAAATTCAAAGGGATGAAATTTTTAAGCACAGAAGATAGAAGTTGGCAATGACAGACACATTATGACAGAAAGTATGTATTATTGTAACATGGTGCTGTTCTTCTACTTCTACAACAACACAAGCCTGAATGATAGTGGATTTGCTTTGAATAAGAATTGGTAGGTAGGGGATTTTGTTACTTGGAGCAAAGTGGTCTACATATATGTATGTCTGTCCTATTGCCAAAATACGTACTATTAGGCAGAAGAATGGGACCAGTCGTTTTCATGAATCCTGACCAAGAGAGCTTCTGCACAAAAGATCACTGCAATCAGATGGCTATAAGCATCTACAATTCTGTCTCATTGTTAAAGGACATTTTGGTTATTGGTCTGATCGACCGCAACTGGTCATGGGGGCAGGAGGGGTGCATAATGGGACCCTACCTCTGCTGCCTCTATCCATTTTCATGTGAATCGCATACAGTTTTAGCCAGCTCATTTATTGTCCCAACTTCTCATTCGCACACACCCTCTAATATATGACTCAAAAAAATCAATGGAGTTTCCTGTTACCCTTTGTTTTTTTGAATCAAAGTTGTTAAGTGTGTGTTTGGTTTGGGATAGATATGCATATGTATAAATTAAAGTCATGCATAAGAGCTTACTAGCCCCAACCAAACCAGCATCATTGCATTGGTTTTGCTTATTGCTATAAACAATATATGTACATAGAAAGTTATCCATTTTGTTGCCTTACACTGATGAAATTAAACTTGATTTTACATGTAATGGAATGAACAAAGATGAATTGAATTGAACTGAACTCCTTAGCACTTAATTACAGAAGCTATATCTATATCACATGAAGGAGCAATTCTCATAAAGGTAGCATCAATGTTTTGAGAAGAGTTGATACATGACAGGAACACATAGGCCTGAGCACTTGACAAGCCATATTTCATTTCATAGAACTAATGAGGAGATTCCAAGCTGGAAAGAGCCGGGTTTGGCGGATCCTGTCCTTTGAGAGAAGCCAGAGACACACACATGGAGATGGGGGTTGTTGTTGCATTGCATTTCTGAAGCTTTCTGGTCCTAAATTCAAATTCTGAATGTCATAAAAAAATCTCATCTAGTTTTCTTTTGATGATTAACAAGGAGATTAAATGAAACGAACTACACTCATAAATGAAGAGAAAGGAATATATTGGGGAAAATTTACTTCAAGTAGTACATCTAAAGGTCCCCATCTCACTATTCATCTTGCCCCCTTCTAATATTGATTTTTCCCAAATCACTCACTACTATCCTTAAATAGAAACTAAGACGTTTGAAATGAAAATGGGAATAATATCATAGAGATTAATGTTAAAAAATTTTAAGAAAAAAAGGAGGAAAAAAAACTAGTTATTATGAATCCCAACACTGTGATAATGTTGAAGAAGCCTATTGGCTTCCCTGAGACCACTGAAGTAAGCTCCATGAGTTGTGGAATAATGAGTTCTGTGAGTTGCTTCCCCTGCAAACAAAATTTGAAGTGGAGATGAAGCAGAAGGCTGACAACTGCTATCTTTTGGCAATGGCTCGGCCATTGCATCTAAATCATCACCACTTGACCCTACTGCAACATAACTGTATGAGCCTAAAAACAAGGGATCAGTTCCCCATTTGCTCTTTAAGACTTTACTGAACTTCACCTCATTTTGGTGAGATCTCTCCTCAGAATTCACATTCCCATTGCACAATTTATGTGAACTGGAACCCTTTTGCCACTGAGGATGTTGTAGAAAGCACGAAACTGTGGAGGAAACTCCATTTATGATCTCCTCATCTTTGAGTGACTCAAGTGCTAGTGCTTCTTCCCCCACAAACCAAGACAAGAGGACACTAGATTTGTTGTAGATGGGGAAAAGGGTGGCTGTCCTCCTCATCCACCAGGGTATTTTCTTGTGCCTCGTTTCAGATTGAGGTGAATGGAAAGCCATTTGCAGGAAAGGGAACCCCTTGTTGGAGTCTTCATTTACATGTTCATGTTGATATTCAAGTTTCCCTCCTCCATGTTTTGGACTTAATTGCATAAACAACTTGTTAACAACCCCAAAACCAAGCCTTGAAATTGCCTCAGTTTTGGAAGGGGGAAGAGGAGGACAGAACATACCTGAATCATCACAAATAACAGATTTTAACACTCCCAGTGAAACTGTGACAATGACATGATCAGCAGACATAACGGAGCCATCACAAAAATGCAGCTTCACGGGCCTAGAAGAACAACAGCCATTTTCCACACTCTTCCTCTCATCAGGCTGCCACTCAATCCTTGTGACTTTTTTACCTAACTGAATCAAACCAGGTGGCAACACAGAAGCTAAGGACTCAATTATGCTTAAGTACCCTTTAGCAATTGTGATTTCTTCACCTGGGAACATTCTGTACTCACTTTCAGCACTATAATCCAGTGTCAAGAGGTCATCAGCTGATGTATAGGTCCTCTGGTTGTTCTCATGCATTGCAAATATTGCTTCCTCAAGCAACTTCCTGCTCCAGTCCCCACACCCTTTGACCTCCTCTTGCTCCTTTGAAATCTGGTAAGCCTCTAGGCCTTGTCTCAGAAAAGAGCCAATACTAAGGCTGTTCCCAGACCTGTTGGAAGCAACCTTAGCAGCCAAAGCAGCCAGCTTGTGATAACTTTCAAGTTCACCCTTTGCAGTGGCTTCATTGAGCTTCCCTTGAGAATATTCCATGAGGTTGTTGAAGAGCTTTGTAATGGGGTCAACAATGGAAGGGTGGAGATGGAAGCCACCTTCAGCAATGGTGATGGCCTCATCAGTGTTCCCGTCCATGCACTCCCAAGGTTGGTCAGAGCGCAGTGAGTGGATTTCTTGAGCAATTTTGTGAATTGGACTCCCTCCAATTCCATGGATCCATGTAGCACCCATCTCAATACGGTCACCACCAAACTCTGAGGTGTTGATTCTGCCACCAATCCTGCTTCCACCCTCCACAACACACAGCTCAAACAACTCCTTTGAGGCAGTGGCAGTGTAGAGCTTGTTGGCAGCTGTGAGACCTGCCATTCCTGCTCCAATTATCACTATCCGAGGCTTCTTCACCACCATTGTTACTTGAGACTACTCACAAGATTAGAAGATAGCTTTGCTTTTCACTCTTTCACAACTCTTTCACAACAGGCAAAGGAAAACAACAAAACTAATCACACACGGGGAGAACTAAACAAGACACAGAGTGGTACAACAACAACACAAGTGGTGTGAACTGTGAAGGTGAGATTTGAGTTACTGACAATCAATTTATAACTGGCCTCTCTGCTTCCTCACTGAATGCCCTTTTCTTGCACTTTTTTTTGAGGGGTGCACTCATGCCAATCACTAGCTCACTAGTGTAAATAAATAATTCTTATCACAACAATCCTACTACTAAATATCTCTTGAAAGGAAATAAAAATATAATCCAAAGTCACTCCACAGAAATAGTAAATGTAAAAAATCTTCTGCTGTTTCCATGATGAGATAATGTATGCATCCCAGGTTTTAAAATTCACCCACTGACCCACCCAATCTCAATCACACCACAATAATTTTCTACAATATCAGACTGTGATCAAATTACAAGTAGAACTGTCATCACTATTTAAAACACATATGGAGTACATTATCTGATGTAGTAGTGACATCTTTTTAGATTTTCACGTTGTTGTAGTTGTTTAGTACTATTTACTAATTACTAATCCCTCCTAATAAAGACAGGGTTCTACTTTTCCTTTAGCTAGAAAACACACACACACTAGAATTACAGGCAAATTCAAAATGGTTGAATCTCACTCAAGTGTTACTTAAAAATTGATATCGGCATGGGTAGGTGTGTCCCACAGCCATAAATGCCCACGAGTGAGTAAATAATTCAGAGACAGTCACTGAGCACTGAGCTATAAGACTAATGTCTATGACTACAACCTATGCTATGCAGAGGGAAGGGGTTTACCAGAGGGGGGAAAATCAAAAGAAATTACACAACATTACATGATGTGAAAGAAATGAAAAAAATGTGAAAACAACAATAAAATAAACAAGAAAGAAAGAAAAAAAGTTTGATAGTGCCCTTCACCAACCTCACATGTAAATAGAGTTAGGGACGGCCCACCAACTGAACAAGTCAATGGTCCTGATCAACCGATGGAGTGTCCTTGGATGAGTCCTAAGGAGGACACCCTACACACAATTCCAACAATTATAATCAAATTGCTGCACACTCTCATCTCTCATTCCCATCACTCACTGTATTATTGTTTTCCTTATTCTTTACACTAACCCTCTTCTTTTCACTTCCTCAAATCTTCAAAATAAGATTACAAAAAAACTTGGCCTCATGTGTGACAGTAAACATCAGCACATCAATCAAATTTATTCATAGTTTTCTGAAAACATTAATGTTTTGTTTGGATTAGAAATTGTTTGAATTGAAAAGCAAAAAATTAAAAACATAGATATAAAAGTGTGAAGATCTGAGAAGAAAGTGTGAAGAACGTTTAGGATGTTTGACATCCTTTTATCCGTCTCCGTCTTTAACTATAGTACCACTCCAGAATCAAACAGTGTGAAAATGAGATTGCAATAATTAAACAATCAAACATTGAGTTCAACTTTTATCACAATGTCTTTAAATAATTGAAGAAACATATAAAGCAATTTATTAAGTTATACAACAATCATCTCAGAATTATACCAACCATGATTGAAAAACAGAGTAAAATTCACTACATCACTGTTAAACTCTATGATTTACAAATCAAGCTGTATTCTAAAAACACTACATCAGATATATCTAAGCAGATGTTGCCAATTTCATATATGTAACAGTAAAATTCTCAAACAAAATTCATTTTAAGAATATTTAGTGAGAGACAAGAACTGAAGTGGAAGTGCTTATTTAATTGTATGCTGCATAATATAATAGTAAGAGATTATTTCAAAGTTTGAAACACTTTAAACGAAAAAACAACTTGAATAATAATTGTACGGTCCAAGAAAAACTTAGTATATTGAATTTCATAGATATTGAAGGAAATAAATATCTAAGCAAAGCAAAGCAAATAAGCAAGAAGCATCTTTGATATTTGTGGTCAACGGTTTGCAGACTTTATAATATAATTGCTCTGAATGAAGTGAGATAAAGCAGAACAGAACAAAACATAACAGAGCACAGTGCATGAATCTTGGTAAACGGTGATGTGTGAGCAACGTCAACATGATAATAGTTCCCTATTATTTTTAATTAATTCATGTACCATTCATTTTTATAAATTATAGTACTTAAATACTTTAATAAATAATAATTTTAACTCATTTTTTTCTCAAAAAGGGGCAACTCAAATACCATTTATTTTCTTTTTTTATGCTGCCTTGCTCTTCTTTCAATTTAATTATAATAGTCAAATTTTATTTAATTTTTTTATATAGCTTTTAAATGTTAAAAACCAATAAATGTATATTTTATTATAGCTTTTCACATCATAAGATTATCATATTATATACTTTTAACATTATTTTATTAATACCAATTCAACATTCCACCATTAAACTTTAAACTGTTTAATTAATGTCATTCCAACTTTAAAAACATTGTTAAATACTAATCATTTCCAGCATAAAAATATAAATCCTTAAAGAGAAGTACACGCATCCATCTAAATGTCACATCTTTTAATATACATTTATATTTATCTCAAGATTAAACTACTAAACACTTGTTCAAGACATATAATTATACAAAAAAAAAATCCGTACTTCCATTATAAAATTATTAATGTGTAAAAAAACATAAACTTATCATTGACTTCAAATTACTTAAACATAAGTTTCACTAAACTAAATTAGTTTTAAAATGTTAAGAAAAAAACACACAAATCTGATCTAAAACAGCAATAAGACAACATAAAGAGTATAAGCCATGTTCTTATAAAGCTCACCTAGTCATGTTGATGTTGGATTGTAGTCCTAGTACTGTCTGAAACATGCAATTATGTACCTAAACATTTTCTCTGGATCTTCATAAAAGATAGTGCAGATACGTTAGTATCATAGATTGATTAGAGAGGGAAGATATGGTTGGAGTTGGACACTACCCCACTCTTAAGGCACACTGTCCTACTTAGGGGCAACTCATCCAATCATATGAAATGAAATCATAATTAATCAGATATCCACACAGCATCAACAAAATCAATAAGCTTCCTTCATTGTACACAGTAATTCTTAATTATTGAATCAGATTCTTACCACTAACTTTTGCTTGATCACAGATTATGCACAGTTATCAAAGCCTAGTTGCTCACAAGTCAAAACCCCTTATATTGTTTACTTCACATTGGAGAAAATTTTTGCCAGCATTGGAGCTTGAATCCAAAGGGTCCTTGCTGCATTTTTTTATCTAAGGAAAAGGGTACCACTGTTGCAGAGATCACGTGTCTGCTGAAGATTAGTAGAGAACAAAATGGATTCTTTGTGGAACAGATTAATTGTGTTTTGGAAAGTTTATGAGTTTGTTTACTTGATTGTGAGTGAGGAATGCTCAAAAGTGAAAAGGTTTTATTCTCTTCAACTAAGCATTACAAAAGAACTTCTATTTTCATGTTAGTTTTTCAAGAATATAAAAACATTTATGAGATTAAGTGGTACAATTTAACCAGTAATTTATAATTTGTGTACACACTGTGCATTTATGTTAAATAGTTGAAGTAAAAAGAAAACTACAAAATCTTAAATGAGGAATAGAATCATGTGGGCATTTGTGAATCTGTGTGTGGTGATAATTACTGTCCACAGATGAAGGAGGAATTGGCTACATCAGGTGGATTTTTTTTTCTATAAATAATATATTTTAAGAAAATGAAATCGATTATGTTTTTTTAAGAGGGCTGATAGAAACCATCTTGCGCCAAATTATAATTAAAAATAAAAATGATTATATTAAAATAAAACAATTTTAAAATTATATTACGTCATATTATAAATATATTAAATAATATTTTAATTTTCAGATAATACCAAATACGATTTTGTACCTGAAAGGGATGAATTGATATGTTTGTCTTGGGTTGCGATTGAAAGTTGTTTCTGATTTGTGCATGTTTTTCTGGTTATGTTCTCTTCTCGCAGGATCAGTTGTTGTCTTT
This sequence comes from Phaseolus vulgaris, assembly GCF_000499845.2. NCBI lineage: Eukaryota > Viridiplantae > Streptophyta > Magnoliopsida > Fabales > Fabaceae > Phaseolus > Phaseolus vulgaris. The sequence continues at coordinate 34,902,194 of NC_023751.2, forward strand.
GACAATTTGTTATGGCATAGGTCAGACTGCTGACAAAGATCTTCTTTAGCTGTTGGATTTTATGTCTGTTCTAGGGTGTGTTGGTGGGTTGATGTATTTGGGAATTTTGTATCTTGTTCTGATATGTGATTTTGGGTATTGTTGTGTAAGGTCTGGTGGATCCTCAAATTTTGGAGTACGCTGAAGTATCTCATTTTATTTTATTTATTCTTTGATGATAAAAAAAGTTAATGAATTAAAATTTCATTTTCATTCACTAAAATTCGACTTTCTATAAAGGTTTTAAATACCAAAAACAAAAAGTTAAAATCTTGATTTCAGTTACAAAATTTTCTAATTTTTCTCTCCATCCACACAAAACACCCAATAATTTGGAATTCAACACTCTGAACTGTGATGGGTGGTATTTATAAAAGTAAAGTTTTCTTGACCCATTTGAGGAAATTTTGAAAATGTAATATTTATGAAAAAGTTTGACATAAAATGTGTTAGAACAGAAATATTTTAGAGGTGAATATTTAGAATTGTTGATGAGTAAGAGAGAGATGATTGAGAAGGAGGGATTGATCTGAGAATGATTGTGTTGGAATGGGTTTCACTCTACTCTCTCCCTTACATCACCAAATTCACTTTACACATATCAACCCACTCAAATCCAAAACATATGCCATAACCAATTCCCCATTCTTATCTCTATGCATATTCATACACACCTCACTTTTTTCCCTAACTAGCAAAATTAGTTATTGTATAAAATAACCATAGGTTGAAGATTTTATTTCATTATGGTAAGATTGAGTTACATCTACTTAATTAGTCAAGTGCATATTATTACTTTTTATTTGATTATTTGTAAATAAATTTTTTAATGTTTTAGGTGTCTAGTTATTAATGTGCAAAACTGGTTGAAAATTTTATTTTAATTAAAAATGATTAAATTATAATATATATATATATGAATGATTAAATTTTCAAATATATTTTTTCTGATAAGTTCAATTGTACTGCATTGAGTCAGATCAAGAACAATTTAAATATATTTTTCTCTTTTAATCTTTTTTTTCTTTAATTTTTTGACAATTTTTTAAGAATAAAATTGATAAAATTATGACAAAATAAACTATACATCAAATGTAATGAATGATCATAATAATGACATCTCAACCTAGGTGAAACATATTAAAAAAATTAAAAATATCTAGGGCACATTTGGGTTTGACTTCATGGGAATATAGTTTAGTAATATTGTTAGTATGCACATGTATTTAAGAGAGAAGAGCATTAATAAATTGTGCAATGAAAGGTGAGGGTTAAAATAAAAATGAAAGAAAAGTAGTTGGGTGAAAAGAGTGAGTGATGTGAGGTTTTGGCGTATAGAGAGAAGTGAAACGTAGGCATAGGATTCTTGAGACTCAAACTTGCTTTCTCTCTTGGAGCTGCTTTTGGAGTTTTGTTGCTTGGCCTTTTCTGCCATATCTAAGAGAGGAAACACAATAAATGAACCTAAGGTTACTCCTAATTTCCCAACTAACTCTTTCACAATTTTTTCTTCTTCTTCTTCTTCTTCTTTGCTATGTTGCTAATAATGCTTCCACACTACTTCATCATTATTACTTTACCATCAATTTGTGTTGTTTATTATGTGATATGCTGTTTCCTTCAAATGAACAAGGACATATGCTACTTACCAATTTCATTCTTTCCATCAATATTGTCAACTCCCAAGTCTACATCCATAATTTCTCAAGGATCTATCCACACTCAATAGCTTTACCATTCATTTATTAAGGCATTCCCTCCTCAACTCACTCAAGATTAAACCACATTCATAATTTTTATGTTAGTTATTAACTTTGATGTTTAAATGTGTTTTAGATCTTTAAAAATGTAAGTGTGTTTAATTTTAATTATTGAAAAACATTAGATTTAAGTAATGGGATTCATTGTTCAAGTAATGATTTTGTTTTTTTTATTTGTATCGTTCAAGTGACATGCATTAATGTTGAAATTATTTCAGCTATTGTTATAGACAAATTCTATTTTTATAGGAGAATGTTTTTTAAGTAAGAAAACCTTGATCGAATAATATTTTCTTACATCTTATTATTTAATTGAATATATTTAGTTATGTTTGATTTTAGTGAATGTGATGAAAATTATTGAGTTGATTGATGTAAAATAGTAATTAAGAGGTGAGTAATACTTCTTTTATACGTATATAATGTAAATATTGAGTTATGAATTATGTTGATGAGATATTCAAGTTTTCATGGTTTAAATCACATTACTTAAAATATCATGTGGTAAAAAATCGATAAAGGTTCATACTTTTTTATTTTTGGGATGAGTAGTGACATAGAATAGACGAGTGTATAAGAGTTATCTTGGAATGTTTGAATTCAATGCATATATCATGTTCAAACCTTAATTGGATTTTTTTTGTCAAAATCAAGAGCTCATGACACTCTTTAAGCTAAAACATTTCATATTAGTGTCTTGTCTTCTTTATTTACAATTTTGTTTTCTTCTATATTGAGTTGGAATTTGGTCTCTATAATGAAGAGTCATTCACTTATAATTTCTCTTATATTTCTTTAATTTTTTATTCTATTTTTATGTTGATTCTCTTATCTTAATAAGATATTCTTTTTTAACCTGGATATTGACCCATATCATGTTCTAAATCAACATTTATTATTAGATTTCACACCCTTGATTGTGGAGATAAAATATCATCAATTCTCTTTATTTTTACTCTTTGTCCTTGATCGACGTAGGATCGAAGAATAACCTACAATACATTACTCTCATACTCAATAACAAATGTAGAGTCTCATAAGTTGATTATATTGATCTAATGATAGCTTGTTGGCACACAACCTACATAGAGTCTAAAAAGTTGAACATATTGATTTGATGATAGTTTATTAGCAGATATCCCCTTAAGCTCGAGTGCAAGTATAGAGTTTAAAAATAAGGTCGGTGTTAATAAAAGGAATGTTGATTAGTGTTTCAATGGTTTGATTGTTTGTCTCTTGTTGTATTATTTGTATTGGGACAAAGTTCTTAAGTATATAAGTCGTTGTGTAAATACTCTTTAACGAAATAAATCTACTAATACTAATTTATCAAATAATATCAACAAAGCATCTTCTTGTAATAACAAATTATTCTAATATTAAGATATAATTGGTTATTTTTGTTGTCTTGTTTAATAAAAAATGAAGTTTGATTTGTGTTTCTTATTAGTGAAGTTGTTATTAGTTATTCTGAATGAAGGATGTATGTTGATGTTGAGTTTTTTTGGATTAAGAATACATGACAATATAAATGGTAATGTAATAGGTATATTTTATATCTGGATTGATATAATTTACTATTTTTATTTACTTTTATACTTATTTAAATAAAATTATATTGTAATCATATATGATATGTAAATAAATAATTTCGCAGGCAGATAACAATTCCAAACAGATTAAAATTTTTCTTTTTATTTTATTTTCATTTGGTATATATTATATTATAATTTTGATGGTCCAATGTTTCGACAGTGTATATATCTTTAACATTCTTATATAGTTAACATTCTAATATAGTTAACATCATATCTCAAAATATACAAACATATATGTATGTATATCCCTATATGTAGCATCATGTTTCAAATTTAGTAAAGTGATATTTTGAATAGTTTGTTTATAAATAAGTAAACTAAATTTATTCATCGAAATTTTTATTAATGCATTATTATCTTGATTATTATACATTCAAATGCTTACATAATTAAACAATAATTGTTTTTTTTATATTTTAAATTATATATCATATGTTAAATCAAAGTTGAGTGATAAAGTATGGAATAGTTTTTACCTGCATATAACTTTGGGGACTTTTTCTATTTCAAAAGAAATTTAAAATTTATGACTCTAATGAAATTATTTTCAAATATGTGTTATTGATGATTGTGATTTTGAAGAAAAGTCTAACCTTTTTCTTTGTTTTTATTGATAATATTACACTGGTCTTCATCATAGTTTCTTGGAATTTTGTGGAACTTGTCGTTTTCTTTATTCTTCATTCCTATCTTTGAGGGATACATCATTCAAATGCCATAAAAGGGAACTCTACAAATTCATAAATTATTCTATCCACAAAATTAACCCTAATTAATACCAACTTCTAATATTATACATCTTAATCTAACACTTCAAAAATAATTAATTTATATAGGTTTCTCACACATGTGATCCACATTTAGTTCATTCTTTATTAATTTAAGATTTTATTATAAGTGTAAATAATATTATATATGTATCAGTAATAATATTTTTTCAGTTTAAAATCTTCTATTTAATAAGAGTTGAACAAAAGAATTAGTCAAAACACTTTCAACTTAGAATTTGGTTTTATTTTCCTGAAACTCAATATATATATATATATATGTATATATATATATAATTCTATTTATTGTGACACTCAATTTTAGTTTAGTTAAGGGTTTATTTTATTATCATTCTAAAATCACTATTTTCTTAAAATAATAAATAAAAACAAGAAAAAAAAGTGGAGGAAATTAATTGAGAAGGAGGATTATTATATTATATTATCTTTTCTTATTTTTAGTATAAATGATACCTATTATAATCGGTACTATATAAGATATTATTTTTGTGTGTTAGCTTTTAGTGATTAAGAAAAGTATTAACATGCTTTGATAATTTTGATTTTGCATTTACAAAAGTGAATGACTAATGAAGTTTTGTTGTTCAATTGATAAAAAAAAAATGAGATAATTAAGGGCGAAATATTAGTTCCAAAAGTGTAATAATGTACAATTTTACTCTTCTAAACACTCTTTCAAGATATTTGTTATATCAATAGACATGTTAATTAGCATGTTAATGTTATGTCATCTAATGAAATATATTAAAAATGAACCACTACAATATTTACGAGAATATAAGTTTTATTCATAACAATGTATTAAAATTAATAATAAATTAACCAAGTTATCAAATTAACCAAGTTATTAACTTAATCTTAATACATACACTATATTAGTAGTGTATTATTAACTTAATTTTAATACATTTTTTTATCGGCAATAAAAAATAAATAAATGTGAACTACTTCAGGGGTGGTTCAACCCTTATACAAAATAAAAGACCTAAAACACTCCATCTTAAAACTCGCACCGCCGGACACCTAGGATTACAAAAACACCCATGACTTAATCCAAAAATAAACACCCTAAAAACAAGCACCTGAGCTAAAAGATATATCAAGAAACCATCATCATACAAACCAAAGATTCGAGACATCACTCGGAAAATGAGAACAAACCAAAGAGAGTCTTGGACGTAATCCAAGACCAAGCCTTCACTTGAACCAATGCAACCACTTCTAAACCATCGACAACTCCCCCATTAAAGATTACGTCGTTTCTATGCTTCCATAACTCACTTACCACTGCAATCTAAATCACTCCCCACATCTCATTTACTGAAGAAGACACATTACACAATCTAAACTGAGAAAAATTTAGCAGTGGATCATTATGGGACACAAACTGCACTCCAAGCCATGCAAAACAACGATTCTACACTAGCCAATAAAATATGCACTCGAAAAACAAATGGCTATTTGATTCCACCTCCACCCTACAAAGACTACACAAAGGACTTTCAACCGCAATCCTACGCTTTTTCAAGTTAACCCTAGTAGCTAGCTTATTTCCAACACCTTTCAGGCAGTAATAAGTGTAGAAGGCAGGGCTTTACATCTCCAAAGTTGTTTAAACACGATGGCACTAACCGTATATGATAACCATATAGGCAAGACAACAAAACATAATTGTCCCTCAAGTATCTTAACCTAACAACGCTAAAACCACCCAAATAAAACTCTCTTTAATCAACTGTATATTAGGTGCTTCTACTAGACAACCTACGAAGCATCTGTCTAACCAAGAAGAAGACTCCACCTTAACACTAAATTGAGAAGCAACCCCTACCCCATGAGAATTACTCACTTTCTTTCTAAAAACCACCTGAGCGAAGGAGAGTTTTTGTTGCTTCAGTTGCTCCTGCTCCCTCGACCTCCACATCTTACAGGTTTGCTCTGCCCTCGTTTTAAACACTCATTCTTTCCTTGACCCTTCATTCCTATTGTATTTAGGTAAGTTCACCTGTAATTTTCACGTACCAATCCAAATAGCGTCCAAACTCCTTTCCAGGGAATAAACATCTGCCACTCCTTGGAACCTGACAAAACCAAACCTCTGCTTCCTGGAATTAAGCTTATTAGAAATAAACACGTCCAACACCCTTCCCCACCTTTGAAAAACCTTCCACAGATCCTTCGCAAAGAAATGATCTGGAAAGTTTGTGAAGAAGAACAATGTATCTATCATTAGCCTAGCCCTCCCTTCACCGGAAAAAATCCTTCTCTCTCTTCTTTATACTCAAATAAACAGAGCATTACCTCTTTAGCAACCATTATCGTAATTCAATCACCACAATAATTTGACACTATAATATCATTTCAGCTCATACCACGAAATTGATATTTTTTATTAACCAAAATTGATTAAAATAATAAAATATATACTCATAATTATTGAAAGAAATAAACATTATATGGAAAACTATTCAAGCCATATAAGCATATGATAAAATTATGTCTATTTTAAAAAATTTCATGTTAGACATCATTATGCAACTTGACATTTCAGCTAGACTGACATCTCAGCTAGGCTGACACCTCAAGTAACAACAATCATCTGTCATCACATAAAAAAAGTATTATTATTGAAGAAAAGAAAAAAAGAAAGAAAATACAAAAATATGGGGGACTAGATTAAAACCCACATGTTAACAAAAACAATATAAAGGTAGACTATACATATTCATAAAGAATTCTAAGAACAAACTAGATGGAAGTCTATTATACTAATGAAATAATTCTCTATGAATAAATCCTAAATTAGCCAACTTATCAGCACATGCATTCCCTTCACAAAAAATGTGAGTAACCCTAAAACTGATTTTCCCGCAGTAGTTAAGACAAGTATTTCATCGATTACGAAGCATCCACGGAACATTAGTCCTAGCAGTAAACGCAGCACAAACCAAGGCAGAATCACATTTAAGTAGTAAGCCCTATCTTTTGAGCTTCCTCCATAGAATGTATAATTCCACAAAACTCAGCAATCATAGCAGTCTGAACTTCAAGAAACGCAGAGAAAACACCAATAAACTCTCTCATACTCCCACGGAAAATACCTCCACAAGTAGCAAAACCAGGATACCACTAGCAGCCCCATTAGTGTTAATTTTAACCTAGCCTGGTAAAAGACACTCCCATCTAACAGGAAGATGACAAAAAACTTTACCATTACGAGTATTAATATTAAAAAACTTAATCACGTTGAAATCCAACATATGATTCTTCATTGAAACTTTAGACGAATTTCCCACTAGACAAGTTAAACCTTTAATTACCGAAATAGTCCTAGAAACATCAATCTTATCCTCAAATAGCATAACTTTAAATAAATGTTGAATAGATTCCTCATGTTTTTCACAAAACATACACATAGAATATATGCAAACCTTTATTCTGAATATATATATGCAAACCTATATTCTGAGCAAAATTAAAAACCTCTAAAAGAAATTTAGCTAGTCTCATCAATTTCTCCAAGTTCTATTCTTCTAAGAAAAAATTCTATCTTTCAAGCAATTTTATATTTATTTTTTTTATTTCTCATTGTAAGAATTTTGCAGAGCGAAATTATCAAGGATTATTTTCTTTCAAATACTATCTCTAATATGTTGGGTGATTTTAAATTCACTAAGCAAATTGTGCAAAAATCAACAATTCAAAACTCTGCATTTTCACTCCAACAACCGAAAATTTTAGGTTGCATTCATAAAAATGATTATGAAAAGGCCACTATAAATACAAAACTAGGGGAGTCATAACCTACAAACACCCACTGATGAGAAGAGATACCAACTCATCATAGATAGTGTGGTAATGTGAGAGAACCAAGAAAGCAAAATAAATAAATAAATAAATAGATATTCACAAAAATAAAGATGGATTTTTTCATAACAACAATTAAACACTAATTTTAAATTAAAGTAATTAATAGTTAAGATTTAATATTAGTTTAAAAAATATTTTATCATTTTTTATTAATAATAGAAATTATTTTAAATATTAATAATTTTGTAGTTTATAAAATAATATCTAATTTAATCATTATAATAAATAATTATCTTTTATTTTTAAATTAGCTTTTTTTAGTAAATTATGACAATTGATTAAAATATAAAACATCATTCCATCCTACACATATGTACACAACTAGAAAATGCAACATGACAATAAATTTAATTAAGGCAAATTCTTCCTGCACCATATCAATTTTAACCTCCACCATATCAATTTTTTAAATTTCCAAAACTACCCTCCTGCACCATATCAATTTTAACCTCTACCGTATCAATTTTTAAATTTTTTAAAACTACCTTCCTGCAGCATATCAATTTTAACCTCCACCATATCAATTTTTTAAATTTCCAAAAACTACCCTCCTGCAGCATATCAATTTTAACCTCCACCATATCAATTTTTTAAATTTTCAAAACTACCCTTAATCCAAATTAAAAAATCCAAAAATAATAATTATAATTGAGAAATAAAAAAATACATGCTGGAAAAAAAATTCTGAACACAAAACTAAAAATACAGTCTGAATAAAAAATTTCAGAATTCAAAAATATGTTCCGAAAATTGAAATCCAAAATATTTCAGATAAAAGTTTCAAAAATAATTTTTCCATTTTTGTGTAAGGTTATTTTCGTCATTTAAGAAAGATATTTTTATCATTTTATAGAGCTGATTAGGGGCATGCTGAAATTGATATGGTGGAGGGAGAAATTGCCTTTAATTAATACCACAACCATGGAACTTTCTTCCCCAAAGCCCAAAGATACACACAGATGGAAAACCCAAATAAAATCAAAGAAAGATGAAAATGAAAACCAAATACAATCAAAGCAAAAAATAAAACAAAATCCAAAGAAAATCAAAGAAAAAAAAAATGTAAATAACCCTACCTGATCGTGGCAGTGGAGAATCAAATTCAAATAATCGAAATGTGAAATAATCAACCGAAACGAGTTTATAAATTTTATTAATAATAAAAACTATTTTAAATATTAATAACTTTTTAATTTTTAAAATAATATTTAATTTAAATAATATAAGAACTAATTATTTTTTATTTAAAATTAATTTTTATTTGATGATTTTTTTAATAAAAAACTAATTTCTAATATCGAGCTTGTGAAAATTACCATCAACTACAATGTTAATCGCAAATATCACTAACAAAATTTCTATAATATTTTTTACAAAAATTTCTACAATAAGACTTTCTGAAAAAAAAAATTACAAGAAAATTACCGTATATTTTTATGGAATTTTTTTTACAAATATCTAGAAAATGTTTAAAAAAAGTTGCATGATTATCTACAAATATATATTCATAAAAAAATTTGCATGAAATTATTTATAATTTCTAATATATTTTGTTGTGAATTTTTATTTCTAAAAAAATTATATAATTGTATCATTTATATAAATATAGGTAGTTTTGGAATTATATCAAGTATATGAGGATACACAATTATTTATCTTAGTTAATGAGATTAATCTAACTTACCTAAAAGATAAAAATTGAAAAAAAGACTAATATTCCCCATTTCATTACCTCAAATATTTTTACTCAACTCAAAATTTATAGCAATTACCACCAAATTAACTAAATAACTCTTGTACCAATGTTCATAAACTAAATCTACCCACTTATAAGTTACTAAAATCCTTATTTCATAAATTCAATCACAAAGATATTTCAAACATTTCAACAATTTGAAGCTAAAAACTCATTTTCTTCCACAATCTCAACCATTTTGCCATGCATGCACTCCATAAAAGAGAAAATATGAAAATGGAAGAAGGAAGAAAAACTTACCTAGAGCATGATGTCAATAATGATGTTTTGTCTTATTGCTTTGTTAGTTTGTAGATCAAATTTACAAAATCCAGATGAAAAGGACTTTGAGGTTTTTTTGGAAATGGAATAGGAAGAAGAGTTGAAGAAAAAGAGAGCTTTTAGCTTTCTGATTTTGTGAAAAATGAAGAAAAGAGGTTATTCTGATTTCTATTTACACCCTTGATTGCAAAGCTCACTCACCATCTTATTACTTTTCTATTAAAGCCCAAAATAGAAACCGAAGTCTAGTCAGTATCCATGTCTTTTTCCAAAATACTATTCTCACTCCCCTAATTTAGCCATACTACCCTTTTCTAATATAAAACTCTAAAACTATTCCATAAATATCTATACACACATTAAATATATGACTAAATAATTTGAATTTTTTAACATAAGGACAAAATAAACTACAAAAATTTGCACTAAACACATTATTAGTGTTGTGAGCAGTGACAAGGGATCCACGTATCGTTCTAATATAACTATTATTTACAAGTATCTATATTTTTTTTGACATTAAAAAATATAAAAAAAATATTTTATTTTGTCTTCCAACTATACATTTATTTTAATTTAAAAGTAGAAAACTAATCAACACTCTTAACTATTTCTCACATCTACGTATAATTTATAATCCATAATAGTTCAATGAAAACAACTAAACATCATCATATATAAATATGTTTAGTTATACTCTTATTGAGAGTAAAAATAACATATTCAAAATATATATATATATATATATATATATATAAGAAAATACATATATTAAACTATGATTGTTCGTTCTTTCACATTCTTAAACTCATAAATAATTGAATAAGAATTGCAATTTTAAGAGATGCAATTATCAAAAGAGAAATCTATTATAAATAATTCATAATTAAAAACTGGTTATAAAAAAACATATAACATAATATTTCACTTTATATTCCTAATATAAATTTCCATAAAATGTTTAAAAAATAAGAATACTTAAATTAGTTAGAATGTATAACTATTCAAATTCTTGTTTTTCAAACATTTTCAGTATATATAAGAAAAATTCTTTTTGCATGAGAAATTGTAAAAGTTAATGTATAAGAAATATTACACTATAATATGAAACTAATATTTCACTATTAAGTGAATCAAGAGAGTTATTTTATGTTCTTCATAAATGAAGGAGAACAAGTGAAAAATGAGTAGAAATAATGAATTTGTGTTTTATTTTCTCTTTTTCTTCAGAAATAAAACAAAACATATCGGAATGAGAAGAAACAATGTCTTTATATTTTATTGTAGAAAAGAGAATGAAATGAACATGTGAGGACAATGAATATAAAAAATATTTTAATTTGCTTTTCCTGTATATTTCATTAGTTTATTTTATTATTTATTATATTTAATTTATGTTAATATTTATTAAAATTAAATGACGCGCGTTAAAAAAACAAATTAAAAATTCTCATAATTTAATTCCCATTTATTATATGGTAGGAGTTCTATAAGATTTGGGGAAGGAGTCACGACATCTCGCCATTGTAACTTATATAATGAAATATGCATATTCATAAAGTGCATGACGATTCAAAGTTATACAATGATAACTTTTTAACAAAAATTTACGTTTACTTTTTATCAAAGTAAATTTTTTAATTATTTATCATCAACAATGTTGCATAATTCCTCTGTCAAATATATGCAATGATAACTTTTTAACCAAAATTTAAATTTACTTTTTATCAAAATAAAATTTTAATTATTTATTATCACCAATGTTTGACTTCTTTATTATAACTAATATACAATGATTTACTTAGACAGGTTTTTTTTATCTCTTTCAAACTCAATATCTATATCCTATTTATATTTCTTTACATTGGGATTTTTGAATTTTTCTTTATTTAAATTTGTCTTTAAATAAATATTAGTTAAAGGATTAATTTTTCAATGGCAATCATCAATAAAAAAATGTCCTAAACGATTAAATCTAATTCTTTTTATTTTTTGAATTTTGGATAAAAGAATTAGATTAACTTTTGAAAATATAAATTTTAATTGTCAATTTTTATAACTATAAAGCTCCCATGCCGTGTTAATGTATATGTGATAGTTTAAGTGTCAATGTCTTGTTAAAGATCACATATCAATTAGATATTTTATAAATGCAAATTTGATTTTATAAGTCGATTTTATAAAATTGAGTTAAACTTAAAATCTACTAGAATTGATTGGACTTAAATCGCTATTGAATCACTCATAAAGATATTTAGGATTTAGAGTATTGGAAATTCGAAATTGTTAACAGAAAAAAAACCATATATCTCACTTTAGAATCAGAAAACCAAGTTAGATCGCAGCTCAGCAAATACCATTTTCTTTCTTCAATTTTTAATAGCATTTAGACCATTGCATACATTTACACTTCTGTTCTCGTGTTTTTTTTTTCTTGGATAACTTTTTATTTTTATAATATTACAATTTATAACCAAGGAGTTTAATCCAGTGAAAAAAAATTCGTGCTAGTATTATCGCGAAAAAAAAATAGCATTTTACCTAATAAGTTAGTAAAGTTGACGTCCAGAAGTGAAGAGAAGCACCAGAGAAAGTGCTTTTATCTCAGCATGTTTCTATCCTTATTCTTCATTTCATCAGATTTCAGAAGTTACAACAATGAGTTAACCTTTCTGCAGAGACAAGATCATATAATAATGTTCTGTATAGCAAAGATGACAAACACAATAGAAAAATATTTCAAAGCATCTTTTATTATTACTCTCTCAATCTGTTACATAATATTTTTGAACAGGGAAAATACAATTGTTTTTTTGGCAGGAGTAGTGGTAATCTGACACATTTTGTGTGTACAATTCTTTCCTTTGTATAGTAAATTAAATAAATGTGTAAGGGCTTAATTTTCATTGACAGAAGCCCTCTTGTAGAATGGATCAATATTCAGCAGAATAGCCTGACTGTGTACATAGTACACAGTCTTTCTCTTATATACATTTTTGTTTTTGGGCAGGCAATGCATGATTAGGCCTTGGCAATCTTTTGAGGGTATACTTGAACAACCACAAGACATGGAGCACCATCATCAACTTCAAATACTTTGTATACTGAACCTAATAAGATCTGAACCACACTTATTTGGTAAATTGCTGCATCACAGGGTCCTAACCGCATAGGACTCACTTGAGAGCTTTTTTGCATTTCCTAGACATTAGTTATAAGATATATATTGTTTCCAAAAGCTATTCTGCACAAAAGATCACAAAGATAATGAGAAGAGTAAGAAAATGATTTAGAAAGAATGGAGAATTTCAAATTCAAATGGTCTGTCTACTAATTTCTATATGCTATCATAATAGTTAAGACAGAAAAACATTAGTTGTGAAAGAAAGGGTGAAGATAACATGAATATCAAGAGTGATAGTTTGGAAAACATGAAAGGATTAAGGTTTACCAAGTTAAATGAGGCTTTGTGAAAAACCAGGTTAAATTAGTTGTCTATCTTAATCAGTATTCAGAGAGGTAAATTGTAGCAGAGGATTTTATTAGGAGTATCTTGGAAAAGTGCTATCAAACAAGGAAAACACTAAAAAAATGGAATAGTTGGATACCCTTTTAGGAGATCATCGTGATATCACACTTTAGGTTCTTTTAACCAAAGCAATTCCATTAGGGTCACCTCCCCATTCTTCAAACACAACCAAGAAGTTACCACCTGAGTTCAGCCATGAACGAGGAACATGATACCTGTTCAAAGGCAAAAATATAAGCTCTCCTGATATTCAAGCTTTTACATCACTCAATGTTAGAAAAAAAGTTACGAATCCTCACCATCTCTGAGATGGTTTTCCACAATTTGTCCTGCATTTTTTATCAGTATAATATCCAGCATAGTTGCAAGCATTACAACTGCCATGTGCTATATATCCAGGCCAATGGCGACCAATGCTGCGACCGTTGATCCATACTTCTCCCTTTCCCATGCTACCCATATCTAGAGCCAATGGATCATTGCCAGATGGTGCACTAAAAGTTGCCTAAAAACGAAGGACATTAAGACATAATGACTACGCAAATAGAGGTGAATCATCTATAACAATGACAGAAATGCATCATTTGTTTGAGATTTTATTCTTACCTTGTACCATGTCAAAGGTTGTTTTTTGGCCACTAATGACCCTTGTGTCCATTCAACAGAGCTACTCCCACTTTCAGTGTGAAGGTTCGAGGCTTCACCTTTCAGTCCAACCTGTCCAATAGCATATATGTTAAATTTAACTTTTATTGCTGCATCTTTCTGAGAATCTTTTGCATATTGCTCCAAATCTGCTCAACAATGTACTTAGTTGAAGTTTTTCTTAGGGCCTACATGGTCTAATTTCGTTCACATTTTTCAATATTCAATGATATAATGCATTCCTGTCTGTCCTAGAATGGCACAAATATTAATTTTCTCATGAACTTCTATTTCAACATATATCTACAATAGGTATCTATTTATATAGTATCTTTACTGTTTAATCTTCACCTCAGTTTTTGTTAATTTGTTGATCTTTTGTGTTTAGATAGTGAGCAATGATATAAGCAAGACAACAAACCTTGTAAGACCATTTCTGTCTGGACAAGTCTCGTGTTCCTTCATTTAGACCCTTCAGAGTGACTGGGCCTAACACCCCCGCATTCCATGTTTCAAAGTGCAAGCCAACATTCTGGTATTAAATGAATGCAAAATATGGTTAAGATTTAAAAATATTACTCACCAACAAATTAAAAAATGTTATAGGAAACTCAGATATCAGAAAATGGAGAACTAACCGGGAGACCAACGGAAACACTAAGTAATGAAAGCTTGTTATTACCAACTCTCAGGTTCACATTGTCACTAAATGTTAATTTAGGATTCCCCAATCCCCCATACACAGTTCCTGCAATCATACAGAAGTTTAATCTGTAAAACTGGAGTTTATTATAATACAAAAACACTAGGTAAAAGAGGCATAACAATGTTATTCACCTGAAAGTTGACCATTAATGAAAACATGTAGCAGATGGCCTGCTGACATTACAGTGAGAACAGGAGATTGACCATTCTTTATGAAACCTTCATTAGCATTAATGTAGACGCTGAACAAAAGGACATCAACATTGATGAGATGGAGAGAGGGTAGAGTTAGTATGCATAAAGAGATTATGATTATAATAATTTTTCTTTAAGAAAATTGATATGTCTAAAGATACTTACTCTGTCATATACCACAAATAATCTGAAGAATCCCGGGTCACATTGACCTGTTCCCAAAGTGCATCTGCTGCAATGGAATCATCTTGATTGGATGAGGCAGGTTCTTCATTGTATGACTGCCAAGCAAATGCACTGTTTACAGGAGTCATCTTTTTCAGCCAGTTGTTGGCACCAACCTAAATAAAATTGGTAAATTTTGTGAATATTCTCACTTCAAAAACATTAACACAATAAATACAAAGGATTTCTGCTCAAAAACACCATAATCTTTGTTTGTCGTTCAAGTATAGCTTGAGGGGAACTCTCCAGCTTTTCAAAGCAATGTCACACTTACACATTGTTTCCTCCATAAATCATTCACCACACATTTTCCGTTATTAAATTCTTAGAGTTCAAACTTCTAATTCCATAAAACTGACTTGTAGAGTAAGGACCGACTAAGAATCATACTAAGATATATGGAGCATGGACTGACCCAATATAACACCCCTTTATACCTAGACATAGACATCTAAGATCTCATCTTAGAATTTGGATTGAAGGTCTTCTAATTCAAATCCACAAAACCAACATGTAAGGTAAAAATGCCCAAACCTTATAAATACTACATTAGCCATATCTTTTAGTCAATGTGAAATCTGAACATAAACAAAATAAAAGAAGCAAAACTTAAGTATGGTCAGTCAGCAATCTTGTGTTACCTTTGCGGTGTTGTAAACAGCAGTTTTGCAGTCAGGAAGAATACTGATAGACCAAGGTGGTAGATCATATTGTCCACTTCCAAATGTAGCTTTTGCAGAGGATTTGGTGTCATAATTTGCAATGAATGCCGCACAGGCACCAGGGGTCGAGAACACATGTGCCTAAGATTATATCAACAAAAAGGAATCAAATGAATTTTCAAGGCACAGGTAATTCTGTTGGTTTTCATCACAAAGCAGCTTAGGGACTTCACCTCAAGGTTATATCCAAGCGATGTCACTTTAGGATCTGTAGACACTAAAGCAGGTTCACTTTGTTTTATTGCTTTATGCAAATCTCTCAAATGCCCCCATTTGGGTTCATTTTGAAGTCCTGGTACAGTGTAAAATTGAACAAGCTTCAGGTTAATGTGAAAATGTTTTTCAGCTTTACCATGTGGTGCCTAGAAGTGAATTTGTGCACTATGCTTTCTTTTCCCTCAAATATCACTCTAGCCAAAAGTATGTAAACAATTTATCATTTGTTCATACCGTATTCATCAAGGGGTGCGTCATAGTCATAGCTAGTGGCAATGAAGAGACCACCAGATGTCCGACCAAAGTTAGTTCCTCCATGGTACTAGATTAAAAAAATCATATTAGACTCAAACCAAAGTTTCTAAAACATGAATTGATTGAATGTAGAGCATACTATGAATGAATATTCACAATAGATAAACCAACATACCATATAGTAGTTAACGAATGAACCACCATTTTGTATGAATCTTGCAACTGAGAATGCCAAGTCTTCTGCTGGTCTAACAGGGACTGCACCACCAAAATCAGTGTACCTACAGAAAGGGAGATATGAAACTTACTACAGGACAAAGAAAAACCTATATGGTAGAATTTGTTGGGACTTACCAGCCAGTCCAATTCTCAGTCCACATTTTGGGTTTGGTGTTCTTGTTGGGCTTGAAATTTTCACAGTAGAACCCATTGCAGGTGTCAATCTATACATATCATAGTCAGAAAATTAACACAGATCAGAGAGAAAGATCAAAGATGCAAGAGAGAGGAATCAAATTGCCTGTGAAAACACAAGCATTCTCTCATTAAACATACAATCGAAACCAAATCTTGCACTTTCTCAACAAAAAAAATTCAAAAAGAGAAAAAGTGACAGAAGCAAATCAACCACTGCACTTATGAAACTACCAAAAGAAGCAAGAGAAAAGTGAAGTGAGTAAAATCGTGTGATAGGCCAAAGCACCTTCCTCCAAATAAAGATAAAACAAACACAGAGAAAAGGGTCGAATGGGCTTATGAGAGAATAGCAAAAATAGCATGGTATAGTAAAAGCAACAACCTTATCCCAACCAAAGCAGCCATAACACTGTTTATAAACCCCACCACCATTTTTAAATGGGTCACTCAAATTTAGCAGAATAGAATAAGAATCACGTAAGAAAAAAGTCAAAAAGTCATCTTGAAATCCAACTCCCCACACGAAAACGTTTTTTAGGATGAAGAAAAAGTAACTTACAACAGGATCAGGAGCATCTTCTTGCTTGCACATAACCCATGGAACACCAGTGTCTAGACCAACAGCCATTTGAGCAGCCCATTTCGTATAAGCTTTTCCAGGAGCACCAATTTCCCATTCCACAGGACCATACTCGTTTTCAATCTGTCAATTCAATTATAAAACACCAAATTAAGCACCATCTTTATTCTAATTGGCTCAAAAACTTCTTAGCAAAAAATTGAAAACCCCAACAATACAAAAAATTATATACATATATAGTCTTGTATTTACCTGTGACATAATTATTGGACCACCCTGGGATTGAAACAACCTCTCTTCTTTCATCAAGCTAACAATCTTCGCTGTGAATTTTTGCATTGCAGCCTACACATAAGATGACAATAAATTGGACGGTTGAATATATGATTCAATAATTCATTAAACTATTTTTAATCAACCAATAATAATAAGCAAATTATTACAATTACTGAGGCTCCAAAATGAAAACACCAACCTTAAACGGTTCGTTGTCTGTTCTGAAAGCCATTCCAGGAACATACTTGAGCCAGACAGGAAATCCCCTGAACAGAAAACAGAGCATGTGACCTTTGAGTGATTCTTAAGAATCATTATTTTCCTTCTTTAAAACCAAGGAATTTTCCCTTCTCGTAAGAAGGTGTGTACATTCACATCATTAAAATCATTACCCAAAGTTCCATTCAGCACATATGTAGGGACCAATGCGGAGATGAACATAGAGGCCTGCTTGCTGCACTACCTTCACGAACCTAACCAAGTCATACCTATCTTCGAAATAGTACTGCAAAATTTCAACATTGTATAAAACATCAATTAGAATTTTCCACTTTTAACTTCCTGATCAGTAAAAACAAACAATCACAAGTATCCCCTTTCAAAAGAAATTTTGATCAGGTCAGATACTAAATGTGAGCATCTCTCTCAACAAGATTTCGAACTGTGGTTTGAGAAATATGGAATAGGCAAAAAGCCATGAAGAAACAATAAATTAAGGAAATGTATTTGCATTACTTTTCCTGGAGAAGGTTCATGACCATTCCAAAAAACATAGGTCTGAATGACATCAACGCCTCCATCTTTGGCCTTTTGAATAAGGTCTGGCCACATCTGCAATAACAAACATGATTTAAGATGCATGGATGAATGGAAAATGGAAAAAAAAAAAAGTGAAACAGATGCAAGAAATGGTTGAAAAAACAAATTTTGATGCAGCCATGATGCGAATTTGGAGTGGAGTGTGTACTTGAGGTGTGCTTCTTGGGTAGTGAATGGAGCCAGAGATCAAAATTCTCCTCTTTCCATCAATCACTATGGCTTTGTGGTCATAAGTCACGGAGGCTGTGACACCACAAACCCATAAAAACAACAGCATCAACACCCCCCCATGAAACTCTCCCTTCCCCATTGAACTATCTTGCTATATATGTATATGAAACCAACAATGGTGTGCTTCTCTCTTTCCTTCACTCTTGTTTGCTCATTTAAAGGTTGAAAAGAGAGAAGTAGCTTTGTTGGTAGTTTTTGTTTGTGGGAAATGGCTTCTTTATATACCTGTGTATTCTTTTAAGAGGGAAGCTCTTTTGTTACTGCTACCAGGTGAGGTGTGTGGGTTTGATGTAGGAGTTGAGGTGATCGTTGATGCAAATGTTGCTGCTTTATATAGATTTGGAGAAGGAAAGAAAAGGAGGGAAGAATGGGACCCCTTTTCTATTCTTCTTTTTCTTATCTTCATCCTTCACACGTAACAACTGCACAACATTGCCCCTTAAGATATCTTTGGCTTTTGCTTTGGGAATTGTAAGTTGAATTTGGGTAGGAAGATTACATTCAGAGTGTGAATTTACTTTAGTGATTTTGCTTTATCATGTTTAGTGAAAAAGATATGAAAATGTAAGATGAAATGATCATCAAGGCTTACTCTATACAGCATTTCTTGACAGAGAAGCTTAAACTGTCATTAAAGGATTTAAATTTATAACAATACTTTGATGTTTTATCCAACAACTAAAAGCCTCTAATTAAGATAATAAAACTAAACAACTTAGTTTATATATATATAATTACGTTGAAGTTAATAATAAAATAAACTTTGTTAAGTTAAAATTAGTTTATATATAAATTAAAAAAAAACTTAAAGAAAAATCATAGAAAATATTTTTACAATTTTAACTTTTAAAGTTATTTTAAAGAAATCATATAAAATAATGCACCTCATATACTTAATGTATTCAGTGTATGGTTTGACATATTGATAAATTTGTTAATATACCGAATTATATTTTTAAAATAAATATATTTTTAATGAACAGGAAAAAAAAAGAGTAAAATGATGCATCCAATTTCACTCAAATTTTTGTCACTCAAACATAGTTATATTTTTTTGGAAAAAAAATGTGACTGAATTCAATGTGCAAAAAAAGTTTGTTAAACATATATTTCTTTGGGAAAAGATGTGACTGAATTTAATATGCAAATAAAGTTTGTTAAAGATGATAGTAAAGTAATTATGTGATATTTATGATCTTGTTTCATTCATTAATCACCTTGATTACACAATATTTTACTATACATAGTATATAGTGTTCACACATTAGATTTTTTCAAAATTCAGTTTAAATCCAAATCCAATAAAATAAACTGATCTAAAATTCAGATTTATTTTAACTAAATCAAATTAATTTGGATTTTTTCAATTTAAATGGTATTAAGTATATATTAAATTTTCTTTGTCAATTACATTAAATTTGATGTACGATTGACCTAATTGATCTTATATATATTGGTCGGACATAAACTCAACTTGACTTGACTCGACTTGATCCAGTCTGTCTTGATCCTAGTTGAGTCCTATTCGATCTAGACTTAGTTGGACTCAACACGATCTTGGTCTGACCTAACCTAATCTTGATCGAATTCGACCTAATCTAGGCGCAACACAACTCGATTACATGTGATGCCAAATTGACTTAATTCAATCCTAGACTCGATCTTACCCAGGTCTTGTCCAACTCGATTGTAATGGTCAAACCCAATGTAGGTTCGATGTCATAGGTCAATAAAGGCTCAACTCGAATTGTCCATAGACTACGTTTTTCTAGACCTAGGACCGGGCTAACGAGGGTATGAGCTAAACTTGAGCCCAAACTAACTTTGACTAAACTCAACTTGACTTAGGCCCAGATCGACTCGACTCGATCTAAGGTTGAGTTGGACTTTAACTTGAGTTGACTCTAACTCAACTCAACTCAACTTGGACCCAAGCTTAACCAGTTCAACTTGAGTGTGAGCTACACTTGAACCCGAGTCAACTTTGCTCGACTTAAACCTGGCTCGACTCATACTAGACCCAGGCCGACTCAATTTGACTTGGGTCCGGACCAAATTGACTCAACTAGAGCTCAGGCTGACTAGACTCGACCTAGGTCTGGGCTGACTTAACTTGATGTGTGTCCAAGCAAAATCAACTTGACTTGGGCATGGTTCGACTAGATTCGATCTGGGTCTAGGTTAACTTGACTTGACGTGAGTTCAGGCTGAATCGACTCGACCTTCTTCTGAGTCAACTCAACTCAATTTGTACTTGAGCCTACTCGACTCAACCTGAGCCCAACCTAATGTACCGTACTTAAGTCTGACTCATTATCATTTCATAACATGAAACAATTGAGACACACCTTGATTTTATATTTTTAAAATTCAAAAAATTATTCAATCCATAGTCAATCCAAATCTAAAAATTTAAAATAAAAAAATATGAATTTAAATTTGAGATAAATCGATTTAAAGAAATATGGATTTAAATAATTATAAATTAGATTTCACAATTTTTTCTATCCTTAATTATACCAACTTTTGGATAATATATTTTGATTAGAGTATGTATCTAGTATAGAAAGTATACTATCATCTAAATATAAATTGTTAATAATAAAATTATCAATATTTTTGCAATAATTACATTATATAACAATTTCTGATTAGTTAATAATACAAAAATCTGTATATTGCATGTTAATATTTTTTTTTTAAAAGTATACAAATTTGTGTAAAATAATATTAATTAATTGAATGATATGCTCATCTACAAAATTTGCTGCACCAAAAACTCTTCTTATCATATGATTGTACATTAAATAGCATTTATGTTGTTTGGGTTTTGTGCCTTTCACTACAAGATAGTGTATAGTACATATTTAAAACCTAACTAATTAAAAAATAATGAAAATTTATTTAAAAAAATGAAACTTAATTAAGTTATTCTCTTAAGATTTTTTTATCTATTTTTTTTCAACTTAATGGTTTAGTTTGGATTTTAGAAATAGAAATCAAGAATGGATGAAAATAATTATATTTAAATATTATTATATTTTTGTATGATTATTTTGTGCTCTGATTGTATATTTTTTATAATCATCAAAGTATAATAACAAATTTGAATTATAATTTTAAATGAAAGATTACATAATTTATTTATGAATATGAGACTTAAAATATAAGTTATAAATATGATAACAATTATTTTTAAAAAATTATAATGTATTTTTATTTGTCATTATAAATATTTAACAATTTTTTGAATATTTTATAATTAAAAATCAATCAAAACTAGACCAAAAAGTGTTTGATTTAGATGACATTTTAATAAAAAAATCAAACCATCAATATATTTGGCCGTGTAACAGCCTAAGTACCTATTTTTATTTTTTTTTATTTGTATTATAGAAGAGAGTTTAAATTTGATGAAGAATGATAATTATGTTTTCTAGTTATAAAATAAATAAAAAAATCAAACAATTTCATTGTCCATTTCTTTTAATAGTCTTTCTAAAATATAAATCTTTTAACTTTTTTTTTTCTAGAGTTCTTTTGACAATTATTTTTTTTGTTCTTTAACAATCTTTCTAAATAAATATTTTAACTTCTCTTTGTTTTTCTAGAGTTCTTTTGACAAAATTTTTTATGATTAAGTTTATGGGTTTTTTTTTAATTTATTTATTTTCTCTCCATTGCATGTGGTGTAGGAGTTGTTGTATAAATAATGTCCTTGTGTTTTTAGGTTGACTTCCTAAGAGTAATATAGAGATCTGAACTCATATTTTTCCTGAATTAGATATCTTGGAGAGCATGACATTTATGGGTAAGGGAAGTTAATATACACTTGCATTAGGTTAGAAGCTATGAGAGTTTTAAATTTAGTATATTATAACTTAAATGCAAAGTATATTTAGAGTGTTGAAATTTTGTATGAGTAGTAAACTTAGATTTAAAACTTAGTGGTTAAACTCGTCAAATATTTTTTTGTATTTAGGACTTACATTTTGTTGGAATGATTGAATTAAGATACTATATCTGAGTTCGGTTCATAATGATGATTGATGGGTATAGGTTGGAATTTTGTTTAATTAACATTTTATTGAATGCTTTTTATTTTTGGTAATTATTTTTTACTTGAAATCATATGAATCAATATAATTTGATTTGAAATAAAATTGATATGAAAAATTACTTTAGTTGAAAATTTTGGATTATAGTACTTTTAGAACTTATTTCCAAAGTTGTTAGATATTTGTTATCACTCGAGTAACAAGTTGATTCTTAAGAGAAATAGAGATCGTAAGGATTTGGTTTTGATTGCTTTCTTGTTTTAAGATCCAAATGATGCTCAGACAATAAGGTAGATCGCTTATGCAAATTATTTGTAGTTTGAACAGGGAATGAGGTGAATCAATTCTCTACTTAGTAATATGTGATTAATTGAATTGAGTTGTTATGGTATGATGTAAAAATTTAATAGTTACTCATGAGGTATTATTAAGTTAAGGATAGTGTGAGTAAGTTAGAAAATTTATATGAGATATTTTATTTTCTGTTGATGACTTGTATCATATAAATTTAGGTATAACGTTGACTTAAAGTTCATCATAAACTAAAAAAGTGTTTAAGGAGTTACCCATTCTATGAAAGTTGTTAGATGTTATTTATAATGGAGAGAATATTAATTGTCAATCATATCATATATCCATTATAAGGATTAGTCTCTAAGTTCAAAATTCAATCAATAGGTTTGATTATAATTGTTATTAATTGATATGAAATTTTAAAAAATTAGCTTTTGATGTGTTGTTTCTAATATGCTAAAATTTATACAATATCGTATTTAAAACAATATTACAAAATTCTCCAAGTCAGTGAAAATATATATGTAAAAAAACTTTCAATTTTAATAAGATAAAATCTTTCACTAAATCAACTTTATCTCTTCCAAAAAAAAGTTACCTTTATATCTTCTCTTAGGAGAAAGTAAAATTATTATAAAATAAATATTTATACTTCTATTACATATATAAATTGTCTTTTTTATTTATATCTTTCCACTTTATTGAAAGAAAAAAAAATAGTTGTGAAAACATTTTATCAAACTGCTAAGCGATAATTAAGTGCTCGCTAATTTTTTTATTTTCAAACAATATCCGCAAAAGTTCTATTTAAAATCCTTTTAAAGTTCACATTTTATTACTATTATTATTATCTTTTGAAATTCTATTAAAAGAAACTATATACAAATATATGTATTCTATTTTATAAATTATAATAGATAATAAATTTGTATGCTTATATATTTAAATTTTATTTTATTTTAATAACAATAGGGTTCTCGTTGAATGCATATGTTTAATTTTATTTTAATAATAATAGACTTCTTCACCAATGCCAATTCAGTAACTTCGTATAAAGTTAAAAAAGGTCTTCGTTCTCAATTTTCAGCAATATTTTTTTAGGGTGAAGTGTTATTTCAACTACATAATTGTTTAACTAACTTTTTTTTTGTCAAAAGTACTCATTGGTATTTTGAATTGCTGAATAAAGGTGGGTAACCAATAAAAGTAAGTGTCAAGCTTAATGGGATTCGAGTCATTTATTTATAATATTAATTTAAAAATATAAGTTACAAAACAAGTAGTTAGTAACCTACTCATAATCATCCTAATTAGGTATTGGATTTATAATAATAATAATAATAATAAAAGATTTCAATTTTATTACAATAATAGAATTTCTAAAAAAGGGGCAAGAGTGCAGTGATGACATTAAATGAAAAAAAAAGAGCATTTTATACATTTATAAATTTTCATTGTGAAGTTGCAGCATCTTCAACCACTAGTAACATCCTTTGACTCCAATTATTATATAGCATGATTGGATTCCCACCCTCACTTGCATTACAAAACTATAAATAGATGTTTTAAGTATGTTTTAATTAATGTAATTCTTTGGATGCTATTCCATATAATGATCTAAACTCAAATGATTAAACTAGTTTACATTTTTAAGTTAATGGATTTCAATTTGAATTAATTGATCAAACTCAATAATCTAAATAGTGATTAGTTTGTGTATTAGAATGTAATTTGCAGATAAAAAGGATTTAGAACAAATTAATTATATGTATTTTTAAATTTTTTTGTTATTAATATATTTGTTGTACCAGTCGGTCTGTATGACTAAGTCGAAGTCCAGTGTCCGGTCAAGACCGACCGAGACCATCACACCTCAAGCAGAGGACTAACGACTAATCAAATGTTAAAAGTTAAATAATGTATTCTTAATTACAGATTAAATCCTTAAGTAGGTCCAATAACTAAGGACCCACAATAATGATATAAATAAGCACAAATCTCAAAGGATCAGGTTCTCCGTCATCTAATATTAAATATACTAAGTGTTGAGTGTCGAAGTTTGACTTGAGCGTCGAAGTGTTTTTTTGCAGATACCATCCAAGTCCAGAGTTCAAGGAGTGGGGAGTGAGAGGTGCAGAAGGACTTTGTCCGATAGGAAAGAGAGAAGAGCATATCGATCGACTGAGAAGAAGTTGAATCGTTTTCTTAATTCCAACTACGTTAGAGAACATTTGTATATTTCAATGATCATGAGTGATTTTTTTTTATATAAAATAATATGTTTTTCTTCAAAACAGAGTTTTACATTTAAAACATGATACTCTAAGCCAAACTAATTTATTGTTTGATCATATTAATGTGATTTAGAATGTAAAAAATAATTTAGAAAATCTAAATCATTCTAAACCATAAAAATTAATTTATGTTGAATTTTAAAGCACTTGCTTAAAATTTACAAATCATACTTTAGAGACTAAACATGAATCGTGAAGTAATTGATGACAAATAAGTTTTTGATTTTTATTTATCTTGAAAATGGTTTAGTTATACTATTCATGTAGGATCTCGTGTTTGTCTTTTCTTTTCTTTTATCATTGTATATAACGTGAGGTATTTGTTTATTTAAATAATGGTTTTTTTATTTATTTAAAAGACTCATTTGAAACTTTACTTTTAAAATATAAACCTAGATTCAGTATAATTTTGATTACTCTCATACTCGTGTTAAGTAAATTTAAATTTTTGACAATTTTTAATTGTGATCTTGAACTATTGTTTTTAACAGAGTTAACAGTAGGAAACTCATTAAAAACAATAAGACTTAATTGAAAACGACTATTTAGGTGCTTAACTATTATTTTTTAAATAACTCAAAAACTTTAGTTATATATATATATATATATATATATATATATTATTGAAATGTGACATATGTTTAAAATAGGGTATGTAACTTTATATTTTAAAGTTATTCTAACATCGTTAAAAACATTAGCTTGTGAACAAGTCACATTATAAAAAATAGTATAAAATGAAATACGTACTTACCAATACATTTCCGTGGAACTCATATCTTTTAACTTATTTAATTAATTTATATGATGTTTTTATAATTTTCAATAAATGTTAATGGATATGAGAGAATACTTTAGAAAATTTATTTCAAACTCCTTAAAATGTTGTAAAAAAAACACTAATATAATTGAAAACTTTTTATCTTTTTTTATTTTATTTTCACTGCTAAGCCATGTAAATGCTCTTCTAGTAAAGGGAGTCTCATTAAACCTTTATAATTATATTTTGAGTTCAAAATATATAATTTTTTTATGACTTCCAAAAGTGAAATCACCATTTTATATCATATTTTGATCTTGCAATTTATTTTATTTAAATTATCCTCATTTCCTTAGAAAATACTGTGTCCCTTATATTTTCTAAGAAAAAAAAATTCAAAACGAGTGGAGTTGTTAATTTTATCTTCGAAATTAATTAGTTTTTAAACATTTTCCTTCCCTATTTTGTTCTATTTAAATAAAGAATATAAATTTAAAATTTGTTTTTTTCCTTTTATGTTATTTTCTCTCTCCTAACACAACAGTGACATATCCTCCCCCAAAAAGAACAAAAAGGTAAAGTTTTGAAATCTTGTCACTCTCAAACTGCACTGCTGAATTATAAAAAACCCTAAATTTGAAATATGATGTGGGCCCCACCAGTGGACCCATTTTAAAAAAATTAAACAATATATAATTCTCCAATATGTTTTTGCCCTTTTTCTATGTAAGTTTTGACACTTTTTAGTATTTGTTTGGCAATTCAAGAAACAAAAAACTGTTTATTTTTAAAGTTTTTTTTTTTCTAGAAACATTTACTTTTCCTCCATTGATACTTCACTTGATAGCTTGAGAAAAGAATGATGAGAACAAGTGTTTATTATGAAAATGGCCTATCATCTTTGTGAAGGGTGTAGTAAATTTGTAAAGGTGTTTAAAAAGTTTCAATTGTAACATCTTTAAATTTTATAGTTAAAGCATACACTTAATGAATATTTATTGATTGGTTTGTTTTTCTTAACTGTAATTTTCATTCTAATTGAGTGATGTTTTTTTTGTTGACATGTTTATTTTCATTAACTACAAAATATGTTCCAAAAATGATATTTGCTCTAAAGTGCAAAATTGCAACATGTATTTATCTCTATATTACTATTTCTCTGTTATTTTTGCTAAACCTAAAAGGACTTCAATTTTTTCCTCAAAGATAACTCATTTTTTCTTCATTTATTTTATTACAAATTCCCCATTCGAGTTATATTCATTTATCTTTAATAGATTTATCATTACTACTACACGTCCACACCTGTTTTTGTATTGTATCAAACCTAAAAATCACTGAAAAAACAAGTGTTGTAGTGTAAATTAAGAATTGAAGATTACATATAATTAAAGAATTAAAAATGTCATCCTTTTAATCTTCATAAACTTCATGTTTTATTGGTTTGAATATAATTTTTCTCCATCAATTTCAACTTTTTTCACATCATACATAAAGAATTTAAATTCTTTACTGATAATTTTTTTTAAAAATATTTTAATTTAATGTTATTTTTATAGTTAAATGATTTTTTAAGTGGATTGATGGCAATCCATCACATATATTTTGTAAGGACTTACAAAATGATTTTAGAGTATAAGTGATATAACTAAAATGACATCTAAATATTTTATTATTAAAGTAAAAAATAATTATTATTTAGATTTTATTTTAAAATAACTATCATTTCTCTAAAAGTATTTTTTTCTTTTCTTCTTTGTATTCTCTCTAAAAGTCTGACTTCATCCTTCATTAAATTGATGATCAAAGACTCTCTTTAGACTCCTGATAGTGAACAAAGTAAATTTGTTTGGTCTAAATTTTTATTTGAGTAAGTTCAATTTTCCTCTTTTTTTCCTTCAAGTTAGTTTTGACTTTTTTTTCACCTAGATACACGTGTCTTTTATGTGAGGTATTTGATATGAGATTAGTATATATTAGTTTAAAGTCTTACTTATGTGTTCAAATTGACCAGGACTTTGTAGTGTAGGTTACGTTATCATTGTGTTCTTTAGTAGTTAGAGCTTTTTGTGAGTACTCAACCATCCAATTTGGTAAGGGAATCTAGTTTTATTTTTCACTAGTAAGCTAAACTAGAGGACTGGATGTGAAAGTGACTTTGTCACAAGTTTCAATTTTTTCTTATAGGGATTGTAGTGATATGTGACAGAGATGATTTACATGTTTTATATATATTTTGAATTAAGCTCATGTTTGAAGTAAATTGAGATGATTTGGTTGATTTCATGTGAAGGTTTGTGTTGAATCAATCTAGAAATTTGAGATTTTTGTTGATTAAAATGTAGTTTGTTATGTTATCTAGTTAAATGATTTGAAAATATCCTTTGTTTTGAACTACTTGAAATGAGTGTAAGTTTATCTAGTAATTGTAGAACTCTAAATAAGATCAAGTGATAGTTGGAAGTGATAGTTTTCAAAACCAGTAACAAAAGATTTGAAAAGCTCAACTTGAGGCACATGAACCAGTTTTAGAATTATGCAAAATTATGTAGACTCGTTGAGCAAAATTCAAAAATTAGAAAACCCGAGAGGATTTGTTGTTGAGTGAGCTACTCTCACTAGGCGAATTTGGTCTTAGTAGTTCGATTGCTAGACAAGCAATGTTATCGCTAGGCAAAGTTTAAGGAATTAAAAACTCGCGAACATTGGTTGTTGGGCAAGCCAAGGTGAATTTGGTTCCAAGGCTTGGTTGTTGGGTGAGCCCGAGACTCACTAGGCGAGAATGCGTGTCCTACACAGATAAATTGTGATTTGTAGATGTTCTAGTATGTTTTAAAAGTTAAATTTCTATATGATTGTATGGTATATTGAGGTGTTGAATGAATTACGAACCATGTGAGAGTGTAATTCAGACATATTATTACCAAGAAAGAAAATACTATGTTGAAATTATTTATGATATATATATTAAATTATAGATTTATTTATTAATATATTGATATATATGAAAATTATCAGGTGATAAGAGTTGAAGAAAATTCATATGACTGAATTTGCGATTTCAAAAGATGACTAATATTACAGGTCATATGTATTTACTCTGTCATGAGTTATAAATAAATGAAGTTTTATTATTTTTTTATTAATTGTAAGAAAATATTATTCGATCAAAAAAAACCTATTGTAATTTGGATTGATATAGTTTAAACCTATTTTTACGTATCTAATTTTATAGGTATGATTAAATTTATTCCGTCACATTTTCGAATATTAGTTTCTTCGTCAAACAACACGTTTTGTTTTCAAAATAGTGTAAATTGTATACTTAATGAGTACCATTTTAAATTCGAATATAAAAAACTTGTATAGCATAATAAAAAATATAAATAAATTTTAATTATTTCCATTTTCTCAATAAACTTTAATTAATTTAGAAAACGAAATTCCGCTTATAAATGAGATGGAAAAAAGTTAAATGAGGTCAACTAATGTTTTTAATTAGCACGAATAGGTTTTTATTTTCTTCTTTTAAAAGTGGCACATTTCTTTTGATTAACTATGAAATAAATTTCATAAATAGTATCTATTCTAAAAGGACAACAACCCTACTACCATAAAAAGTTTAGTGCTATTTCATTGTTTGGTCCTTTTTTTTATATAATCTTGGAAACGTTTTCTGAGTTACGTGTGTTTATTTCTAAGATATTATGATTATATATGTTAATTTTAGAAGTGTGAATTATTATATCTTGGGTGATTTTAGTTCGTATTCAGGAGGGGCCAACATTTGCTGACATGCCTCAAGCTATTTTCTTTCACTTTTTTAGTTTTTCCAGCAAATGAACCCTTTATTTTGTTTTGACTTTTTTAGAATACCTAACAAAGAGCTTATCACACTCTATTGGTAATTATTTTCAAGGGTTAGATTTCAAAATATTTCTTTTATAAAAAAAAAAGTCTTTTTCGTATTCAATAAAAAAATTTAAACATTAAAAAGAATTATGATATTTAATAAAGACCAACTTTAAATCTAAAGTATTATCTGCTTTGGAGGTCGGTGTTTCGTCACAGAGTTTAAAAGGTGTCTTTCAACTCGGTGTGGTATACTATGCACTTTAGAGGTAGATATTCCGTCATGATTTAATCCTTAAAAGGTACTTTGATAGGTTAAAGAAAAATTGTCATTAATCTTGACTCTAGAATAACATGAGACTATATTGAACGTACCGAAACAATTATTATCATAATTTTTTATAAAATATTTTTTTAGTAATATTTAATTGAGATTTCGAAAGACTAAATAAAACGTACTCTCCATAACACTCTAATTCTACCCTAATTGTCAAAATTACAAACAGAACGTCTCTCTTGATTGGACCTCCTAGGCTGAACTTGAGGTGTGTTTGAGAAATATCACCAAGATTTTCATCCTAAGACATTTTTACTATCACTAACAATATAAATATTTACCTCATCACCATAAGTATGTTACTAATTAATCATTTTGAACATCTTTAGTGCTTTTTCATATAAATCACAACGAGTAAAGAAAAGTATGAATAATAATTATGTGATATTTAATTCCTTTAAAAAAATGGTCTCATTACTCAAGAGTGTCCGCTTGAAAATACAAACCTATTATTTCTACCCTTAATATCCATGGATACCCACAAAATGGTTTTTTATTTAAAAATTACTTAAAAATATAAAGACAAATTAAATTATTATCTTAGAGTATAATCGAAATAAAAGTGTTTAATGAAATATTAGTACAAATATGTTTTTTAAAAAATATATAAATTTAAACAAAAATATGTTTAAACATATTTTTAATTTCGTAAATTTCATAAATTTATATAAAATCCAAACTCTAAACCATTATTTAAATGTTAATGTTAATAACTTTAATAATAACAAAACTCACTAACAATAACCAAAGAATATATATATATAGGATTTTATGATACCTATAATGTACTAAATGGAAAAGTAATAAGATTGATGGGTTAAAAAAATGATTATGTTAAACTGAACTCTAACCCAAACACACCAATGTGACAACAAATCTTAAGATTCGGAGAGAAAAAGCAACTACCACCCATTTGGATTTGAGGAAAGAGACTTTTTAAACCATAATAAATGAAGGTTTAAGCTTTCATTAAAAAAATGATATTGTGTATTTATTTTAAGATCATGGTATCCCGTTTAATTACACTTTATTTTTATGTAAGATCTATTAAGCAAATATATGTACTGTTAGCTCTCCAAGATATAGATATTAAGAAAGGAATGGTTAAATATAGATGTTTTTTTTTTAGTTTTTAGCAGATTTTTGGATGTTGATTTGGATAATTAAAATTTGATATAGAATTAGTCTACATATTAGGCTATAGAAAGATTATCAAAATTTAAAAGGTTATAAAATGATTCAATCTAAACCCTAAAAAAAATCATGATTTCATGATTTCCATTTTGTAGAAATAAGTCTATGTAAGCTTAACCTATTTGATATTATGTGACATGATTTTAATTAATTTTTTTATCAGTGATAAAAAAAAAATCATGGTTTCCATTTTGTAGAAATAAGTCTATGTAAGCTTAATCTATTTGATATTATGGGACATGATTTTAATTATATAGATGTGAGATTTAGATATGCAAATTGATGTTTAAACCATATTTTGGATATTATTTTAAAAGAGAATATTTGTACCATATTTTGGATATTATTTTAAAAGAGAATATTTATGAAAAAAAAAAGCAAGTTGCAAAGGTGAGTGAGTGAATGAGGATGAGGATGAGAATAAGATGAGATTGCCACGTTTGTGAAGGAAGTATCCACTTTGATAGCTCATATTAATGCAAATGATAAACCCTAACATCTATCTTACACTTCTCTTTTCTCTTGATAGAGATAGCAAGATAAAGTGTATGTGATCCTTTAATTATCTATTTATATATAATTTTTTAAATTTTGATAAAAGAAAGTCCTCTCAAACTTTTCATTGATATTCTTTTGTACCAAACATCATTTCCTCAAATGATCCTAGTCACCACTCATCTTTTCTAAGACTAAAAAGCTGTCGGAAACTCCCTCTCTAGTGTTACTCACCTTTTCTCATAACATTCTAAATTAACCTTTCTCATACACTATTCCTTTATGGTATATATACAATTTCTTTCTCATGCTTTAATCAGGAAAGTAAATAACATTTCATAATAAAAAGTTAAAAACCCTTTATATCTTTATATATACTTCTTTATATTTCACTACAAATAATGATTAAATTAGAGAATATTCTATAGATTAAAAATGTTATTGATTTCTAAATTAGTTTCTACTATTGATAAATAATTTATAAATTGGTATCTAATTAGCTACCAAGATTTTAATCACCAATTATTTAGATTCTAAATTTAGTAGCAAAAAACTCGGTAGTTAATTAGATACCAATTTAGAAACTTTTTATAAATAATAGAAACAAATTTAGAAACCAATAATTTTTTAATCTTTAAAATGGTCTCTAATTTAATCACTATAACATCTAATTATTTTTTGTCTCTAAAATTAATTTTTATTTAATAATTTTTTTTAATGTTTTTCATGAATAATTTTATCTAAATTATTAATTATTAATGAATTCTTAGTATTCATTTGTTCATTTGGATAGAGATAGATACAATATCACAGGTTAGATTTGACTTTATTGGGTAAAACAATCGTCCACTAATTTTATTACAGTATTGAGAGATAGAAGAAAAACAAATTAGAATAATTTATTTTACCATCAATAAATACATAATGTTATAGGAAGAGTTGAAAGAGGGGTTTAGACAATAACGTTGAACAATTGATTAATTTCCGTTTATCGTGTTTTTTTAATGTTTAGATTTTGATTATTAACCAAAAATAATGTATTAGTAAAAGATTATTCGATATTTAAATAAATATTTAATATTTTGATGTAATTAATGTTGTAATAATTATGTATCTGATTGTTGCACCTATTTATAGTATCTAATAGAGCTCACATATTGCAATTAACATTTCATATTACTTAATTACGGTATGATTTAAAGATAAATTATGATGAAAGTTTAAATTCTAAAACAAACAATATTTTAAATACAATAATTAACTTTAATAATATTATTTTAATAAATTTTATGTGGAAAAGTTAGTATTAACAAGTACAAATCCAATAAAAAATGATAATTTTATCCAAGGATATGTTATTAGTGATTATATGTGTACTATATTATATTGTCTGTTTCTGCTTTATTTTTTTTCTATATATACATTTTTTTTTGTCCAAAGAATTTAGGCTCACGTGAGCATATTTTGATTGTTTGATCCTTTGTGTCTTTGATCGATGTTTCCCAATTTGACATCATCGTAAGAGATTAAATAACCCCACTGGTACGTTTCAAATTATTTAAAACAAAATTTGGATGCATTAATGCACAACCAATATTGGTTTATTTTACTTTTAATTTTTAAGCTAAAAGTTACTTCTAAAGCATCTTCATTAAAGTTTTAAATTAAATCAAATACTTCAATTCCTGCATATTTTATTACACTAGTGAAATTGCGTGTCAGAATGATGAGTCTCACTCAAGGATAAGCTTAAAATATGAGCCAAGATTATTGTACATGCTTTAATTTTTTAGCATATGCTTCAAATTGAAAATTATGTATTACTTACCTATCCGTTTTAAAATTTAGATCTGATACAATTTATTTTTAAAAAATATTTCAGTAAAATGTATATAAATTATAATTATACTCCATTTTTAAAAATGTATACACACTACAAAAAAATCATTAAATAGAAATCAATTTTAGAGATAAAAAATAATTAGTTGCTATAGTGACTAAATTAGAGATCATTTCAGAGACTAAATTTTTTTATTTATTTTTAAATTAGTTACTATTATTGTTAAATGATTTCTAAACTGATATCTAATTAGATACCAAGGTTTTTGTTATCAAATTTAGAATCTAAATAATTGGTAGTTAAAACTTTGATAGTTAATTAGATACCAATTTAGAAACTATTTAACAATAATAGAAACTAATTTAAAAGAAAAAAAATTAGTCTATAATTTAATCACTATAACAACTAATTATTTTTTGTTTCTAAAATTGATTTCTATTTAATGATTTTCTGGTTGTCACATAGAAAGTTTATATGTTTGATAGGATAAGATATCCACACTAAAAATTTACAATTAGGAAACAATATAATTGATAAAATAAATACCAATAAGAACATTTTTTTTATCTTTGAAAGGATAATATATAGATACTAAATACCTCTATGTTTTTGTAATTACAAAACAATATGATTAATTAATAGTTATTTATCGTAAATAAGCTTGATTGGAATCAATCAAAATGTTTCTTAAAAGGAAAAATGATGTATATTTTTGTGTGTGTGAAATAATAGTAGTGAATAATTATGACTCCCTTTAAGGCTTAGCCCCACATATATATAATATCTAGAAGGCCTTATAAGTCTTATCCATTTGTTTTAAAATTGAAACGAGAGGACGAGATTCGTGAACACTACTTTGCAAACATTGAATCTTCAATCTTTCAAATGAAAACTTTATTCCTCAATGTGTAAGGCCAAAAACATTCATACATATATTTTTTTTCTTTATTATTGAGACCACCAAAGTAAATATATTCTTATTGCTTCATTCATCTCAATACGCTACACTATTAATTATGATTCATGACTATGCAATTTGTGTTAAAAAATCACTTTCCCATACCCATGTTCAGTCCTAGAATATGTATCAAAAATCCCAAATAAAAAATAAAAGTATTATCTTTATTTTAAAATTTGAATACATATTCATCACATTTTTCTTATCTTATTCTTATTGACACTAAAACTCCAAATGACTCCATCCAAATAAATGTCATATATGTCAAGGGAATGAAAACAATTAAAATGACATTTATAGGTGGAACGTACATATCACAAAATAAAATAAAATTAAGTGAAACATATATTTTGCTGAAAGATTAGGAAATTTTAATATATTTATCTTTTATAGTTCACGAAATATACAGCGAATATTATCTTCATTAATTTATTTATCCAAACCATGTGAAAAGGATATATATAGGGTAATGTTTTCCCCATAATCATGTTAATTATTATTCTTTATATGAATTCCAATAATTTAATACATAGCATAACCATTGAAAACGATATTTGACTCCGTTGTTACGTGCTATTCTCCATAGAAAACTTACATAATAAAGTCTTCATTACATATATAAAAATGTTTCTTTCACTATCAAAACGTAAAGTTCCACTAAGCTTAAAATTAAAGCTAATCATGATTCAATGCATTGTAGAGTTTTCCGTGTTTGATATATCTGTTCTGTTTCGCGATTTGGATACTTTTATTTTTCTCTCATAAAATTGGTAAAGTTGAATACAGAGACAAAATGAACCAGACATAAAGCTTAAACAAATTAAGGAAGTCTCAATGTTATGATGTCCTTCAGGTAAAAGGAACACATACAAAGGTTGAAGTTCAACAAACGTACTTTTTCCTAGTTAAAGGGGGCACCATCACCAACCATAAATTTTCATCAAATAACACTCTCACATACTCTCATTACAAAAATATCGTGTATGTAATGACAATATTATAAATATCACTGTTTATATGTGTGAAAATATTACAGATTAGACTGTCACAAAGTATAATATAATAGTCTAATATGAACTATTATAGTATTTTTTTTTTCACAAGATATCCCTTATAGTATCGTCACCGCATTAGAGTTTAACCATCAAATTCGAAAAGGATTGATATGGTTTCTCTATGCTTAGGACACTAGAATATCGAACCCGTAAATAAAGAAAGGCATGAGATAAAAACAAACATTCATTATGAGACCCTAATTCTCGATTGGAGAGGACACCAAAGTCCTTTGCCCTCCCTTGCATAGATTTTAAGTATCATATAAGCAATTAATTTGGGTTTGAAAAAGTAGAATATGAACAAATAAAATGAGCAGCACATTATTAAAGATAATGGAGTGGGAGATTATGGTTTCAAACTGAAATAATTAGGTGCCAAAACAGATTCGACAGTGACATCATGCATTAAGAAAACTCCATGCACATTGGTTAGTGATATAGCCATTGACTCACGAACAATACTTTATTAGGTATTAGTTAAAGAATTGAACTTTGAACCAACATTAAACTTGTCCCTTTTTCTACTACCCATGCTTCCTTCCTTCAAGTCTTCATAATTATTGATCAATACCTTAGCGGATTAGTTAAGAACCGTCCTTTGTTTTTATTTTTGGTGAGTTGTATTCAACAAATGACACTTGTTTTCCTCATTCCCACACAACAAAAACTAAGTCCCCAACCAATCTTGACTAAAACTTTTCCCTCAATTTTTTGTTGCATTTTTAACACTTGTTAGCAAGCAAACCTACCATCATATCTCTCACCAAAGTATCAATAATTTTCCTTGCCAGAGAAAGTCGAGTGGTCCAAAGCTGAAAAATACAAAGATTTTTGCTGAATTTATGGGACCATGCCTCTGCCTTGGAATTTCATCAATAACCTCTTTTCTAGTCTCTGCCTCTGAAGCACTATTGATGGAAACCACCGATCAACTATAGGCAGTTTTCTATGTTTTGTTGCGTAAGAACCTCACTCACTCACTCACCCTTGTTGGTAATTGTGGCTCAAATTTTTTAGTTAACAAGTTTGCCTTCTAGTTTGGTCAATAAATTCAAAGTAACTTGTTTCTGTACATCCCCCAAAATCTCATCTGGTTTAATAGTTTAGGCTAAAACAGATAACCTTAATGATCATAATAATAATACCATCACACTTAAGTGAGAACACAGTTAGTATACTAATAGGCCTAGGACTAAGTTAACTCTTACCAATTCAAAAAGTTGTAATTGAGACTATAGTATTGTGTTAAGTAACAAGTTTCAATTAAAGTAATATTATGCAGACCCTTTTGACTGTAATGCACAATCAATAAAACTGTAGTCATTCAAAGCCATTTATCCCAACTAACAGAAATTTCCATTACTTAAACTGAAGTCTGAACCATAATGGATTGATGTGATCTAAAGAAATTACAGCATCATGAGACAAACAAACTCTATCAGTTTTTGTTGGAGACCATATTTAACACGAATCAGATACACACACTCATCCACATCTCTTAGTTTATGTGTATCTTAATCTAATCAATTGTGTTATGATATTTGAAAAGGAGAAGCCATGCAAAAACTAGAAGCAGACAAAGGTAGCTTTCCTTTGCGAAATTGTCGGAAGATGAGGTGTGATGTTTAGTTACGACTTATCTGTAATGACTTAGATTCAATCCAAAAAACCATTATTTGAGCCACAAAACTTTAGAAAGAGAGGAATTTCGTTGTCACCACAAAAACACATCTAAACGAACTTTGCTGGCTTTTGCTGTGGCCATCTGCATAAACGGCTCCACGTCTTGTCATAATGGGGTTTCATATTTTGTTTTCCTAAGTAACTTTCATCATAATCCAATATAATAGTAACCAGCAAGATCAATTCACACTTCTAGATCAGACTTTATGCTATGTTTCTTTTATTTATTATGTTTTGTGGAATGATTGGGATAACACGGAAGTTCTTAAGGTTGAATCATGTTTAATTGTTTGCACTTACTTTTAATATACGCAAATATTTTTGTTTATTCTGGTTTGGTGGGAGTGTAGTAGGCAAACACATTTTTCATTCACCTTCTTATCTATTCCCTACCAATTATTATTATTATCTTGTTTGATACACAATTAATCTATTGTATAGCTTATTTTATTCATATGAAACATGCTTGTATTTTACCAATGATTTTTGTAAGTTGACTGAATAAAAAAATTAATTTCACCAGTGTTTAGCTGCTATTAACTCATGAATTGTATTTACTAACTTTGTATTAATTGTTCGAAAATATTGAGATTTTAATGAAAGGTGTATGAGAAATTTTGATGTTTGACTAGGTGGGGGTATTTATGATTGTGGGTTGGAAAAGAGAGTGGTGGGACAATGAATAAATTTGAGTTAGGTGATGAAGAGGAGTAAAGAGAAGTGTTGCAACTTGCAACATCCTATTCCCATCAAAAAGACCTCACAAGTCAACAAATAATAATGCACCATTGCAAGTTCTTATGAATCTTCTAATTTCTTATTTGCTACTTTCTAACATATCTTTGAAGTGGGTGCGGATTAGAAACCCAAACATTCTTCCACAACAAGCCTGATAGTGATTTGGGTTCATATCTATTCAAAGTTTGGGTATTTCTTCCTGCACCCCTAACTTTTCTTCCTGCACCCCTACATTCTTTGAAATATCAGAATTATCTTTGATAATTTTAGGTGATTCTGGAATAGGAATTTCGTGAGAAACAGGTGTTTCTGGAATATGGTTCCATAAACAAAGTGTGTTTCCAGAATAGGAAATTTGGAAGACAAAAAACCATTTCAGAATATTTTTTTGGAAACACATTTTTTTAATTTTTAATTTTCAGAATGATAAATCTGAAATTCATAAAATTTGTTCCATAAAGTATGTTTTGGGAAAGAGTACTCTGGAAGTCACTTTTAAAAGGGATACAATGATCTTTTACGAAAAAAATGGGGTGCAGGAAGTGATTTGTTGGAGGTGTAGGGAGAAACACCCTCAAAGTTTTCTGAGTGCTGCAAGATATTAGGCCCAATATTTCATTCAATTTAGGTTGCACCTCTAAAGTTTCTTCCCCAATCCCATAACAGACAATTGTTTCCTCCACAATAAATTTAGATCACTGATACGAATTACCAAAATACCCTCTGTAGTTTTTCAAAATCCAACATATTTTTTGGATTTTGTTTTCTGAAATTATTTTTTTTGTAATTTTTAATTCTGAATTTTTAGATTTGAAATAAAGAATAATTTTAAAATTCAAAAAATTGATTGTATACAAATCTAAAATCATTGGGTGCGGAAGCAATTGCCCCGTAATATAAAAAAGAGCAAGGTGAACCTCCCACAATACTTTATCATCAATTTAGAATTATATTCTGGAATATAATTTGAGACACCTTTAAAATATTCAGACCATGACTATGTTATCTAATTTAATATTATCATATTTTAGATGATGTAATCTAAAATTATATTTTAAATTGCATAATTTTATTTTCAACATTATCCAAAAACAAGATTACATAATTCTATTTTGTATTGTCAATTTAGACTATTTTCTGGATTATATAATTTAAAAATATATTTTAAATTATGAAATTTTGTTTCAAATTATTCAATTTAAAATTATATTTTAGATTATATAATTTATAATATATTTCAAATATATCATGGTAAGAGCATATAGGTAATTTTTTATATTATGGGAGTGAGAGAGGAAATAAGAAATAACTTTCTTTATGAACGTAACCGCGTAGTGATTGGAGTGAAATCGTAACAAGGTAGTCGTACTGGAAGGTGAAGGTGTGACTGAATCACCTTCTTTCTAGGGAGAGTTAATGTTTGTTGGGTAGTTTGATACTGCTTCACACAAAAAAAGAAGCGAGTTATGTCTGAATCAAATTTGGAGATGAGAGTCTTCTTTCGTTTTTGAAGACTTTAGGCAATTTATTCTTGTACTCCTACATTTTTTTTCTGCACCCCACAATTTTTTAAATCTCGAAATTGAACTTCACCATTTTTTTTAAATCGGGATCTGGGAGTGTGTAACGGATTTGTCAATCCGGAAGTGAATCATGTTGCTTTCCAGATTAGGGGGTGTTCCATAAGCAAAATTTGTACAAATTGTTGATTTTCAAATTGCTGAATCTGGAAGTCTAATTTCTATTACGAATTGGGGGATCCAGAATTATTTTTCAATTATGGATTTTTGAATCTAGAATGCATATTTTGAATTACAGATTGGCGAATCCGAAATGGTTTTTTTTCTCAATTATGGATGCTCTGCATTTTTTTTGTTTTGGATTAACACTGTCATTCGTGTACTACTAGAAGCACCAATCCGGGAGGTTACCGGACGCGCCAATCTGAAATTTTACCAGAAGCGCCAATCCAAAAATTTACCGAATTTCATAATCCAGAATAAAAAAATAAATATACAATTTTATATTAGGAACAATTTTATCTTTTACACAATATTGTAGGGTACAGGAAGAAAAATATAAGAATGCAATAAGAAAAATGTAGGAATGCAATAAGAAAATGCTGCTTTATTGGGCTTCCACCCTACTTGATAACTTTTCTTTTTGGACTTTATGTCTGCTCTTTAAATTATGGACAAAATAAAACAATGGGTAATTCTTCCCGACAGTAGAAGTAAAATAACAGTTTTATCCTTTTCTTCGTGTCTTCCATTAAACACCTCTCTTCTTCTTCTCAGTCACAGTAACTTCCACCTCCAACGCTACCATTGTAGCAGCCCTCACCTTCAACATCACCACCATAACAATCCCCACCCTCTAACGTTACTGTTATAACACCTCCCACTTTCAGTGTCTCCGCCACAACAAGAAATAAAGAAAACCTCACTCACCTTTGTCGCTTAAGTACAAACTGTGACAATAACAGTAGAAGTGGAAGGTGTTGTACCAGTGATGCTAGAGATGACGGA
Source organism: Phaseolus vulgaris (assembly GCF_000499845.2). Taxonomy (NCBI): domain Eukaryota; kingdom Viridiplantae; phylum Streptophyta; class Magnoliopsida; order Fabales; family Fabaceae; genus Phaseolus; species Phaseolus vulgaris. Next base: position 34,943,167 of record NC_023751.2, read on the forward strand.
CGAGGTACTATGAAACTGGCATAGAAGTGGAAGTTCCTACAGGGAATTATGTTTTTTTTTAAAAATGTTTTGACATTTCAAACAAAGAGTTAAGTTGATATTTGAAATAACAACAATCATATATTATATATAAAAAAAAATATAAAAAACTAGATAAAAACTTTTATGTTAAAAAAATATACATAAATAAATTATATTTATTTATAAATAATTATAAAAATAGAGTATGAAAGCTTATTATACCACTATAAACTATAATTTGAAACATAGTTCTTTGATCAATTACCTATTTATATAAATCTAGAATCCAAAGTAATGGTGTCCCTAGGACGGAGTCACACGTTCATGTGTTGTCCCTTTCCCTTTCTTTCCATGTCCACTCATATCCCAAATATCAGTATTTTTCAATCTTCCTACTTTAACAACTTTTTCTTACACCCTTCAGATTATGTTAATTAGTTATTTTTTTCATATTTATATTAAAAATTACACATCAATTATAAATAAGGATATTTTATAATATATATAATAAACTTAAAATTTATTTCCTAAATTTTTTTATATACATTGTTATTAAGTAAAAAGTATCTTTTATTTGAATGGTTAGCACAGTATTTTACCGTTTCATACCTCAGTCATACCCAGATATATAAGGAGAGAGAAATGGAGGGGGCCACAGACAGGAAATGAAAAGTACCAAAACTTTGGACTTACTTCGTATTATTACAGACACCAAAAAACGGTTTCATCACTGTCCCTTTCACCCATTGGAGTAGTGATTTACAACTCACATACTGAGCCTACTTCACTATCCTTCAAAATACCATATTATCAATTTCTTAACACATCTCAACATCATGCTTCAAATTAACAAAAATCTTCTCCCATCTTTCATACCTATCAAGAGATGCAAATTCTTTAAATTAGGTATACGGGTAAGGTCGAACGGTCAATACCATGTCTTGGTTTCCATAATTAAGTCGATTGAGAGTCCAATGTCCGTGTGGACTGATCCACACTTTTGGTTCAATTACGTTAAACAAGGTCAGTGAAGTTAAACGGTCATTAAGAACTAAGTAATACACCTCTAAGCACGATCCACCTCACTAATCTGACTCAACAAGGTATGCCCATTAAAAGAATATAAATAGCGCACATTCCAAGAAACAGGGACGTCATTTATTATTGTGCTCTGACAACTGAGTGTCGTACCCCTTTGCTAGCGTCGGAGTGCCTTCTGCAGGTATCTTTCCATTCAGGAGTAGCTGAGGTTGGAAGGAGTAGCAAGAAATTTGGAGAAAAAATCAACCGACCACTCGATAGAAAAGAAAAAGACGAATTCTCTCAATAGTTTTCTAGATATCATCTTTCTAACAAGGAGAACATTGTGCATTTCACTGGCATTAAAATACAACACAAGAACTTTGTTGTGTTGTGCATAACAGTTTTGCATAGCTCAATTTAGACTAACTAAAAACCTAATATGCAGACAAAATTACTAACTTTGAACATGCAGGGCATCAAGAAACAAGAGGCTTCAGTTCTTAAGGTACACGACTCCTCATTGTCAATATCATGATTGGAGAGAACTACACACAAGAGACACCAAATGCTACATGGTTGAATCAAGTTTTGCACACTAAAATCAACATTAAATACCAAAATCACACTTCATTTTGAATTGACACTTAATGGAATAAGATAAGGTCATTAACTGAACACCTATCCAAGAGGTCTTTTAGTCCAACAAGTTTATTTTATCCTAAATGAGAAAACCAATCAATTTAATATCATAAAGAAATTCATTTTAAATTTAATTCAATATTTTAAAATCGGTTCATATTTTTTTTAAATATTATCCTCAAATTTTGTTCAAGGTATTTGATCTTACTTGTTACTAAGATTGATGTATGAAGAATATAATCAGTTTATCTTAGGGTAAAATTAATACATCCCTGTATCTAACTTTGTACTTTTCCTTATGTGAAATACTTCCCCTGCCTGAGTACAAATTATTAACTTGTGTTCAGTAAAACAATTATTTACACAACGTATTTATACATTAATTTTACTTTTTAATTTTTTAAAATTTTAAAATTTTAATATTTTCTTCTCCAATAAATTGTCACTACAAGAAAATCATGGAATAAAAATCAATTTTAGAGACCAAAATAATTAGTTACTATAGTAACTAAATTAGAGACTATTTTAAAAATTAAAAAAAAAATTATAAATTAGTTTCTATCATTGTTAAATAGTTTATAAATTGGTATCTAATTAGGTACCAAAGTTTTCACTACCAATTATTTAGATTCTAAATTTGATAGCAAAAACCTTCATTGCTAATTAAATACAAATCTAGAAATCATTTAACAATAATAAAACTAATTTAGAAATCAATTTTTGTTTAATTTCTAAAATAGTCTATAATTTAGTCACTATTAAATAATTATTTTTTATCTATAAATTAATTTTTATTTAATAATTTTGTTGTTTATACCATACAATTTTGAGTATTTATTTCTTCATCTAACATCTTTTATTTCTCTTGTCTCTTTCAATTGTATAAAATATGAATTATTGTGCAAATATATTATTTCCCTAAACCATAAGTTTTCATGATGATAAAATATCAACTTATAATTTACCTTATTTATTAACCATATTCATCAACCTATTAATTGTTTTTAACTCGTAAATGTTAATTAAAAAAAAATACAAACTCAAGATTTATCTTTCTCCTTTTTCAATTTTATTCTAACTCAATCTTTTATATATATGTATATATTCTATAAGTGGATTTTTAATGTAATTATATTACAATATACAAAATTCAAAACCAAATCCCTTTGTTGTTAAGAAATACTTAAAGTCAGAAAAGGAGATCACCATTTTTTGTTTATTATTTGTTTTCTAGTCAGAAATGATGTATAAACATGAAAAAAAAAAGAAAAAAAAGGGTTATTATGGAGAGTTGATGTTAAAAGGTTGTGTCTGACATACCCCACAAGATTCAGAAAATCTTGTGGCGCAGGGACCATGCTTATGTATGATCAGAAGAAGGTGTTTTCATGCAACTCTTTCTCCTCACCCCACCATCACTACAACAAAACTAAATACACACAGAAAGACAACCAAATGCAACATCACCATTTTAATATCAATTTTCCCATATCATTCTTTCATCCCTTCCTTCATGCAATCTTCTTTTAATATATATATATATATATATATATATATATATATTAAGAAAATTAGAATGAATGTTTCGTTTCTGTAAACTATTATATATGGTTTTCTACTATATATTTTATTTATTGGAATGGTTAAATTTTTTATCTTTTACTATTCTTTATATTTATTTTCTTTTAATGATAATAATATAAATGGATAAATTAATGAAAAATAAATTGAATGTATAACAGACCAAATTATTACTAAAATAATATATTAATACTATTATATTTAATATTTGGTAATAACAGACCAAATTATATTAACTGACTAAATTATGCATCCTCCTTGTAGGATTGGGTTGTTGTTGTTAGTAATTGGTTTTTTTGTACTCGGCTTGCTACAAATATATGGTTTAGTTGTTTTGATGTTATGTCTTGTATTGGTTTGTTGTGCTTGACACTTGGGTACGGTACTTCAACCTGTTGCCAAAGACTATGTTTTAGTTGTTAGATGTATTTAGTTGTTGGGTATATGTTCTTGATTGAGGGTGTGACATATTTGGTGGGGTGAGGTAACTGTATTTGTTGGGTTTCTGTATCTTGTCTGAAATTTTATCTTTGATCTGTAGTGTAGTGTCTGTCGGATTCCTGGTTGGCAGGGTACTAGAAAACTTGGTTTTGGGGTTTTGTACAAGGGTTGAGACACCCCTGAAGTGTCTCATTTTATTTTATTTATTCTTTGCTGATAAAAAAAATAATAAAAAAATACTATTATATTTCAATCCAACACCTAAAAGAGGGAAAAAAGCAGGATTATTTTTATAGGATAAATGAACATTGTTGTAGGAGACATTCAATGTTTGCTTAAAAATAGACCTTGTAGATCAATTTAAGATTGATATTATATTATATATATATATATATATAAATAAATAAAAGATTGTTCTCTGTGGTAATAAAGAAGGTAGTTTACAGTCTTGTGGGGAGTGGGTTAATGATAGATGGGAGTGGAAGTTAATTTGGAGGAGAGGTCTGTTTGATCGGGAAATATGCCAGGAAGTCCAACTGTTACAAGAAGTGCATAGAAAGACCCCTATCTTGAATTCTGTAGATAGTCGAGTTTGGAAGGCTGGTAAGGATAGTGGTTTCTCGGTAAAATCTGCTTATGATCTTTTAAGAGGCCCTGTTGAGGGAAAAAGTGTGTTTGTCTTCCTCTGGAAGACTACTGCTTTGCCCTCAGCACGGATTATCGCTTGGAGGGTGTTGATTAATTCGATTGCCACAAAAGCTAACTTGGAGAGACGTGGGGTTTTGGTGGATACCAATCTATGTAGTTTTTGCAGGATGACTGTGGAGTCGACAAAACACATGTTTTTTGACTGCAGGATTGCTTGGTTAGTCTGGAATCAGTGCTATAAATGGTTAGGGATTGCGTCGGTTGACCATGTTGTCCCAACAGCTCACTTGCATTTTATTTTGCTAAATGCTCCTGTCCAAGTTAATGTAGTTTGGAATTGTGTTTGGATAGTTATAGTTAGTGAATTATGGAAGCACAGGAATAAACATATTTTCCAAGGAGGGGTGATCGATCCTTCGGAAGTGTTCACTTTGGCACAATTAAAGGCTTGGTCTTGGGTAACTTCTAAAACTGTTTCTGCTAGTTTTACTTACTCTGAGTGTGCATTGATCCTAAAGCGAGTTACTCCTTCGGTTGGGTTGTTTGTTGTTCTAAGCTTTTGTTGCCCTCGTTGTGGTTGCAAAGAGATTGTATTGGGTTTGGTTTTTAGTTTGTACGGATTAGATTTGAATTTGTACGGGTTAGTTTTGAATTGGTACGGGTTAGTCTTGAAAGTCAACGGGCTGTACAGGTTGAACCACCCCTTAAGTGGTTCCTGTTATTCAACCTTTTTGCTGATAATATATATATATATATATATATATATATATATATATATATATATAAACTAAGATCTAAGTTTTTTGAAATTACAGGTTTATTTGCAAAAAAAAACTTGTATACATCTCCTACCAGAAAATCATTAAATAGAAATCAATTTAGAACTTTTTATCAATAATAAAAATTAATTTAAAAACCAATATTTTTTATATTCTTTAAAATGGTCTCTAATTTAATTACTATAGCAACTAATTATTTTTTATCTCTAAAATTATTTCTATTTAATGATTTTCTTATAATGATCCTAGAGCTCCATCTATAACTATCTATAGTTATATTCACCTACCTTGTAAAGGTTGTATTATCCTCCACAAAACAAAATAAAAATAAGAGTTATGAAATAATCTACCAATAGATATATATGTAGAGGATCAGCGGAGCGTGTACATTGTCTTCATCATTTGCTCCACCTACCTTCTTCTTCCATTTCTCATAATAAGATTTTCCATAACTTTGTTATTGCTACTCCACATACTTTCCATGAGATCATTAAATATATTTTTTATCAACAAGAAAAATTATAATAAATGTGATTCACTTTAGGGGCGATCTAACTCTCTTACAAAACAAAAGAGACATACAATTCAAACAAATTCTGACTGCCTACGTGTCACAACTAGCTAAAAAGCGACTTAAACTTCAAAAACCAACCTCGTCACCCTATCAGCAACTATTAATTGAGTATATACATACCAGGAGTTTTAGGCATCAATCAGAGAATGAGAAACTCGCTGAAAGGTACTTTTGACGAGATTCAAGACCAAACCTTAACCTGTGCCAAGGAGAAGACTTCAAAATAGTCTATCACTCATCCGTTGAATAAATAATTATTCTTATGTCTCCAAATCTCGTTTATCAACGCAATCCAAACATGACCTAAAATAAGATCAACTGAAGTGGTCGCATAAAGAATTTAAACCGTTCGAAATGTGACCCAGGAGAGAAAAGATTTACTGAATTCATTCCTAACCAAGCATAACAAATATTCCAAACTAGCTAAGCGACTCTGCAACTGAAGAATAGATGACTTGTCGACTCATCTGACACTCTACACAAACAACAAAGATTGCTCTCAACCTGAACCTCTCGTCTCTCCAGATTGACCTTGGTAGCAATCTTGTTTTCAATCACCCCAAACAGTGACATGAGCTGAAGGAAGAGCCTTAATCCTCTAGAAAAAGAATAAACCTGAATAACACTGAACATATAAAAATAGGCAACCAAAACACAATCCTAGACCAAGATAAGTGTGTCAAATTCCATACTAAGTTTACCCATAAATACTAACCATTATTGCTTTACCCCCACACCCTATCATACTTTGTTAAACAATTCACCTACTCAACTATATTCATTAACAAACTCCTAAGAAACTACACACTTTGTTGTGACACCATTAAAATACAAGGCCTATGACTAGGAACCATCTGAATATGAAAAATGAGCATTGAGTACCTTATTAGTGATCAAGTCTAGGTCTTGTAAACTATGCAGTTTTGCCTGCATAATCTGCAAAATAGTGTCCTTCATCTTAGTTTTATTTTGTATTTTGTTGGTTTGTAATGCTTTTAGATTGTAAGTTAGGAGGTATGGTTTTGACAATTGTATAAGGGTTGAAACATCTCTGAAGTGTTTCATTTAATTTCATTTATTATTTGTTGACTAAAAAAAAGAGTCTAGACCTTGATTTGAACATTTGCAAATATTTCTTCAACATTTGTAACTACATCCCTTTCTTATTTACCTATAACTCAATAACTAATACCCCTCGACTCCTGCTTATCCAATAAAGATACAATTTTCGGTCTTTGCTTCTTGACATGTTCAAATGTTAAGATGTAGTAATTTGTTGGCCTTCCACTCATTATCCCATAAGAGTCATATAATTTAGAATAAATTATTTACTCTTATTTGTAAGGTAGACAATAATGTTGTAACTTCTCCCCAAAAGTAATTAGGCAATCCATCTCCTAACAACATGCACTTCACCCTCTCCAAAATGGTTTTGTTCGTCCTCTCAGTTAGTCCATTTTGTTGTGGTGTATCTGCAACTGTCTTATGTCTCCTTATACTTTTTTTTCTAAAAAAAGTCAATAAACTCCAGTAAAACAAACTCCAATCCATTGCTTGTCTTAAATACTTTGAGTTTGGTTCCCTGTTGATTACTGATTATAGTGTGTCACTCCTTAAATCTTGAAAAGTTTTAGTCTTACTTTTCAAGATATAGATCCACACCCCCTTGAGTAATCGTTCATGATAATGAAGAAATAAGACCTTTTACCATGGGTTTGATCTCGTATTGAACCAAAGGTCTACATGAGCATACTGAACAATTTGTCAAAACATGCTTACTAGTCTCAAACTTCAGCCTTTTGATACTTTCTTAGTATGGAATGATCACATAACTCTAAAGTTACTCCATGAAAACCCTCTTATTTATGTGTCAAACCTCAGCTGTCACAACTTCAATCTTATATCATTTGACTAGCTATAAATACATGCACAATCATTATTGAACACTCTAATATATAAAAATCCTTTTTTTTTTACCTTTTGACAACTATAAACACACCCTTTAGAATCATTATTATATCTTGTTCAATTTTTATTGTGAAACCCATAATATTTCTCCTGACATAATAATAATAATAATAGTGCAAACTTAAAACTTAATATAAAGAGTAAATCTCGCATACTAAAATTATTATAGAATTATAAAATGAGAAAACTAATTCATTCATTATCATAAGCTACAAGGTAAATCTACATTGCAATAACTGAAGTTTATACTTTCCTTTTACAAGGTTCTATCACTCAGGTCAAGAGAAAAAATCTTCAAAGAAAATAAAACTAGAAACTAGTCTAAAAATAACAGTCATATGGTTTTTATTTTAGACTTAACATTAATCTGACATGGTAAATGAAAGTTAATTTTTTTAAAATTATTATTAAATTCAATATTTTACAATTGATTAAATATTCTTCTCTTTAGGTTCATAAATGTCCTAATTTATTTCTTGAAGAGATGTTGGACACGGGTTAAGTTAGGATTCACTCTAGTGTAAGATAACTGTGCATTTTTTGTGCATATGTGTCCATAAATAAAAACTATACGATCATATAAAACATAGGGACTAAATGCATCAATGTTGACTAAAAGTTCAGAATCCCAAACATATATTTTTTTATAATTTATTTACTAATAATAACTATTTGTGATAAATTAAAAAACAAAATTGTCTGATGAATAATAAGAAATTATGATATTTAGAGTTATAATAATTGCTTACATCACAACCAATTCAAATTTCTGATATTCATTCGACATGTTCAAATGGATTTGAACCTACATAACTGACTGATTCTGTATCTTCATTTTACAAAGAGCAGATTCTATATATGTCAAACTCTTCTCAATAATAGTTAGTTATGTCCTAGGTGACAAAACTTATATATGTTTGGTGGAAAAACATTTGACTCATGCCACAAGTTTATTCTTGTGACCAAATTATTGTTAGTGATGTGTGACTACATTATCTCTAAATCATAATGTGTGGCTACCATATCTCTTCCATGGTTTAAAGGTTCATCCAGACAGTGGTAAAAAAGAAAACTGTGCAATTAGGGTTTTTGTCATACTGCTGGGGTCAGGCGAATAGCAATCCACACTCTCCTGAATCAGTTTGTCTTTTCGATTTGTCTGCTTTCTATGTTTCCAAGTCACGTGAATGTCTTATAGTGATAGCTCTAAGGTGGTGCTAGGCTGTAATATCAATCTTCTGTTGACGAGTTTTACCATGGCTCGTATACCAGAAACGTTCAGAATCAGAACCTTTTTGCCTTTTATTGCTTTTTTTTTTCTTCTTTCCTTTTTCTTCCTTTTCCTTCTCCGACTCTTTCTTTAATATAAACTGGACAAAAGTTAGGCTTTGCAGTGGCTCTGATCTTTTGCTCGCCCTTCTTTTTTTCTCTCTCTTGACTTGGTTTGTGTGCAGTGCATGAACCAATGATACCAACTTATCGTTATTCAGTGTCTTCTCCTATGCTTATAGATCTTAATGAAGAAGATCATACACACAAGCAACCCTCTTCTTTATCTACTTCTATTCTCTTCAACCCAGATCAAGATCAAGGAGGATTTTGCTATTGGGAATCAAAACACTTTCAAAGTGACGAAGAGGTATGAATCTATATACAGTTTTTATTTGTTGAAGCTAGAATATATTCTCTTATGTATACACATAGATACAACAAGAAGCTTGTTTCTTTGTTAGATCACCTATCTGAAGTGGTTATTTTGTATATATTGTTTATTAACAACAAGCTTAACTTTTCTTATTTATAGTTATACATATAGATAGAGTATTATAAGTAGAACATATCATATTGGTAATCTATATCTTTGTTTTGATGAATTTAATCATGTGATCTATAGGCCCAGAAGATTGTTCCTTCCAGTGGATCATGGGATCATCCAGTAGAAAAGATTGAAAACAGAAGTGATCTGAAGCTGAGAGTTTGGAAGAAAGAAGAAGGCTGTGACAATCTTAAAGGTGAAGATAGTTCAACGATGTCTTCAAAAATGAGAATGGTGCGGAAAATGATAGTTTCAGATGAAACAGATTCTGATATAGCAGACATCTCCAGCTCTAAGCAGATCAAGTATAAAAAGAAAAACCCAGAACTGTCACCACTAGTCACTGATGATAGTAACTGTAATTCTTCTTCAAACCAGAACAGTGTCCCTCTTAGGGTTTGTGTTGATTGCCACACTACTAAGACCCCTCTCTGGAGGAGTGGACCAAAAGGTCCAAAGGTACATATTTTCTCTATTTCCCTCTTCAAACCTCTAACAACATTCTTTGCATGTAACTTTCTCTAAGCTTTTTCCATAACTGTGTTCAATCATAACTAAACTTTCTATGATGTACAACCAAGAAAATACATATACTCTTTAATTTGGTTAGAAACTAAAAAATTGACAGTTATTCTAGTAATGCAAGTTTTTTTTTTTATCACATAAGAAAAACTTCAGTTTCAGGTGATCAACCCATATAAAAAATTGACAGTTATAGTAGTAATGCAAGTAGAATACTTTGAATTAAACAATGGATCTTAAGAAAAACAAATAATTGATGTTGAAATTTTAATTTGGTGTTACAGTCACTTTGCAATGCTTGTGGAATTCGACAAAGGAAGGAAAGGCGCGCCATTGCTGCAGCTGCAACTACAGCAAATGGAAGCAACAGGTTGAAGGCTGAGAAATCTGAAATGAAGAAGGGGAAGAAGTTGCATAGCAAAGGGAAAAAGTCCAAAACTGAGGGTGCACCAGCACTGTTGAAAAAGAAGCGTAAACCTGCCAAGAATAGAAAGAGGTTTCGTGCATTTGAGGATTTGACAGTAAGATTGAGCAACAACTCGGCTGTTCAACAAGTTTTCCCTCAGGATGAAAAAGAGGCTGCAATCTTGCTCATGGCTTTGTCTCATGGATTACTTCATGGCTTCCCCTCAGATCTTTATATCACTTAGATTTATGAAAATGTTCAGTGTTAGTGAGGTTAGTACGGGAACTGATAACATGATGATGAGGTGTGGTTTTCTCTAGTTATTTTTTTTTTATATGATGGATTTTGAGCAAGAAGACAAATACAAAATAAAAGTGTAATGTGTTCCAATAATTTGATTCATCATGAACTCTTACTTTTAGTTTATTTTGTTATGGTGAAGTTACTATATGAGGAGTGACTAAGATTTCAAGCTTAAAAGTTCCTAACAGTTAAAGGTGACGTTTAACGACATTGTTATGGCAGGCTGCAAGATCTTCAGATGAGAAATCAACAGATTTATTTTGCTCCCTTTCTCTTCTAACGTTATCTTCGAAGTTTTCAATTTCATATTCAGCTAACAGATTTCTCAATGACAGTGAAAATTCATGTTTGGGTACAACTTTCTGTGTCCCATGAGACCTTTAGAGGATTGAACTTCAGATTAGGACTTCTGTCTGCATTCAAAATTAATGTCAGTAGTCTTGACTTTAGAGGAAGAACAGTACTTAACAGAAAGTTTCTTATGTTTACCACAAATATGAATCTTTACTTTACAAATAAACTATATTATCTATCACTTAGGAACTAAAAAGAACAAGTTGGTCATTGTTATTTTTATATGAACAAGTTCAGGTTACACCAACAATGTAATTATATCAAAATTAAATTAGATAAATCCTACATTAGTTTGAGATGTGTTTAAGATGAATAATGTATAACTACAAAGAATTATAAACCTTTTTTTTTATTAAATGATAGTTTATGATCTACTGTTGCCAAATCCCTTTTGAAAGACTCATGGTAATTGGTTAAAACAATAAATTATGTAATATATATGAAATATCAAAATATTACAAGAAAATCATCAAATTATAGTTAATTTTAAATATTAAAATAATTAGTTACTATTGGACTAAATTAAAGACTATTTTAAAGACTAAAAAAAGTTATTGATATCAATAGTAGTTTCAATTATTAATAAAAATTTATAAAATAGTTAATTTGGTATCTAACCATTAGTTACCAAAGTTTTATCTACTAATATTTTATATTCTAAATAGAGACTAATTGAGACCAATTTAAAAATTATTTTATAATTTTTTATTAATAATAGAAACCACTTTAGATAAAAATATTTTTTTAATATAGTGACTAATTATTTTAGTTTCTAATTTTGGTTGCTATTTAAAGAATTTCTTGTAGTGCAATTTAAGAAAATAAAATAATTAGTACTAGAAACATATATGTAAGGATTTTAAAGCTAACAACTATTTTCTCAGAAACAAACATAGCCTCTAAAAACCTATTTTAATCCTAATATTTTCATTTTTAGCTTATAAAGTAAATATATTTAGTGATAATGACCGAAAAAAATCACTTTAAAATGTTATAGATTTAAGAGTAATACATTTCTTACAACTAAAATAAATCATAATTATAATTGTAGATATTCATAGACAACTTAAAAAAAATTAGAAGTCATTTAATTTTTTTAATTAGAAGATTTATTATGTAAAAATCTTATAAGGAACACTTAGATAAAAAATTTATTCTACTTTAAATAGGTTTTATACACTACAAGAAAATCATTAAATAATAACTAAATTTATAGATAAAAAATAATTAGTCTCTAAATTATAATTTAGAGACTAAAAAATTATTCGTATCTAAAGTGGTTTCTATTATTAATAAAAAAATTATAAAATAGTTTCTAAATTTGTATCTAAATTGGCTACCTAAATTTTAGCGACTAATAGTTTAGATTCTAAATTAGTCTCTAAAAGACTAATAGAAACTAATTTAGAATATAAAGTAGTAAGTAGTTAAAATCTTGGTAGCTAATGGTTAGATATCAATTTTAAAACCGTTTTATAAAATTTTTTTAAGAATAAAAATTACTTTAGATACCAATAGTTTTTTTAGTTTATAAAATGATCTCTAATTTAATTAAATAGTAACTAATTATTTTGGTATATAAAATTAGTTTATATTTAATAATTTTCTTGTAATAAGTTTATAATTTATAATTTTGTTATTTACCCTTCAACTTTTTACACCATAAAATATTTTAATTATTTAACATTTTTATTGTTAAGATTTATAGTCTTGTATAAGATTCAATTATTAATTTAAGACCTGAATCTTAATTACATTCCTTTTTGAAAATATCTACATTGAGATATTTAATTGAAATACTTTTTTTATAGATTAACACCAAGATTATAGATAAGAGTACATTCTTGATTTGAAACTTCACCATGTCATATTACTTTTCTAAAATGGGAGTTTCTTAAAAGATCTAAATTATAAGTGTTGTTGTCATAGTGTAATGTTTGAAAATATTGTGTTATCAAGATGAAGGAGCTTTGTAGAAGTCTCACAGGATAAATAATTTTTTATTTAGCAAGCATTAAAGTTTTGTTGTAGTTTTGAGACGAGTAAATAAGAGTTATTATATCCATGGGGAATTATTGATCAATGTAATATCCTAATAAAATAGTAAATGTAAGTTTTGTTTGATTATAAACTTTAAGTAAAACAAAATATAATAGTTAAAACTATTTAAGTAATATACATTTTATAGAATAAAAAATAAATTAATAATTTTAAGGATTTATGAACAAGTAAAACATCTCCTATCAAATATTTATGTAACATAATTCTAAAAGTCCTTTATTACAATTCTTTGTTAATAAATTCTAAGAATATTTATTGAATATGTTTTTTTATATGTAGCAAATATTCTATCATTAAATATCATGTTATAACAATCAATGTATTAAGATTCATATTTAATTATTAAATATTTCTTCTATCGCACGGAAATAGATGTTATGATGGATATTAATATATTTAGTATTAATCACAAAAAATCACAAGAAACACTTTCCAAAGTTTTTTATTTAAGATTCTAAGGCATGCTTTTGAATTATTCAATAACTCAGTTTTAAATAATTAGATAATTTTAAATATTAAAAAAAAATATTAAAGAGACAAGATATGTATTATAGCTTAAGTTTCGTATCTCATTTGAGCGTCAATAGTCATTCAAACGTGATGCTTGTTTAAAAATGTTAATATTGCTTGAGTGAATGTTGAACAAGATGACTTGTTAACATAAATTCAAACTAATTTTTCTATCTATTATTTGAACATGAGTACTTTACTAAAGTAGGGATAAAATTTATGTGTCATAACTACAATTAAAAAATAAAAAAAGTTAACATTTCAAATATCATGAAAAAAGGTATGGTATAAAAATATAACTCCAAGTCAAAGAACATTTTGGATTAATAGATACAATTTTTTCTAGAACATTTTGGAACTCGAATGGAGAGGTTACTAGGTCTCTTATATTTCTCTTTTAATTGTTTCAAAATATGTTTCCATTGCAATGTGAAGGCAAACACTAATGGTCAATTAACTCAATATTCAAAGTCAAAATTGAATTAATCAAGTAATTATTTTCATAATTTTGTACTAATGTTTAAAAGATATGCAGAAGTTGTTAAAAAACAACTTTGTGTTTGTTTGGTTTTTTACCATTTGGGGATTTAGGGATTGGTCAATGTCTAACCAAATACGTTGTGAAGGAGCATTATAAGTCTAAAGTTTAAGCTCTAGGTAACAATAAGTCAATATGTTGGTCATAAGGCACCATCCCTAGTAGGTTTAGGGAGTTAACAAGAATGATGATTTTGTTACTGAAACTTGGTTAAAAGACAACTCTGTGTTTGTTTGAATTTTGTATTATCCTAAACTTAGGGATCAGTTAATGTCTGACCAAGTACATGATTTTGTTTGATTTCTATGTTACATAATAAAGTTTAATTCACACACTTTGCTTCAGTTTAGAGGGGAAACCTCCATGATTCTTGTTTCATTAGTTGCAGCTGATCTCGTTTTCTTGCTATGGGAAACATGAGAGACTGAGTGGAGATTCATGGGAGGAGGAACAGCAAAAAAGTTAGGGAGAGAAAGGGTAAGCTGTGTTAAAAGTTAAAATCCCTCTTGAACCCATCACAGTTTTGTACCTGTCACAAATTTGAAGTGCCATTTTGTGACTACATGCTTCAGTTATTTGTATTTCGTTTCTTAACAGTTTATATCATGACAGTAATACACTCTCAAACACTCATTTCAACACAATTTTACTTTTATAAAACCATGAGTCCTATTGAATAAATGAGTGTCATTCCTTTATTACTGAACCAACATGAATGTTAACAACCAAGTATGTAAGAGAAACACTGTTAAAAAGTATGGAAATTTTTATTGACAAGCTTGTTTCAGTCATAAAATTTTAGTTTTTATATAAAATAATAAAAAAACTCTCATTTTGAATAGTAAAAGGAGAATAAAGGGCTTACAAATTAACAAACAAGACAAAATGGGATTTTTTCTATCAAGCTTATATGGCTAATAAATATTTCTAAGGTTGCAAGGACCACACAAGCTGTTTTCATTGGATTCTAACCATATCCATTCTTCCATCACTTAACCGACAGAGTCAATGAACACAATGCTTTGCTTCAGCACTCAACCTAGATCGGAGTCTAGAGTTGAGAATAGTGACTAGTGTCAAGCAAATCTCTCTCTTTCTTTCTCTCTTGTTCTGTTAACTTAATAAGTTACTGTATTTACTGAATTCTTCTTCCTGCAATGCCAGGAACCATCATGGTTTCAGGTACTAGCTTTCATTTAGAGTAGTAAAGCAATATTTCAAGCATTGAATCCGAGGTGGTTTTTTCTAACTTCTCTGTTCTTTTTTACAGTACTGGAATTCATGGATCTTCCATTATCTTCAACAACATCCATAAGGGGTATGCTCTTGCTTTTGAATTTGTTGCTATCTCTCTCCCCTTAAGCACATTCCTAAGGCCAATTATAACAAAGTTCAGTGGTGAATGCATGCAGCTTCATTGGGGAGAATAGAGTACCAAGTGAATGACAAGGAAAACTTATCTTTGTAAGATTGTATACCTTGTTTATGTGATATGGGGCCATAACAGTTTCAAGGTTATAATCTGCTCTGTTGTATTGTTCAGCCCCTTAACTAGCATCCGTGATGATTTGATTTTCAAAATTCAGGATGCTGAGGGGAATGAAATATCACGAACAGGTTTTTTTTTCAGTACACATCCTATTTGAATTGGCCTTTTCAAAATCAGACACGGAAAGTTCTTCTAATGGGAACTAAAAAACAAATGGCAGGTATTCAGATAAAGTTGATATTAGAAAAAGGTGTTTTGGAAGACAAATTTCCACTTGGGGGTGGCCATCTGCGTTTGAAGTTGCAATTCATCCTTAGTGATGAAGAGCGAGACAGAATTCGTTCATTGGTACTCATTCATTTTTCGTACACAGTTTGGAATGCACTATGCTTATGAACTTTCTTCAGCATTTCATATTAAATGCCTCAGTCAGTTATTGCTTTGGTACTAATTATATCCTAATTATGATTGTTGTTGGGCCTGTGATGTAATCTATTATCAAACTATCCATGAATATTTAGTTTCATATCCTAAATGTCTAAATGTTTACTTTCTTACATGAGGAGATGTGTTAAAAATGCACAAATATCATCTTGTAAGTCAATTTCAAAGAGTTGAGTTATATCTAAATCCACATTCTAGAAAGATAACCACATGTTAACACACATATTTTGCAATCTTTGAATGTTATTAACTTGTAGAGACAGTATTTGAGGTTGTGGTTATTAGTGTTCCTCCAAATTAACTTGTCACATATTTACTTCTGCAGAGACAATCTGCATTAAAGAAAAAACATGATGAGCTTCTTAGTAGTGGCCGAAGAGGAGCAGAAAGCAACAGCAGAGCTGTTCTTGGCAATGCTGCATTACCCTTCCGCAGAAATGATGAGGTCTCAGGTTTGATCTTACTTAGCTGATTAAAGAAGCCATGAAAACTGAAAGCAGAAATGCAATAATAAGAGGATTTAGTGAGTAAAATATACAGAAACTTAGTAGTTATTATGAATGACATCCTACATTCCCTCAAAGGCTCTTTCCTGATGTTTTAGGTGCTCCATCTTCTCAAGAATCACCAAAGAAAAACCTTCAACAAGAAGCCGTTTCTCGATTGCAAGATCTGGCAGGTTCACGTGAAGAGAAGGAATCTGATACTAGAAATGTAGCTGGGACTCAGCTTGACCAGAAACAGCTAAAGCCAGTTAAGGATTAACTGATTTGCTTGAGTCTATTTTTATCCCAACAAGGATACACTGGAAAATATACTGTTTTTTTGTTTAATGGTCATTTTACATGTTTTAGAACATTGCAGATGAATATAAGAAGTCCTCATCCACAAAACCTGTGTCAGAAACTGTTACTTTTACTCAATCACAACACAAGGGTAAGAAGCCTGCTGATCAGTCACCATCTGAGAAACATCCTCAGAGAGCTATTGGTTCAGATAAAATTGCAATTTTGGTTGGCTCAGAAAAAAATGATGCCCCGGCTAGTAATCTGATACAACCAAATCAAGAGGAAGGTGGCCTTCAATATTCTGAGAAGAGAGCCTCACTTGGGAAAATTCCAAGTAATGTGAGGAAGATGATAAGTGCCTTTGAAGGTGGACCGGCTCAGGTATAGTCAAAGTTGTGCTTTAACAGTATCATCACCATATTATTGAAAACTCTTCAGCAAATGGAGTTCACATGGAACTTGTCTTAAAACAGGATACCAGATCTCAGATTAAACCACCTCCAACAAAACAGCAAGAAAGTTCAAATGAAAGAAGAGATTCATCCAAGACTCAGCATTTGGAGAGAGATAAGTCAAAGAAGACAGAGCCAGCAGACTTGAATGAAAGGGTGAAAAGTGCATCCCTGGTAAGAGACTTGAAACATGCCCCCACCATATATTGGAGAAAGATGAGAGTAAATTAACCTGCTTAATTATGTATCTCCTATTGAACAAACTTACTCAGCAGGCAAAAAATTCATAGTATATAAAGTACAATAGAAACATGTAAAGTGGAAGAGAAAAATAAATAAAACAATTACATTTCTTGTAAAGATGCATGAGAAACATTCAGATAACCATCTTTACAATCTATTCAGTTCCAAGCAAGATTCTGCATGCATAAAATAATAGGAAGAGAAAGGAGGGGAAATGTTCAGTGTTTCACCACAAAAATTTGATTCAGTGTTTTACCATGACAACAAATATTATTCTCTTTGAAAATTCTGGAGTCTGGATATTACCAAATGACTAAGAATGATTTTTTAACAACTAATAGTAAATTCATTAAGATAAAATCACCTCATTTAAATTATACTCTGTTTTGAAGCTTGGAACTTATCACTGTTTAGTTCTTAAAGGATGCAAGAATGTGTATTTAAATTGTTTTTGTCCTTAATTTCTAAACGATGTGAAACAATTGAGCGTACCGCAATAAGCTCCCAATCGAAGTCTAAGAATGGAGATTTGTCTTTAGATCCATTTTTCCATTCTTCCAAGATGAGGACTAAGAGGAACTAGGGTTCGTCTTCAGGAAAATGAAAAAGTGATTTTAAAACAAATCTCCGTTCTTCTTATATCTCAATTGGAGTTGTTCCAATATGAACAATAGTTTTACATCGGTTTAAAATCAAGATTACAGACACTTTAAATACATTTTCCTCCTTAACCTTTTTATACGTTTTTTAAAAACAAAACCATAATAAAACTATAAGCTTCCAAATCGACAATGTCTTCTAAATGAACAATATCTCAGATACAATAATTGTCACATATACCATAATTGAGTTTAATCATTGACTTTAATTTCAATATTGCTGATGTGAGACAGATATAGAAGTATATTTTGATACATTTTGGTTAATTATTGTCATTGTATGCAACCTTATTCTTACCCTTAGAAGATGCAACTTTACCTTTGCGCCAAGGCTCACCCTCAAGTGGATTTCAACGTATAAACTGGAAATTAGACTAATAGAATCAAATTATGTATTTTCTTCTTATATTTTTGTGAAATAGAATCAATTTGACTACATTATATTTTGTTTATTTTTGTATAACAGAAGGAAGCACATGTTGGAACTGGAAGTGAGGGGAGCAAGCATGAAAAGATAGTGGAAATCAAAGAGTCAGAGCCCAAGACCTCTGATAACAATGGAGATGAAAATTCTAGAGGACCATTTAATCAGGTTATTATCTACTTTCAATTAAGAAAATCTTTGTTGTCTAGCGTGAAAATTTTAATTTTAGACCTTGGAAGTGGTACTCCAGGTAAATTATCACTATTTTGATATTTGTATCACAGCTCCCGAGTAAGCAATGAGTTTCAATAAACAATGTTGCATTTATCTATTTTGTACCTCTATTTTACAATATGCTTATATGTCCTTTTCCACATCTTCACTTTTCAGGTAGTGAAAGTTGCAATCATTATAGGATTTGGATTACTTGTTCTACTAACCAGAAAAAGAAGAAAGAGGTATGAAAACTAGGCGATTTCTTAGCTATATTTCTTTTACTTTGATCCTGTTAATTATATCATGTTATGAACCTCTTAGTTTTATTCTATTTTACCCTGTTTGCTGGCACAATTTATGGATTTTGTTAAAGAAATCATGCTTCATAGCATATTACTGTGGTCTGGAGCAACCTTTTGTGACAATTGTTTCTAGTTATGCCAGCATACTCCAAATTGTTCTGCTTCTTCCTTTTGTATGTTGACAAATTCTAATAGAAATTAAGCAAGAATTATGGACTTAGATTTACAATCATCCTACATAGCTAGATGTAGATAATCTTAGCAAGGATCATAGATGTTTGAATCCTTCCTCTCTAACATCCATCTTGGCAAAAAGATGTGCACACTGAGTTTTTTTAAGAAATTATTGTCCATAATTCAGTAAGAACTTCTAAGTGCCTTTATCTCTGTATTATGTAGTAATGGAGAGAGGCAAAGGGATGATGTATTTAACTTTCTGAATTTACCAGAATGAAGAAGAAGAGTGCCTGAGAATCAGTTCAAGAAATATCAATTCTCAAATTCTTCATTTGTTGATATATCACAAGCATCTACAGGCTGCAATCAAGTCAAAAACTTGCAAGTTTCAGATAATGAGCCAAATTTAAAGCAATCGAATCCTGCTTGATGAACATCTTTCATATGGCATTGCTGAGAGAGGTGCATAGCAACTAAATGTTAAAAAATTGCAGCATAAACATTCATATTCAATTTCGTTGAGAGACTTAAAGGAAAGTTAGATTCATTTTCCACACGGATGGAGTAGATTTCAATTACTTTGTTCTTTTATTGAAAAAGATTCGCCTTGTTCATATTGAATGCTTATATATCTTTGCTCATTTTTATCATAGCATCCATAGTTAGAGGAATTTTTGGACACTCTTCTTCTTCTTTCAAAATTGCACCTATCTTCCTAAAATTTTCTCATGGCATCATCAAACTCTTTAATTTCTCTTCTTCTTCTTTTTTGTCTGTCTTCCATGTATAATTCTATTTTCAATTGTTCATTTTCAAACATCAAGTTTGTACAAGAGGAGAAGAAGATTTTGACATTGTATCTAAAAATATTTCACAAAAACAAGAACTAAACAAACAACAATTATATTTAATATTGATTCTCGAATTATTAATCATGAGAGTCATATCTTCCATGAAAAATTGTAAAAAAAATTATTTATAATGAGTTGGAAGTACATATTAAAAATATTTTTACTATAGTGTTTTTATTTTACTTATGTGAAATATTTACAATAGTATTTAAATAAAAAAAAAAGGATGATTACTAGTTTTTTTATTTAATATAATTGTAAATATTCAACACTAAAATATGTATTGTACCGGTATGGACGAGGCTGGGACCCACCTGGCTGCCCGAGGCCGAGTCTACCTGACCGACACTTGGGGAACCTGGCTGAGGCTTAAGAGCTTTGGCCGAGAGGACGAGGCCGTCGAGAGGACGAGGCCGACGACCCACTTGGCCGAGACGGCCGAAACCACGAGGATTAGGCCGGTGGCCGACCAATACCATGGGAACATGGCCGATGGCCGAACCATATTACAATTAACGTTCAAACCATCATCAAGAATTAGGTAATGCAACCCTAAGTGATATCCACCTCGATAAACGGACCCAACAAGGTAGGCCCATTAGAATAATATAAATAGCGCACATCCCAAGGAATAAGGTATGTCATTTATTACTGTTCACCTACCAGAGCACCATCACTCGCTTTACTGACTTGAGTGTCGGAGTGCTTTCGCAGGTACCCCCACCATCCGGTGTTCGCCCGACGACTGAGTGCCGAAGGAGAAGCAGGAGGACGAGAAGAATCCCAACTCATCACCCAGTCATCTGCCCGACCGAAGGAAGGAGAAGAAGACTATAATAGTTCTCTAGGTCTCATCTCCCTAGCAGGAACATGTATGATTTTCAATCCCATAGGATAATTATGTTGATGAATAATATTGTGAGAGTTATGAGATTATAGTATAATGAAGTTTCTCATGTTTTGTGTGATAGAGTTTCAAGTTTCTCATTATTTTACTATTATCTTGTTTTGTAAACCGGACCTAAACTAATCACACCAGTGAACCAGTTAAATAATGAGTGTAAAGAAACAAAATTACTCTGAAGAAAAATTAATAATTTTTTTGAAAAGTAGTCAAAATTAAGTAAAATTGGTCAAAACTAATAAAAAACTGATAATTAGAACAAGGTTATTTTAAAAAATAAAATGAATCCAAATTTTTTATTTTTTATTCTACATATAAATTTATTATTAATTTTTTTTAATGTAAGTAACATTTTATTTTAATCTTTATATAATTATAAATATTAAACACCTATAAATTTATGTTTTATTTTAGCGACAACACATATATACAATTTTTTATTTTTATTATTTATATATATCTATGTTTAATATATTAAAATTTGAATGAACAAGTTATTCGCACACTTATATTAATATTTGTACACTTATATTAATATTGATTATAAATTTATAGTTTATTTTAATAAATATAGATATATAAAAAGAGACGTAAATTATCTAATTACACCCACATATATTATAAAGAAAATATATCCAAAATTATAACATAGAAGAAATAAGTAGATTGGTATTAAAGATCTTTCATTTCCCTTTTCATTTAAAAGTCTGCATGTTTTAATATTTCTCAATGCTTGTGTATTTTATTTTGTAACATTTTCTAAAGCAATGTGATTTTCAAACTTCCGAATAGATTATATAAATCAGTATTCATTATTAAGTTATTTCTCAAGATGCCATTGATGAAATAATATAAAAACTAACTATTTTGTTCCCACACTTCTTGGTGTGTCCCACACTCCTCATGAAGAAATGGTGTTGAATTAGTGGTGGTTTTGTGGTTACCATGTTCCCACACACATTTTTCTTTCTTGTTCTTGCATTCACCTCAGAATATGGTTTAGCAGATGAAGTACAAGTAAGTTTAATCGTGTTCTAATCTAACACTAACTATGAATTAAACTTCTATTCTCAAAGTTTTCTTTTTTTCAGAAAAAGTAATAAAAAGAATCAATTCCCCTGTTCCTGTAATTTTTTTCATTTCAAGCTCAAGGATGTGTACTGGAGTCTATTTGTGCTTATCTTGAAATGGGTATGTTCAAGTTTTCTTCTTTTTAAAAAAAAAAGATAATAAAAAATAAAAGGGTGTTTTATGAATCAAGCATAAGGAAGAAAGAAACCCAATTCTTCCTTTTCTTTGATTTTTCATTTTAAAGCTGAGGAATGTGTACTGAAGTGTATGTGTAGATATATTTAGAGGGGTATGTGGAAGTTTTCATGATCTTTGGATATAGATTTTAGTTTCTGCATTTTCATAATCTTTTGTGTGCTTTGGTGATTCTAGTTTTGTTCCCCATGAACTTGGAGTTTCTTGGTAAAATCCCTTGGTTTAATGCTCAATTGAACCCATATTCGATGACTAATTCAGTTCCCACCAAACTTTAACTGAACAACATAAAGAAGAAGAATCAAGAAATGAACCCAAACTGCCCTTCCTTTCATTGTTTCCTTGGGGAGAGAGTGTTGCAGACAAATTTCAAAGGCCATCTACTATCAATAAAGGGTTAAGGAGGAAGGCACAACGTCGGGGGAATGGTGTCGGAGAAGATGGTGAGGCTATACCTTTGCAGTTCCGGCCGTATGTGTGTAAGGTTCCATGGCATACAGGGGTTAGAGCATATCTTTCTCAGCTGTTCCCCAGATATGGACATTACTGTGGACCAAACTGGTCAAGTGGGAAGGATGGAGGATCTCTTGTTTGGGACAGGAGACCAATTGATTGGTTGGATTTCTGCTGTTACTGCCATGATATAGGGTATGATACTTATTAAAGGAAAAGAAAGAATAGGGTAAATCCCTTGTGTATATTGAACACATAGGGTTATGTTTATATAGGAAAAAGAAACATATGGGCTAAGCCCATTACATAAATATGAGATATCTAACAATATCTATAATATCTCATATTATCAAATAATATCTAATTATATCTAATAATATCTAACACTCCCCCTCAAGCTGGTGCATATAGATCATATGTACCCAGCTTGTTATAAATGTAATCAATCCTAGGTCCTCGTAAGGGTTTAGTAAAAATATCTGCTAATTGATTATTTGAATTAACAAACTCAGTCTTGATATCTCCTGATATAATCTTTTCTCGAATGAAATGACAATCAATCTCAATATGTTTTGTCCTTTCATGAAAAACTGGATTTGAGCTAATATGAAGAGCAGCCTGATTATCACATATCAGTGTCATTTGAGTAACCTCTCCAAATTGCAATTCTTTAAGTAACTGTTTAAGCCAAATAAGCTCACAAGTAGCCGAGGCCATAGCTCTATATTCTGCTTCTGCACTAGATCTTGCCACAACACTTTGTTTCTTGCTCTTCCAAGAGATCAAGTTATCACCAATGGAGACACAATAACCAGAAGTTGACCTTCTATCAGATGGAGATCCTGCCCAATCAGCATCTGAATAACAAACGACTTTAGTATGGTTATTATGACCATATAACAAACCTTTTCCAGGAGAGCCTTTAATGTACTTCACTATACGAATGACTGCATTCCAATGATCTTCACATGGAGAATTAAGAAATTGACTCACCACACTGACTGCAAAGGAAATATCAGGACGAGTAACAGTGAGATAGTTCAATCTTCCAACTAATCTCCTGTACTTCTCAGGATCTGAAAGAGGCTCCCCCTGATTGGGTAGAAGCTTGACGTTGGGATCCATGGGAGTATCAACAGATTTCGAATTCATCAACCCAATTTCCTCCAAAATATCTAATGCGTATTTTCTTTGAGAGATAACAATACCAGTATTGGATTGTGCTACCTCAATCCCCAAGAAATATCTGAGTTTGCCAAGATCTTTGGTCTGAAAGTGTTGACAAAGGTGTTGTTTTACTTGTGAGATGCCATGGTGATCACTGCCTGTAAGAACAATGTCATCAACATATACTACAAGATAGATACACCCAGCACTCGAGTGACGATAAAAAACTGAATGATCGCCTTCACTACGAGTCATACCAAATTGTTGAACAAAATTGCTAAATTTTCCAAACCAAGCCCTAGGAGACTGCTTGAGGCCATATAAGGATTTGCGAAGACGACATACCAATCCAGAAGACTCCCCCTGAGCAACAAAACCGGGAGGTTGCTCCATATAAATTTCTTCCTGCAAATCCCCATTAAGAAAAGCATTTTTAACATCCAGTTGATAAAGAGGCCATTGTTGAAGAGCAGCCATAGCTATGAATAAGCGAACAGAGGCCATCTTTGCTACTGGAGAAAAAGTATCACCATAGTCTAAACCAAAAATTTGGGTATAACCCTTAGCCACAAGACGAGCTTTGAGACGATCAATAGTACCATCAGGACCAACTTTGATAGCAAAAATCCACCTGCAACCAACAACAGATTTCCTAGATGGTAAAGGAACAAGTTCCCAAGTTCCATTATTCTGAAGCGCATTCATTTCATCAAGCATGGCCTGACGCCAACCAGGATGGGCTAAGGCATCACCTACAGATTTTGGAATGGATACAGAAGAAATAGACGAAAGGCAGGTATAAAAGGGTTGAGATAGTCTATGGTAACTCAAAGCAGTATAATGTGGAGAGGGATTACGAGTAGAACGTATACCTTTACGGATAGCAATAGGAAGATCAGGTTCAACAGTCGGAGGTTCAACTATAGGAGCCGGAGGGGGATGAGGTGTTGGCACCAGAATAGAGTCTGCTGATGGACGATGAGACGGTTGACGACGACTATACACCTGAAGAGTTGGCGGCGGTGGTGAATTGTTAGGTGCACTAGGCACAACAAGAGGAATATTAACTTGATTAGATGAAGAAATTGAAGGAGAAGGACAAGACTTAAAGTAAAGGGAAGATTCACTGAAGGTGACATCTGCTGAAATAAAATAACGGTTTAAAGACGGTGAGAAACATTTATATCCTTTTTGTGATCTAGTGAACCCTAAAAAGACACATTTGTGTGACTTAGGAGATAATTTATCAAGACCAGGACTAAAATTATGAACAAAACATGTGGACCCAAAAACTTTGGGAGGTAAAGAGTGGAGAGGGTCATGTGGAAATAAAATAGAATGAGGAATTTTGTTATCTAAAACTGAAGATGGCATGCGATTAATGAGATAACATGCACTAAGAACAGCATCACCCCAAAAACGCTGAGGAACATCACCATGGATTAAAATAGTACGAGTTGTTTCAACAAGATGTCTATTCTTGCGCTCAGCTACCCCATTTTGTTGAGGTGTATAAGCACATGAAGTTTGATGAAGAATACCATGAGAAGCCATAAAATTTTTAAAAGAATGAGAAAGATACTCACGTCCATTATCATTGCGCAAAATTCGGATGGAAATTCCAAATTGATTTTTAATTTCATTGTAAAATATTTGAAATATAGAAAACAACTCAGAACGGTTTTTCATTAAAAATACCCAAGTACATCTTGAATAATCATCAATAAAAGTAACAAAATACTGAAATCCTAAATTAGACTTAATACGACTTGGTCCCCAAATGTCAGAGTGAACTAAGGCAAAAGGAGATGAAGCACGTTGTGAGACACTACGAGGAAAAGAACTACGAATGTGTTTCCCTAACTGACACGACTCACACGATAAAGTAGACACATTAGACAAACTTGGAACAAGCTGTTGCATCTTGGCAAGACTAGGATGACCCAACCGAGCATGAATGAGAGATGGAGAATCCATAATTGCGCCAACATGTGCAGAGATCTGTAGTTGATAAAGTCCATGAGACTCACATCCGGTGCCAATCATCCGTCCCGAACTCCGGTCCTGTAAAGTAACAGAATCTTTGGTAAAAGAAATAACACAGTCAAGGGAACGAGTGAGACGACTAATGGATAATAAGTTAAATGGAGACCCAGGGACATAAAGAACATTATCAATAGATAAAGATGAAAAAAGATTAATAGTACCAACACCATGTGATGGTACCCTATATCCATTGGCCATGGTAACTGAAGGTAAATAACCCGTAGTAGATAGGGAAGAGAAAAAAGATTTATTACCAGTAATGTGATCAGTGGCACCTGAATCTAGAACCCAAGGGCCATGGGAAGTGGAGTGAGTGAGGCCAACAAAAGATGTACCTGAATGTGCAACAGAAGCCGTGGAACTAGGGTTCTGACGATCCTCATACCATTTAAGAAATTCATTGAAAATAGCAGGCTGGCTTGGGGTATCAATTGAAGTATGGTCCATGGTAGAAGGTTGCACAGGGGCAATTTGAGCAACCGCAACAGATTTAGGAGGACGACCATGTAAGGCATAACATCTGTCAATTTTGTGGCCAAGTTTGCCACAATGGTCACACTTGTGACGCCCTTTGCCCGGCTTGTGAGGGCGAGTACGATCATTATGCTGAGATACTAAAGCAGAAGAGTCATCAACATGAGACGTTATATCAGCGGTGTGTTTACCTGGCACGCGCAAAAGGGTAGAACAAGTGGAAGTAAAATTGGGCACAATAGGAGATCCCAAAATTTGATCACGAACGTGAGAATAATCATCAGGAAGACCATGTAAACCCAATAACATGAAGAACTTGGATCTTTGTTCTAGTTCTTGAGAAGGAGTAGAGGCAGGAGGTAATAACTCATTAAAATCATGAAGAAGAGCATGAAGTTTACCTAGATATTCTGCCATTGTACCATCAAGACGTTTGGGAGCAACAATTGTGAGAAGATTTTGACACACACCATAAAGACGTTGAGTATCATTGGTGTATAATAATTTTGCTTGTTCCCAAACTTCTGAACATGTTTCATAGGTACGAAAAAATTGTTTTAAAGATGAGTGAATGGTCGATTTGATAACAATGCATAATTGAGCATCAATTTTCGACCAACGAACAACCTCATTTTCAGCAAGAGTAGGATGAGTAAGATGATCAACATAACCTTGACTCTTAAGCCATAATTTAATATCTGATGCCCAAGTGTCATAATTGGTTCCATCCAATTTGTCAATGGAAAGATGAACATTGACGTAATTAGTATAAATAGACGAATCCGGCATAATGACTGAAGAAGAAGCCATAGTGGCAGCGGAAGCGGAAGAAGCCATAAAAGATAAGGACAAATCCAATCACCGGTTAATTGGCGGGAGCAACAAAGATGAAGGCTCCGACAGCGATTCCGGCGAGATTCCGGCGGCGTCTCCGGCGAAGGTCCGGCGAAGTTCCGGTGAAGGTCCGGCGGAGGTCCGGTGAAGGTCCGGCGAAGGTCCGGCGAAGGTCCGGCGAGACAGTGGGGGTGGTGGCTGGAAAATTCCAGTGAATAGTGGATTCACCAATAAAAATTGAACCCTAAACTCTAACCTTATGCTCTAGATACCATATTAAAGGAAAAGAAAGAATAGGGTAAATCCCTCGTGTATATTGAACACATAGGGTTATGTTTATATAGGAAAAAGAAACATATGGACTAAGCCCATTACATAAATATGAGATATCTAACAATATCTATAATATCTCATATTATCAAATAATATCTAATTATATCTAATAATATCTAACAATACTCATGATCAAGCTAAGCTGCTGAAGGCTGACTTGGCCTTTCTAGAGTGTTTGGAAAAGCAGCATGGGAGAACTAAAGGAGATCCTCATGTTGCTTTTCTTTACAAGACGATGTGTATTAATGGTACTCCTTGCACCAAATATTATTAGGATAATAGTCATGTTGTTCCTTAACTGCTTCTTTTGGTGCTGTTATCTAATCAAAATTTGAGTTCCATTCACCTCCACAATCAGCAGAATAAAGTTTAGCATTTAAGGGGGCGTTGGTTACTGAAATGAAGCCTTAATTTTGATTGGACCAAAATCACTTGAAGAACTAAACCTAAATTTTATCCATACTTATATTTCTTTATGGGTTAATAATGTTATGCTTTGTTGTTATAAGGAGAGGAGTTGCTTTAGAACATGTGTGCTGACTTTTTTTCCTCTGTGAATGACAGGTCTGAGGAATTTTCTGATACCATACAGAAGAAATATAGTGAATCTGCAGCACTTTGGGCAACCTTTGATTCAGTTTGGATGGCTAAGCAATTTGAGATGGAGTTGGAACTTTGAGAAAGCTTATGGATTGAGCTCAGTTGGGGGAAGTACCATGTCAGACATTATGAATTTCATCAATTTTTTAAAGTGTGCAGCCCTGAACCGTCACCAAGTTCCTTAAGTTTTAAACTTCTGTTTGCTAGAGTATGTTTCTTACTGTCATGGCTTCCACGTTTTGTATAGACTATAGTGTACATAGCTTGTGTTGTAAATTGCTACCTCTGGTGTTGCATGACTACTTCTGTTATTATTGAAAATCATTAGGTTGTGAACTGTGAATTGTTACTTTGTTTGCTTATATTTGAAGACTAAGGTTATGCTAGGTGCAGCTATTGGCATGGGTTTGTATATACTATAATTGTTGGGATATTTTTTGTAATTAGAAAGAAGTAACAATATTTGGTTTCTCTCAAAATCGGATACTTCAGATACCTTTTTTAGTGCATTACAGACACCTGTATAAAAAACCTTGTATGAGATGAAACTTGTCAATTTGAATTGAATCAAAGGTCTTTTTTTGACTTAACAACATGATCCACCACAGCCTACCACAAATGTTGTCTATTCAAGGATTATTGGTAAGATGTTTGAATTCTTCACATCCTTTAAGAATAATACTTGAATCTTTGATATAGATCCTAAGAACTCCCATTACCAGTATATGGCTTGCTGTTTTGTATGAAAATCTCACATTAAATGATATTCTTATTGTCTCATAATTTGTTATTTGCCTATCAAATTACCTTTCTTCTTGCTTGCACTATAACTTTGGTCATCATATTCTGTTTGTCAGGACATATTCTTAGTTATGCTGTTAGGTAAAGGAATTTCTACTATTTTGGAGTTGCTAAAAAATATATGATAAAAATTCGGTCATCCGATTAATGTATGATTATGACATCAATGATTAGAACATCTTTCATTTAGGTATTTAAAAATATTGCCATCACAATTTTTAGTTTTGGATGTTTTGAATCTTCATTATGATATTTGTGAATTGGCTAATGAATCATTGTATTTTTTATGTACCAATTATGACTAAAAGTTTTTACCTTTTTACAGTAATTTATTATGATGTTTAGGATATTGTGAAGATCCCTGTATTTCTGAAGCTTGGTATTTTGAACATGAGACTCGTGCATTTTCACTTCACCAAAAAAGTGATCTTAAGAAAATGGAATCTAAGATTTGAAACATTATTCCAAGGCCTAACTAACATTGAATAGTCAAATAGATGGCATGGCAGCAGAATGAATTAGGAAGATATTTATATTCTACAGGCAATCCCAATTCTCCCTGGAGGAGTATATTACAAATAAAGAAATAAATAAAAATATGAAATCACAGTAATGCTGCGCTAACACCATTTGATATCATTTAAAATTGTTATATTCCTCTCACAAGTAGTAAACAAATGCCAAGTACAGAAACCTTTCCAAACTGATGTCATCTGATTAGAATAGTAATGCAGATGAAGTTAAAGAGCTGAGAACTCCGATGATCAATTGATTGATTTTCCAATAGCTTCACACTCAAAAAGGGACTACAAAGGAGTTGTAAAACGAATACAAAAACCTTTTTTTCTTTGAATAAAATCACTATAACATTTTTCTACCATCACAATTCGGACTCGGGTCTCCATATCAGTATTTTCTTTACACTGCGCTTCCTACCAGCTACATAATCTTCTAAAGTTCCACGTGCTACACAGGCACCCGTTTGCCTCTGTAGCGGTCCAATAACTGCAAGTTCACACAAAAAGCAGAGTTCAATCATTTCAGCATATTATGAAAACTAAGAAGTTCAGATCTACCACAGTTACTAAGATTTGTTCAAGACTTCATGAAAATCCAGTATTGATATGGTAACATGCAGAAGTATAAAATATGATGATAGGAAAAACACATTTCAGCACAAATGCTAAAACAAATAGCTTTAATAAATGGCATATATAAATACTTAAGCCATATGATGATAGGAAAAAGACATTTCAGCACAACTAACCGATCGAATGTATGGTTGTTGAAACAACCAACCAAGAACAGGGATCTTCTGAATGAAAACAGCCAGTGTAGGCCAGAAACCACTGCAAAATATCATTTCACCATAAGTCCAAAGCACAAAACATACTCAATAGAACAGGGTTTTTTTTTTTTACTAAACCTGAAGAGTACGATGAATCCATAAGACTCCACAATCATGCCCAGAATAGGCCACCCCAAGATAAGAATAAAGAATCCAATACCAAATGAAATGGTTCCCTACAGAACCAGTAAATATGTAAAAGGTTAGGGTTGAAAATGAACCATGAAGAGACATGGAATGACGAAAGAACTAGATGATAAATGTATAGCTAGTTTACCTTGAAATTACTACGTTTCATGAAGAATTGCATGGTGGATTTCAGTCCAATGGTCACGGATACTCCAGAAACAAAGAGGATCTGATTTGAGTGACAAGTGTAAAAAACGATATTATTAAGTTAAGCATAATCACACAGCTAGCAGAAAGATAAAAAATCATAAACATGAAATTTGTCATAACACTTACATTTCCCATTGCAAGCAATCCCTTGTCAAAGAGGAACATAACACCAAGGAATGAGAAAAATATGCCAAAGCCCGTTAATCCCAATCCAATCTCTGTTTAATGTGCCAATGCAAACATTAAATTTCAGAAAACATTAGAATATTAAAAAAAATATGCCAACAATATAATGTTCACATTTAATCTTGTCATTTTGTTAGTCAAGATTACAGAAAAAATATGCAAAAGCAAGGGCACTAATAAATGTTTTAAAAACTGATATCTAGAAAGATTTCTTGCTCAAAGATACTGAAGAAAATAGGTTCAGAGCTAGTATAGCTGTTTTAGCACTGTGCAAGACAATGTTGTCACTTCTACATCAAGAAAGGATTTCAATATAATATTTATACAAGTAATGACTATTTTAACTACGTGATTCAATTATCAAAAGAGCTTTCAAAATAGGCAAAATGCAAATATGTTTAATTTAGGCAGAAATCATGCTCTTTTTCTTTTCCTCTTATTTAACCGTTTGCTCCTATATGGACAAAAGCCACCATGCGCCCTGCATAATACATAAATACAACACATGGCCCACACTAAGCCAACTCCTCAAAGGAGCTTTGATTAAAAAAAAAGCAAAGATAAGAACTAATCACTTGGCACAAATTTTAAAAACTCTAGGCTTTATAAAAAAAGATAGAAGCATTATGTACATGCAAATTTGGACTTGCTAAAAGAACTTCGTTAACTCCAGAAAAAAATTATTGGTCTTTCACAAATTATATGATTTAAATCCTCTAACAAACTATTAATAAAACCATGAAATTGAAAAATAAATAGGATAGAGGAAGAGAAGAAACCAAGCAATTTAGCACAATCCTAATATAAATCAGAATCATTTCGACCAGAGAGCATTTCTTCAAAATAAATTAATTCAACTACTAATTTATTTACGAAATTATTGCAAACTCTAATAACCTCTACCCGCATACTTGCATACTAAAGACATAAAACCAAGTCATATGATAACATTAGTGCCAGCAAAAACATCAAATTCACTTACTCTTTCTATCATTCATTTCAAAGGAAACCATTTTATACCCCAATGATTGAGACGTCCAAATGTCTTGCTTTCACTGGAACAATTGCTGGAAGAAAATACGTCAGTTAATAAAAATCAAATGAAATGCATACAAATATTCTCCTCAACTAGTTTGACTAAAGAACATACAGCAATATCATAGCCAACATAAATCTCAATCAAAGGAAAAATTCCAGGAGAATCGAGAGACAAGTATGAAAAATCTTAAAATATAATGTGCAATTTTGGTCCTTGGAAAATAGGGTTTACATTAATTTTCCGAGTGGATGCCTTTTTC
Source organism: Phaseolus vulgaris (assembly GCF_000499845.2). NCBI lineage: Eukaryota > Viridiplantae > Streptophyta > Magnoliopsida > Fabales > Fabaceae > Phaseolus > Phaseolus vulgaris. The sequence continues at coordinate 34,975,445 of NC_023751.2, forward strand.
ATCCCCCAAATCACTTTATCTCTCTTCCTCCTTGAACCAAAGGTTCTCTAGTAGCACCCATACGGAAGCCATAATCACACCCATTCTCCAATCAGCACTTTTTCATACACTTACAGAAATACATCCTTAGTCACTTTGAAGCACTTGTAGCAGGCATAACATACACACACATGCCTGGGTCTGAGAAAATTAAGAAAGCAAACAAATTCATTCTGTACAAGTTTCAACAGTTAACAGTTTGACAAAAACACAATAGAAAATTTCCCCATAGAGACCATCAAGGCTCTGACATCCCTCCATAGCCCATACCAATGGTCAGAAAATCATAATTCCTGTAACCTAAACAAAAATCACTTGACTGATAAGTACAGCAAATCATTAATACCAAAACTCCATTGTTCAAAATCCAAAAATAACTCCAGCAACTACTCCAAAGACAATCATCATTCATTAAGGAGCTTAACCCAAAAATCTTTAAATCATTTATACCTGGTAGCAACTAGTAAACACAATTCCCAAATCAGAAATAGCAACTGTCCCCTCACCAAAATATACAAGAACACCAAACACCTCCTTCCAAATATCCATAAAAAGCATAAATGACCATTCAAACTCAGCACACCCCTACAATCTGCTATCACGCATCATTTCCTTCCAAACTCAGGTACACAGCAATCTACCAATTACTGAACCAATTTTGAAACAGAATCCCACATGCCCAGCAATAGCTGTCAACACTCGCAATCAACCCTGTAATGTCTGATACCCTACGAATGGGATTTCACAGACCAGAAACTTAATAATCCTAGCAGAATCCATTCCCTTATCTGCTGCTAAAACCTTTCCCACAGTCTTGCCTGAAGCCCTTGACGCCCTGCACCATGACTGACCTCAAAATAGAAGACAAAATGCTACGAATTTGGCAATTACAGTACGTTTCTTATTTTGGGGGCAAAAGCCCTAAGATTTTGATCTTGCAGGTTTTTTTTAGTATTGGCAAAGGAATTATGTTTTATTTCTAATTTTAGAGGATGAATTTTTCAATGGTGACAGCCATGTGGATGAATGAGGCATAAATGTGCCACAACAGCTCTTAACATGTCATTTAGAACTCTGTTAATTGCCATCCTAAACAGAAGGACCTATGCAATGCAATCAGCTAGTTTCTCTGTTTCAAGAATTAATAAAATAAAAATAAGTCGTAATAGTTTAATCCCTTGCACAGATACATGGCCAATCAACATGAATTAATGAAACCAAAATATAGTCAACTCAAATACATAAACTAGTTTTACCAGGTAATTAATAGCATGCTACACCATCACTATAGCCGAAAGGAGTGGCCCTAAGCGGCTATGGGATTCAAATTGCAAAACAATTTTTTATAGTAGCTTTCCACACACTATATCGGCAATACCATGATGTAGGCATCATAAACCCAATTTTACCTTGGAAACAATGTTCCTTCGCTCTATCCAGGACTTATTATTTCCGTGTCCTGTTCTTTTTTCTTTTAGACTTCGTACTTCACATTCTGCTAATCTTTTTCTAATGTGATATGTTCTTTTTCTATTAACTTCACCATCATCTTTCAAATTTTTTTACTTCCTTACTATGTGTTTTTATTGTTCATAGATCAATTGGTGATTGTGTGTGCAAAGTGGCATATTATTCATAACGAAATTCTTTAATTTTGGATTCCTTTTTGGTGTTTAAGAATTTCTACCAGTGGAATAAGTTATTTAGTTTGTATTATAATGTTAAAAATAGCAGTAATTCTGCTTCCCACTCTCCCACTACAACATTTTCGGGGCTAGCCACAGAGCACCACTTCCCAGGATTAAAAACTATGCTATTGTCGATCTCTATCAAGTTCAAAGAACTTAAAATTTGCATAATCAGTACCGTTACACAAATTAAACTGCATCAATTTAAAGTCAGTACAAATGCAAAAGATAAACAGAAAAAAAAAATGAAAAATCAAACAAGAAAACAGCAAAACTTAATCACCAAAGATCACACTAGTCCAATCCTATACAAAATTTACTTGCCACTGTCCCATTCTAATTAACCAAATTCAACAAAAAAACAACGGTTGAGAACACAAACAAATAACACGGTTTAGCGACTCGTTTCGAATTTCTCCATCTTCGAAAAACGCAAACACGTCCATGCCGCGAACTCTTGCTAGTTAGAGAGAGAGAGAGAGAGAGAGAGAGAGAAGTGCTCCAAATTCAAAGTTAAGATTGATCCGAACAGAAAATACTATGACGCGTTTGGATCTCACATCGCATCGTAGTTTCAGCCAAAAAAAGAAAGGGATCCAGCGACAGGAACAGAACAATCTTCAGATTCAAAGAAAAAGTGATTACCTGTTAACCTAGCTCGGAGTCGCCGGGAAGAGGTGGTGATCGGCGGCGGCTACGGCGGGGAAGTTGCGGTTGGACGGCGAAGATGGAAGTGGTTTTATGGAGAGAAGCCAGAATTGAATAGCAACTTTTAGTCTTCTCTGTGAAGAAATGAAGCTTTACTAACTATTTTATTTTTGTGTAACTTCCAGGCAAAGACTCTGAAGTGGATTGAATTACATTAAAATTAACTTACATCTAAATCTTTCATATTATTAATTAAATTAATTAATTAGAAAATTATTCAAGGTGTTAGAACTAATTATTATATTTAATTTCTTTTTAATTTGGATGATTTTTTTAAGATACAAAATGTTATTTTATTATTAACTAATTCTGAGCCATGACTTGATATTGGAGAGGATAACAAATTCAAATCATTTTCGTTACTTCATGTCATCATCCTGTTATCTATTCCTTCTCTCTCATAATAATAATTCTATACTAATAATAACCATAAATATACTGTTTTTTAAAATAATTTTTTTAATCATTTTTATTAAGACACTACTGAGTAAATTATTCATAAATAAAAAAATAATAATATTTTATTTAAAAGTAAAAAATATAAATTAAACTTAATTATTTTTTAATCCCTATATTAATAATAAAAAATCAATTTCATTTTGAATTTTAAAAAGTTTAATGTGATTTTTACTTTTTTTAAAATTTAATTTGATCCCAAATTTCTTTTATAAAAGTTTTTATGTTGGACATCACTATACAACTTGATATTGATATCTCAGTTAGACTCACACTTAACAACAATCATTTAATATTATTAAAAATAAAATACGAAAAAAGGAACTAGACTAAAAACTCATATGTTAACAAAAAAGATACATAGGTAGACTATACTTATTCATACAAAATTCTAAGAACAGACTAGGTGAAAACCTATTATACTAATGAAATGATTCTTTATGAATAAATCATAAATTAACCAACTTATGAAAAGTATTCAATCAATTGCGAAACATTCATGGAACATTAGTCATAGCAGTAAACGCGACACAAACCAAGGCAGAATCGCATTCAAGTTAGAGATTAGTAAGCCTCATCTTTTGAGCTTCCTCCGTATCATGTATAACTCCATAAAACTCAGCATAAAACTCAGCAACCATGACACTCTGAACTTCAAGAAATGCAGAGAAAGCACCAATAAACTCTCTCATACTCCCCACAAAAAATACCTCCACAAGTAACAAGACCAGGATATCCCCACAAGTGTTAATTTTAACCCAGCCTGGTGAAGGGAACTTCCATCTAACAGAAAGATGACGAAGAACTTTACCAGTACGAGTATTAATACCAAAAAACTTAATCACATTGAAATCCAACATATCATTCTTCATTGAAGCTTTAGACGAATTTCTCACTAGATAAGTAACAACAATCATCTGTCATCACATGAAAAAGATATTATTAAAAAAGAAAAAAAAAATATGGAGGAACTAGACTAAAACTCATATATTAACAAAAATGATACACAGGTAGACTATATTTATTCATAAAGAATTTTAAAAATAGACTAGATGGAAACCTATTATACCAATGAAATGATTTTTTATAAATAAATCTTAAATTAGTCAACTTATCAGCACATGCATTCCCTTTATAAAAAATATGAGTAACCATAAACCTGATTTCCCCATAGTAATTAAGACAATTACTTCATCGATTATTAAGCATCCACAGAACATTAGTTCTATCAGTAAACGTAACACAAACCAAGGAAGAATCACATTTAAGTCAAACAAGTCTCATCTTTTGAGTTTACTCCTTAGCATGTATAACTCCATAAAACTCAACAATCATAGCATTTCGAACTTCAAGAAACACAAAGAAAGCACCAATAAACTTTTTCATACTCCCATGAAAAATACTTCCACAAGTAGCAAGACCTTTAAAAATAATTCAAGTGATTTTAATTTTTTTAAAACGATTAATTGTAATAACAATAAATATAATTTAACATGTATTAGCATAATTATTGAAGTGAATATATTTTAATAAAAAAATATGAAATATTTTAGAAAAAAAAGATATATAATGAATTTTTAAAAAATTTCAAAAAAAAATTGTTTTTTAATCTTTAATATATAAACTTAAAAGATAATTAAACCTATAAATTAATTTAAATTTTTTGTAAAAAGTCTAAAATTGTATTCATTATGAAACAAAAGTGTCATAAGATTTAGTGATGGTTATTCAGGATTGGAAATATAAATTTTTTTTATCTCTTTTGGTGCAATTATAAATATAGAAATATAATCTTTTTTATCTCTTTTGATGCAATTATAGATAAAAAAATATGGTTTAAGGTCTTAAACTATTAAAGTGTAGCAATTAGAGTTGGTAATGTCTATCCATTTGAATTATGATGGTTCATGGTGTGAAATTTATTAAAGTGTACTAAGTAAAGTTGGGTATGCCTATTCATTTAAATTAGTATTAATATAAATTCAAACTAAAAAAAATGTTTCTCTTTACTTTTCACATCTTAAATTAATACGTCACTTCTTATACAAATCCCTCCTATTATACAAGGTTATTCGCAGCCATAAAAATATAATTAAAAGTATATTTTATAAACAATACTATAACCACTAAATTATTTATTATTGAAAATCGAGACCAAATAAGCAAATAAGTTATTGGTATCGAAATTGGGAAACGTAGTTACGTGCTAAAATAAGCAAATAAGTTTTTGGTATCAAAGTTGGAGTTGTGGAACACATTTGGAGAATAAGTTGGATCTTTGGATCAAAGGTGAACTTGAAAAACCTCTGTGGTGGCAACAATAGAACGTGGAAGCTGGATGTGGAATAAGAAGTGTGCAAAGAAAAGATAAAATAAATAGTTGAATAATGTCTGATTAAGATATTCATATGCAATTTTAAGTAGACGAACACATACAGAAGAAATTTTCACAAATCCATTTCAACATACTCTATTCTTTATAAAGTTAGATAACAAATCAATAACATGTAGTCTAATGGAGTTGAGAATAAAGAAAGATTTATACTTAATGTTTTCATACTGGTTTTTCTATAAATCAATATTACATTTAGTTCTTAATCAACTTGGTAATGTTTCACTAGGCATATTATCGCTATAAATAAAAAAATGGATATTCTTTGGACAACAATTACTCTTTACTAAACAACACAAATATTATTTGGAACACACCACTTGTAGCTAAGACTGAGTATTCCTTAAAACATAGTTATTCCTAGCTAAGACTGAGTATTCTATGGATACAGTCACTTTTGGGCAAGACTGAGTATTATTTGGAACGTAGTCATTCTTGGTGGTAACTTTTTATCTTGGATAAGAAAAGGCAAGGAACCATAGTGTTTTCTACAATTGAATCCAATCAAAAGTTGTTTATCATAACTTATATGGATTAAAAACCAACTAGAAGATTATAACTTTTATGAAGATAACATTATTATATTATGTGACAATAATGTTGCAAGTAGTCTCTCAAAGAACCTTATATTCCACTATAGGGCAAGACATATTGCAATCAAACATCACTTTGTCAAAGACCATGTGATGGATTCCTTAATGTAAAATTCAATTTCAATCGGTGGAATGAAGGAGTAGTGGTAGAAGCTGGAAGGAATAGAGGTGTTTAAGTGAGTAATAGTGGTGGAAAGGTAATTCTATGGGAGAGGTTCAACCAACTCGTAAAGGAAGATGCCTAGGAAGGAATCAAAATTAGAAGAGTTATCCTAAGGAAACTCAAGAACAAGTGAGAAGCAATTTGTGCATAGAAACTCTACTCATTCAAAAGTGAAAATTACACGGAGATGAGGGTCATATTTATAGGAGTTGGGGTTGGACCTTGGAGAGCCGAAAGGAGAGGGAAATTTAAATTTGAATCATCATATGTTCTCCTAAAGAAATGGTGCATAGAGTGGATCAAGTACCACTTTTTCACTCATGTTTTCACATTTGAACATACGCTTAATGTGTAGCATGAACCTCTTGTTCATGTCATGGTCGACCTAGGGTTTTCTTTGAGCTTCAATGAGTCCAATTGAAACATTAGCAAGACTTAACCCTAGCAAGACTACATAGCTCAAATACAAGCATAAATGCCTTACACTACTTGACCCAAATACAAACTCAAATATCTTAGACTACTTGGCCCAAATACAAACCTATTTATTCATATTCTATACATTTTATTACACACTAGAGATGAATAGAGTAGTTTGGACCTAATGAGGTCAGTTGAATCCTAGTCGTCTTGGATCCTTCTGGCCATAACTCTAGTTATTAGTCTTTTGGCTTGGGGTCTTCCATCACCATGTTCAAAAGGGGACCATGAATTTATAATTTGTATTTATAAAATATTAGTTAGCTAATATTTTTACAAAACCACTAAATGAAGAAGGATTAAATCATTTACGAAGTTTATTGGGCATGAAATTTGTTGAAGAATTACTAGTATCATGCATAAAATGTCTATAGGTTTTCATGTTTTCTAGACAATCTAGGTGCATCACATGCATATGATGAGCATCTTATATCGTGAATGTGAAACATTATGAGTTACATTTTGTTACCTAGTGTCTCTAAATGTGAAGAAATTATTGTTTTACCAAGTCGTTATAAAGGTAAATCAATGTTAAGATTCAAGGATCCATGTTTATTGTTCTTTAGCTTCTCATACTTGAGCATTCACTGTAAGATTACTTCATGTGCTGAACGAATTGACTATTTTTGCTCAATCTTGTTTTGTTGTTTTTATGCCATTTTCTAAGAGATTTTTGCATTTTTTTTTCTTTTCTACTTATTCCTTCAGTGCAATTTCCTTTAGAGCGATTTAGCATGCTTTCCCATTCATTTTTATACATTTACTATACAAAATGCATGTTAATTGACCTATGATTTCTGCTATATTTTAGCCCTATCAACGATCTAATTTACTTTTATCATAATTGATCAATCTAAGCACATATTAAAGTTGTAATAGTATAGAGTTTTTATACACAAAAACAACTATATTGGATAAGTTTAAATTCGGTTAAATAAGTTTAACCTTTGCAGTTAACATCTAAAGCACTATTTTATAAATACGGAAACAAATAATTTCAACAATGCTTGAAAAGTCTATATTAAGAATTGACAAATGTGAAGCAATCCTTTCATAAAATATCGATGCACACATTCTATCAAGTATTCTTGCATATTTCCTTGTTTATGGCATAATATTTATAAGGAATTGCAAACTTCTATACTTGTATTTGAATTCGAAATCAAAGCTATGACAAGTCATATCTAAGCAAAAGGATCAATATCAAGAACAAAAGGATTCTATCTCTGAAGATTACACAAGCAATGTTCATATTTTGAAAAACATATATAAAGGACAAATATGTTAGTCATTCAATACACAAAAATATAAGAAAGCTTATCAAGAATTACAAGTTATACAATATTCTAAGTTTGAGTGTAATTTGTTCTTCATGAGAAATATTAAATATTGTGTATTCACCCTATGAAGTAATTAACATTTGAAACATGTATCTATATAAATAATAAATAATACAAATCTTGACCACTTCAAAGACAACTTTTTAATACGTGTCGCCCTCACCAAATTTTGCAAAAAAAAAATTCAAAAATATAATACCCAAAATAGAAAAAAAAAGCCTCAATTCAATCACGGCACGTGGACCAATTATAATACGCCACCTAGTGCTTAATAAAGGTCCCATTTTTCTCCCTCCCTCCGAAACCCTCATACCTCTCAAACCCAATTTCTCTCTCCAAAACTCTCACTTTTTTTTTTGCTCTTAACACACCTCTCTCAACCTTACTTTTATCCTCTCTACGCAGCTCTCTCAACCTTACCATTATTGCCTTTCACAATTTCGGCAACTGCACAGTCTCTGCTCCTTTGAATATCACCATTACAAATTATTTTTTTTTTGTATTTTTGAAATGGCGCATAGTTTTGAATTTTTAAATGGCAATGATGATGGGTTTTCAAAAAATATATATATATATATATATATATATATATATATAGGTTGTTCTTCATTTAGCCATTCATTGATTTCATTTCACTTTTTTCTTTTTCATTCTCCATGGACCATGTAATTTTTTATACCGTTCATCTCATTTTATCATTTCATTTAACAGTCCTTCCCAATTTGTTTTCTTCATCTAATTTACGGTTTATTTCTAGCTTTGTGATATTTTTTTTTATAATTTGTGTTTGGTTTTTATGCATTTATATCATTTTTATTGTTAGTTTTGCAGTTGTTCTTCCATCTGTTCATTTAATTTGTGTTATTTCGCTATTTTCCATTTTGTTCATCTCATTTACGGTTTATTTATGGCTTCGTGATATTTTTTTTTTATCATTTCAATTCGATCTTTTATGCATCTATATCATCATTTTTATTCGTTTTCCAATTTTGTTCTTCATTTTCCAGTTTTCTTCTACAATTTGTTCATCTAAATTGTGTTTCCATCTAAAACAACACGTTTTCCATTTTCTCTTAATTGTTCGGTTTTTTATGCATTTATATCATTTTTATCGTTCGTTCTCTACTTTTGTTCTGCCATTTGTTCATCTAATTTGTGTTATTTCACCATTTTCATCATTTTTAAGTTTGTATTGTGATATTTTTTTTTTATCATTTATGTTCGGATTTTTATGCATTTATATCATTTTTATCCTTCGTTTTCCAATTTTCTTTTGCAATTTGATCATCTAATTTGTGTTTCCATTTGTATCATTTTGTTTTCCATTTTCTCTTTATCATTTCTGTTCAGTTATCAAATAAATTGTTATTATGTCCATTTTGTTAATCTCATTTGGGTTTATTTATGAATTTGTCATATTTTTTCTTCTTCATCTAATTTGTGCATTTGATCCAACTTTGAAAGGATGTTTTTGTTTTCATCCATTTATGTTATTTAATTATTATTATTTAATCCGAGCAGAGTGATTACCTTTTTGCATTATGTGTTATGAATGTCATTATGACATGTTATTATTGTTTTATGTTTTCAATGGTTCATTTCCAATTCCAATATCATCATTAATTACGTGTAATGATGATTTTTTATTCTTACTTGTTCATGTCATATTTATCCATTTTGCTGAATTGGACCCTATAATTAGTAATAAAAATTCTTATTTTTACTCCTTCATGTCAGTCCCTTTTAATTTAATATATTAATATTTTAATATATATTTGTAATTTAATTTTTTTAATATTTAATATATTTAATTTGATTAATTTCATATATTTTAATATATTAATATTAATATATTTAATTTAATTAGTAATATATATATTGGTAATTAGTAATTCGTAATATATTTTAGTAATTAGTAAATAGTAATTACTACTATATATAATTTCGGTTCATTTTTGTGATATTTTTTTTCATTTATATTCGGTTTTTTATGCATTTATATAATTTTTTTTGTTGCTAGTAGAGTCATTTTTAAAAAGATATTTATTGCATTAATGTTTATATACCCTCTTTCTGTTGAGTTCATGTCCAAATCTGTTTAATATTTAGTATAATGTGTATTACAATTATACTTTAAGGTTCACCGATTTTAACTACCATTGTAGTGTGATTTAATGGAGTACTTAGCATAATTTTATTTTACGTGTCTAACTTCAAATTGAAGTTTTTGTACTTGTGCACAACATTTTGATTTCAAGGTAACAATTGAAATAGTTGCAAAAGCCGAAGTCATGTATTCAATATGCAATAATTTGTCATTTTCTTTATGTAGTTATATTTTGTTATTTGAATCCAGTTGGCATAATTTGTTTTGTCCAACTCCATAATCATATTTTCGTAGAGAAACGCATATTACTTCAAGTTGCAGGTAAGCATAAGTCGGTGTTAGTGTATTGGTTTGTTGAAAAAAGACACTTTCTGTTGCTGATAGGAATATGATTAAGTTCATTTCTTTTAGGAATTTTTTAATTTATTTATTCATTCATGTACAATTAATATGTTGTAGAAGATAAATCTGATGTAATTTCTATGTAATATGTAATGTAATTATATTTTGTTATTTTAAATTTTAAATCGTAGTTGACATAGTTTGTTGTGTCCAACTCCACATAATTTGTACATTATAGTGAATTTGTAGTGAATTATACTCATTTTTACAAGGTATACAATCTTCATTTTCCTCGTACAATTTTTAGTAACTACACTTTAAACATAATTTAAATTTAAATAAATCAAGATTTTCAAACCATAACACGTGAAATTAATTGATTTTATGAGTATATAAACATATGTCATGGAATAGAATAAAGACTGCTAAATCATAACAAAGTTAATGTCTTTTATTTTCATTCCATCTGATTTTATAAACACATTATAAACTATAATATTAACAAATTAATCTATAAAATAAAATATTAATAGTAATTAAAATTAATATTAACTCGAGTTATAAGAAAAAATTTTAATTTCAAAAAGGTAAATTCTATTGCACTCAATCATTAAAGTACTTCAGAAGGCTTAATAAACTTGACCAAAAATTGTACCATGTACAATATATTATTTCCAACTTAAATACTATTCTAAAATAAATAATATTTCTAAAATTTTCAAAATCTTAAATAAATACAAAATGTAAATTATATAATATTTTACTTAAATAAAAATATGAAATAAATTAAATTTTTACATTATTTAAAATCCTAAACAATCTGATGACAGTTCATTGTCCTTACAATTCCTAGGTACAAGAAGGAAAAAATAGTATTTATTCTGTACACCACTAGGACTCACCACACCAATAAAAAATACAACGATAAGAGATAGAGAGAGAAAGAAAGATAGAAATAAACACATTGAATTGAATTGAAAAATGTTTTTTTCTTACATTCAACTCTATCTTACAAATATTAATATTTTCATTTTTTTAATTTTAAAAATTATTTTAATATTTTATATTTTGCTCATTAATTTATTTATTTTTTTTAATTTTTTTTATTACCAATATTAATATTTTGTTAGGAATAAAATGGAGCATAATTTAAAAATATCATCACTCAATAATCTCTTCTTAAACCGCGCAACAAACTTTCTCTCTATTTCTCTCTCCTAACCGAAACCCTAACAAAGAGCTTCTTCATTCCTCTCTCGATTTCAATCCTCCCTTCCTACACAGGTCAGTTTTATTTAGCTCTGTTTATTCGTTTGTTTATTTATGTATTTACTTTGTTTAATTGAATTTTTGCTTCGCGAAGCTTCGATTATTGTTTCTCTTAATCATGGAATTGATTGGTTCTTGTACGATTGGTCTGTCATTTAGTTTTCAGTTTTTCTTTCGAAAAGTATGAATATAATGATATTAATTTGAATGGAGGCTATGGTGGTCTGTGATCAGTTTACTTGCTAACTATTCCATGAATCATTGAAGTGAACAATTTATAATTGTATAATTTATTTTTGCAGGATTGATGTGATTTGAGTCTGGTTAGTCAAGAAATAATTGATGGATGATGTTAATAGAAATGGATAAAATGTCTGCTCCTTCATCGAGGGAGCGTGCTCAACGCCTCTATGAAAAGGTATTACCATCTTTACCCTTTCTTTTGTGGCAATTCACTTTGAGGGAGACTTTAAAAGATTGAGGAACAAGCAATGCGATTTAAATTGCTGCGATGCTTTATTGGTGTAAATTTTGTATAATCTGGTTAACTTTATTGATTAAAATGCCTCGCTTGGTATTGCAGTTTATTTTCAATTTAAAACTTTAATGTTTTGCTAAAATATTGATTGTTAATCCTTCTCTCAGGTATTTTGTAATGATTTTAAAATTTAGATTTTATGAAGTTGAAATTCGCTTGCTTACTGACTCGGTAAATCTCTTTTTCGCAATAGTTCTTCTATGATAAAATTGGCCATGGGAAAAGGCCATTATAAAATAAACTGGCATTAAGTAATAAATGTCTACATTTTGGAACCAATCATTGAATTGAACTGCAACTCCAGTGATTTTTTTTCAATGTCAAGCTCCTCACTGTTAAGCCTAAATAAATAAATATATTAATTAAGAATTCTTAATGTTCTTTGACTGTGAATTGCTGAAGATGAAAATGAATAACTATACATTGAAACAAAAAATTCGCTGAATTTTTTACCTAACCTCCAGAACCTTCCACTCACTTGGGACGCCCTCTCAAACCCTAACCGTGGCCCAAATTTCACAAGCCCAAGCCACAGCCGTGCCCTTTCACACTTTGAGGACAAAGTCGAGTGTCCAGGGGATGGCATTGTTAGAGAAGAGCCCAATGAAATAGGATGAGGGACTACCTAATGAAATAGGGTAGTACTTGTAGTAACAGTAATGGGCTCCAGTATAGCCCAATTTTTGTAACCTAAAACATCACTATAAGGTTATTTGTGGAAATAAAGGGGCAGAGAACCTTTTACTCTAGTATTATTTTCCTGAGTATTGGTTAGCATTGTAGCTATGGTAGTTTACCCTATCAAGTAGTCACTAGGCACTACTACAGTATTTCAACTTGCATTATTTGTCATTTATCACTTGTGGAGTTATCAATTATGTATGGAGTTTAGGTATTGAATTTTTTATGTTTATTAATTTATGATTATCAATTAAGAATATATTTGAAGGAACACCTGTGAGAGAAGAATGAGAAGGATTAGCTAATTTGTAGAAGTTAATGTCTATTAGTTTTCTCAGAATCTGAATTTTAACTCGTATATAGGCTAAATTTTAGTTTATGCAGAAGTTAATTTCAGCTTTCCCAACTTTCCTTCTCATTTCTCTTTCTTGGATGTGCTTGTAGAGAAGTTTTCTCCAAACAGGACTCTATTTATTAATTAAGCATGTGGTGTGTTATACGGTTTTCTCCCGTCTGATTTATGCTATGTTATATGCATAATGCATATTAATATTAGTTTTATATATCTTGTAGATGATTTACGATTCTGTATCCAGTTCCTGAGTCTGAATAGAATCTTGAGTTTGACTGCTTAAATAGCTACTCTATGTTCAGCCGTACTTTTGGCAGTGCATGTTAAATTCCATTCCTCCATCTCTCTCTTTGTATTGCTGCTTTTGTTGTTCATATTGTTATTATTATGTTAATTATGCTGTAGATTGATGACAGACTCCATATGTAGACTATGAATTTTGATTTAAAGACAAGTATGTCTTTAATTTTGACTGTATTTTTTAGCATTTGTATAGCATGGTAGCATCTTTTTAGGTTGCTCTTGGATAGTAAAGTTGTAAAATAATATATTAATTGATTTTCAGTTAAATAACTGTTTGTATGTAGGTAATTAAGTGAATTGAAAGTTATATTTTATATGGTTTTGGCACCTAATATTATTAGAAGTATTTGGGTCTGCTAGTGTGTGTTTGTGTGTGATTGAAGTAGTAGTTTCACTCTTTCCTCCTATTCTTGCAATTTGAATTTATCTGGCTTCCATTTAATCCAGTTCTTCCTCCAATCCTTGCTTTCCTTTAAAAAGAATTTACAATCATGAAATTCATGGCAACCTTTCCATCAACTGTACTTCCATTTTACAATTTAAAATATTGTCACAATGATAGTGTCTTCAACTGTTCTTGCAGTTTCTTTAAACAGGAAAAATTCATTTAGTGTTGGTATACCATGGCCAGATGGGATGCAATCTTATCTCTTCCAGTACAAAATCCTCCCACATTGGAAATTTCTTCTCTTGACCTAGTGTGGTCAAAAGTGGAAGGTTGGCATGATAAATTAGATAGAGTTGCTCTAATCCCATTTGCTAGAGTTGATGATTTTGTGAGGGGTGAATCCAATAATAAAGAATGTCCTACAAGATTTCATGTTGAAGCAAGGCGTCGACGGTCTCCATCAACACCTTTCAAGCAAAAGGTTGATGGCATACTAGAGTACATTTTGTAAGTTGTAATTGTCTTCATTGGGAATCATTTCTTCGTTGTTATTGTTTTTTGCATTCTACTGCAATGTAGAGTTTAATACCAACTCAATGTAGGTATTGGTGTTCCTTTGGTCCTGACGACCATAGAAAAGGTGGCATTGTCCGACCAAGTCGTACTACATATGTTCCGAAGAAGAAAAATGCAGGTAGACCAAATACCAAGAGAGGTTGTACTTGTCACTTTATTGTGAAGCGCCTTATAGCTGAACCTTCAGTTGCCCTAATCATATATAATGATGATAAGCATGTGGACAAAAAGGGTTTTCCATGCCATGGTCCTCAGGACAAGAAGGCTGCTGGAACACGTGCTATGTTTGCTCCATATATCTCAGAAGAGCTCCGTCTTCGGGTGTTATCTCTTCTATACGTTGGAGTCTCTGTGGAAACCATTATGCAGAGACACAATGAATCTGTTGAGAGACAAGGTGGTCCATCTAACCGTGATGACCTTTTGACCCACCGTTATGTTCGTCGACAAGAGAGGGCAATCCGTCGTTCTACATATGAGCTAGATGCTGATGATGCTGTCAGTATAAGCATGTGGGTCGAAAGTCACCAAAATCAGGTTTTTTTCTACGAAGATTTCTCTGATTCAGATCCATTTACTCTGGGCATTCAAACAGAGTGGCAATTGCAACAATTGATTAGATTTGGAAACCGAGGTCTGCTTGCCTCAGATTCAAGATTTGGTACAAATAACTTACAGGTTTGTTACTTTCATTTTTCCTTGATTTGAAGTAACCAAAAACATATTTGCTTTGATTTTCTAAAAGCAAGCATGCTGGTAAATTTTTTTTCAGTATCCCATTCATAGTCTTCTAGTGTTCAACTCAGACAAGAAAGCCATTCCAGTGGCATGGATAATAGCACCAAGGTTTTCAAGTTTGGATGCACATCGATGGATGAGGGCTCTTTACAATAGAGTTCACACCAAAGATCCTACTTGGAAGTTGGCTGGCTTCATAGTAGATGATCCACTGTATGATATTCTAGCAATCAGGTTGGTTCAAAATTTATCTGCTATTTGCTTCTGTTAAAGGTAGTATTATTTTAATGTTGAATAAGTACAGAAATGCATTGCAAACTTTTATTTTTCTGGTGACGTACTCCTGTGTTGTGCTTTCTTTCTTCAAACCAAAATTAATCTTTTCATCTTTTCAAATGTTTTTGGTGCTGTGGCTTATTATTGTAAAAAATCAAACTGTGTGCTTGTTTGGAAAACAATTGAATTTGGAAAATAATTTCTCTTAGAAAGTGTCTTTGATGCTGGTAAGGACCTTATAGGGTTGTGCTTTACCGCATCAGTTCAAGGAATTGATTTTATCACAACCTCTGTGCTAACAAGTATGTATATTCTATATTTTTTCAGGGATGTGTTTCAGTGTACAGTAATGATAAGTTTCTGGCGGATTCGTCATTTGTGGCATAAAAACTTAGTAAAGTGCTTGAAATCTGATATGCAAATAAAGATATCCAGACGGCTTGGGTGGATAGTGGATAATATTTGCCGCCTTCAAGGAAACATGTCACTCTTTGAAGAATTCATGCAAGAGTTTATTGATGAATCCAAATTTATGGACTATTTCAAGTCCACCTGGCATCCTAGAATAGGTTAGTAATAACTAAATAGTGGAATGCAATTTATTTTCTAATGAAATTGAAAAATAACAATATGCCCACAATCTATTCTAACTGTTCTTGCTCTTACTAGATTTATGCCCTATAAAGGAATACAATGTCAGCACTTACTTTGATACTAGTCTGTTCTCTAATTAGATATGTTAAAGATTTTGTTACTATGACGACAAAGAGTTGGTCAACTTGATTGATGCCAATATATTATAGTGATGAATATTATCAATCATCAAATGTATGAAAATTGATTTGATCATGTTCTGATATTTACGTAATTTTAGTGGTAGAATATGTTTAAAAAACTATATGTGCGATAATGTGATGTTAAGGCTTCTTATCCGAATATGTGCATGGTCTCTTACTGGCTTAATCTTGTTGGGTGGGCAAAACCACTGCATATTATATACTTATTAACTGATTGCGACTGTTGCTGTTTGTTTTGTTCTACTTATTATATTTGGAGCATGCTATTTACTGACTATTTGTCTGTCAATATAATGTCAATCAGGTTAGGATAAAATCATATTTTTATGGGATATTTTTATATTATGAATTTTGTTATTGTAACTGTGTACATTGAAATTACTTTGTCCCTTTGATGTAGGTGCATGGATCAATGCACTTCAAACTCTTCCTCTTGCTAGCCAGGAGTCTTGTGCAGCAATGGAACTTTATCACAACCAATTGAAGATTAGGCTGTTGAATGAGAAAGAAATTGGTCTTTATCAGCGGGCCGATTGGTTGGTCGACAAGTTGGGTACAAAAGTCCACTCTTATTTCTGGTTAGATGAGTACTCAGGAAAAGATGATTTTGCACGATACTGGAAAAATGAATGGATGAGTGGTTTGACATCATGGCGCAAAGCACTGAAGATTCCAGACTCTGATGTCTCGATAGAAGATGGATGTGCTAAGGTTACTGATCAGGATGATCGAGATAAAGCTTTTGTTGTATGGAATACTGGTTCAATGTTGAGCATTTGTGATTGTAGTTGGGCACAAGATGGCAACCTTTGTGAGCATATCTTGAAAGCTCTCAGTATCTGCCGAAAGAGAGGGTCCGTTTTACCATCTGTCACCTTATTTCAGTATCACCAGGCACTGAATAATATGCTGCATTGCCCCCCTTTTGATTCTTTAATTCGTGATCATGCGGTGTCATTGGCAGTTTCAGTTCAGAAGCAGTTAAATACTCTACTGGATAAAGAGAGTGTCCAGACTGTCGCGAATCCTATGGAGGAACGGATTGGTATTGATATTCCACTGGAAAGTTTCAGGGTTGTCTCTGGTAACCGGGGTCAGGACTTAGTTATTAAGAAGCATGTCACCAATGATGTTTTATCTTTGGATGGTGGTGAGGATAGACATGATTCAAATGAAGCCCCTGGATGTGCTAGTGCAATGCATGATATCGCCGATCAGGGTGAGGATAGAGTTATCACTAGAAATGGCGAACGTTCTGAGAGTGCTGGAGTGGACACTTTGTCTGCTGACATGGATGTTGATCCACCATCAACTTGTGATCCTGTCTTGCACCCTGTTAATGATACTGTTCCAAGTTACACGTTGCAAGAGAACAAAGAGTGGGGCTTGGCTACAACAGAAAATGAGATTTCAGCTTCCGAAAGTGGTGCTTTTTCTAATGATAAGATTGAAGATAATATAATTTAGATAAAGGTAGCAAAGATTGTGCTATGGATGTGGATCCCCCAACCTTGGCCACACACTCATCAACAACACAGGATGTGAAGCATTGTGAAACACATGAAAAAGGTGTCAATGGGGTTCCTAGAGCAATTTCTTGCACGGAGGATTCTGATAGGCACTTGAGCCCCTCATCAACTGTTGCAATTGATATGGGTGAAAATTCAGGTACCATCAAGGAGGATGTGAGTTTGGGTTCAAATACCTGAAATTAAATCATGAATTAGAACACATAATGACAATTTAGAGATATAAATTTTGATACACACTCTGTAAATATTTTTCGTTGTTAAGTAATTAGGAAACCATTACTACAGAAGTCAATAATTTTTTAATTATATGTCAAAAGTCAATTTCAAATTTTTAATTATGACAACCCATAATTGAGTGACAATGTATAGAACTTATTCTAGTAGTGTATTTCAATTGTGAGATTAAAAATATTTTTTTTATAGATTAAAATTTACTCATGTATAAACTAAAATTAGCATAAAAAAAGTTGAATAAGAAAACTTATGCAAATCATTTTGGTCAAAGCAGGGAAGGCTGGCATTGGAGGAATTGGAGATCAATAAGTCACTGTCCTCTTTTGTAGAGCTTATGCTACTTTTCCATCTTTACTAATAGCTTTGTAAGTGTATTTTTCAATTAGTTCATTTTAAATTTTCTATATTTTAAAATAATTGAAAAAAACAATGAAATAAATCATTTCTGTGTAATATTTTCTAAAGCAATGTGATTTTCAAACTTCCGAAGAGGTTATATAAATCAGTATTCATTATTAAGTTATTTCCCAAGATGCCATTGATGAAATAATATAAAAACTAACTATTTTGTTCCCACACTTCTTGGTGGGTCCCACACTCCTCATGAAGAAATGGTGTTGAATTAGTGGTGGTTTTGTTGTTACCATGTTCCCACCCACATTTTTCTTTCTTGTTCTTGCATTCACCTCAGAATATGGTTTAACAGATGAAGTACAAGTAAGTTTAATCGTGTTCTAATCTAATACTAACTATGAATTAACCTTCTATTTTCAAAGTTTTCTTCTTTTTCAGAAAAAGTAATAAAAAGAATCAATTTCTCTGTTCCTGTATTTTTTTTTTTCATTTCAAGCTGAGGGATGTGTACTGGAGTCTATTTGTGCATATCTTGAAATGGGTATGTTCAAGTTTTCTTCTTTTTAAAAAAAAGATAATAAAAAATAAAAGGGTGTTTTATGAATCAAGCATAAGGAAGAAAGAAACACAATTCTTCCTTTTCTTTGATTTTTCATTTTAAAGCTGAGGAATGTGTACTGAAGTGTATGTGTAGATATATTTAAAGGGGTATGTGGAAGTTTTCATGATCTTTGGATATAGTTTTTAGTTTCTGCATTTTCATAATCTGTTGAATTGAAGACTGTCCAATGCTCCATTAAACAGAGTATCATTCAAATTCATTAACTTTTACTGGGAAAATCTTTGATTTGTTGGGATGTGTCCAATTTAGCTCTAGTTCTGTTGCAAAAGGTAGTTTCAGAATTTAATACACACCAAGTATACTTAGTATATTCTTTTGGAAAAACTAAAATTGTTTGATTTGTAATGATTTTTGTACTCTCAATCAATTTAGAAATCGCCCTAGATATGTTTTTTTAAAACAATTATTGCAAAAATTAACAATTTATTATGCATGTGATGTATGATTAGGTGGCTGATAACAAATTTTACACAATGCATTCTAGTTACATTCAAATGAAGTTGTTTAGCTAATTGGGGGTAGCTGCTATTGTTTTTCTGTTGGCAGGTTATCAGAATATTTGGTTCTGTGGTAGCAAACTGTGTGCTTTGGTGACTCTAGTTTTGTTAGCCATGAACTTGGAGTTTCTTGGTAAAATCCCTTGGTTTAATGCTCAATTGAACCCATATTGGGGTGACTAATTCAGTTCCCACCAAAGCTTTAACTGATCAACCTAAAGAAGAAGAATCAAGAAATGAACCCAAACTGTCCTTCCTTTCATTGTTTCCGTGGGGAGAGAGTGCTGCAGACAAATTTCAAAGGCCATCTACTATCAATATTTAATAAATACGAATACACCAAAAAAACACATAAATTTTATCAAAACCTAACCATAATAAATTAATAAAATAAAATATAAAGTAAGGATAAAATAGGATTTTTTTTTTTAGAAAATATCTTGAATTTTTAATTTTTGATTTAATAAAAGAGGAGATCACTTTAAAACAGAAAAATAATGTATCAATCTTTCCACTTTCCTATCCGTTAACTGAAAACAAATAAAATAAAATTAAAAAATTAAAAAATTGTTTTATTAACTTTTAAAAATATAAAATGTCCAAATAATTAAAATAAATTAATGAAACAAAATATTAAGTAAGGATAAAATTGGAAACAAATTTAGAGCAGTTAAAGTGGGGAATTCCTTTATATATTTTATATATAGGTATAGATTAATAAAAGAGGAGATCACCTTAAAACAGAAAAGTAGTTGTGCCTTCATCTGTTTGTAATTTCTTTGGTGGAGTGGCGGAAGCTTCAATGGAAGAGAATGAGCAAGGATCTCACGTAGAGAGTTGGACTCCTTGAAAGGTGCATGCTAGGTGTGGAGAGTGAGTGGTGAGGTCATCTCACTTGAAATAGGTGAAGAATGAAGACTAAAATGTCTATCCTAGGGAGGTAGGAGACAAAGAGCAAAATTGACATATTTTTGGCAGCAATTCACTCTAGATTTAATCTTGAGGAATTCATGAACCAAACACCTCCTTTTATAGCAATGGAGGGTCGGAATTTGAAGAACCAAATTCAAATGAAATGTTATTTGAAATTGGCACCTAATGAACTTAGCACGTGGAGCATGTGGAAAACGTTTTTTCTTCTCCATGGCTTAGTCATTATCAGCCTTGGTTAAATTAGAAGTTTTAAAAACTTTAATTTAACCCAGGTTGGTTTTTAGGTGCCAAATTTCATCTAGGAAAAAGAAATTACAGATGAAATTTCCTATTCTAATTTGACAAAAATTAGATCTACTCTACACTAGAGTTATGACATCTTTGAACATATATTGGGAAGTTTCTCTGCCGGCAATAGCCATATCTCAGTCTTCCTTAATCTTCTTGGTCATAGCTCTATTGGTAGGCCAAATCTTCTCTTTATTATGTTTGCATTTGATCTTGTCCTTTAACCTCTTCCATCATTAAGTAAGGATAAAATTAAAAACAAATTTATAACGGGAGAATTCCCTATATATATTATTTAATTATTATATTCATTTTATTAATATTAATATTAATTTATTTTCAGTTCTATCATAGATAAACAATTGAACCTTCAACCAACATGTTATTTAATGAATAATTTGATCATAAGGTGTTAAAAGCATTGCTATTATCATTCCATATTGAGACCACACTTCACCGAATTCCAGAAGACATTCTTCCTTCTGGGCATGTTTATCTCCACAATAATAATAATAATAATAATAATAATAATAATAATACATAAAAGAATATGCTGAATAAAATATTATTGAAGATACTCACATTAATAAAAAAAATAGAGAATTTTTTTATTTTTTTATTTTTGCTTGAGTAGTATGGGTCTATGTTGGGACCTCCACTTGTTGGTGTTTTATGTGTTAAAAGAAGAATGAGGATAATGCATTATTTTTGTTATTTAAATTATGCCCTGTTTGTTTCTGAATATTGATAAAGGAATTAAAGTTCAAAAGGGTAAAGAATTTGTGTTATACTTTTCTTCTTATCCTCTTCCTTTCTTCTCCCACTCTCATAATTCTATTTACTAAAATATCTCTTCACATCATAAATAAAAAAACTTCATGTTTTGGAATAAATCTAAACTTTCCCAATTATATATTTTAGATCACTTCTACAATAATTTATCAGAAAATACATTTTAAATTTACTGTTTCCAAAAGTTAATATATATGATTACTGTTTTAATAATAATTTGAATTAATTTAGTTTTATTTTAAACTGAACGATTCAAAATTAATTATATTATATGTAATTTAAAATTATATATTATTATTATTATTATTATAATAGTTCTTTAAACATAAAAACTGAATAAATGTAGCTTTCTTATACTAATTAAATTTAACTTTTTATCCAAATAATAAGAAGGAAGCATGTCATGCAGAAGACAATTGAATAATAAGAGTTCCATGAACTTTTTAACTCTCTTATTTGGCATACTTTCCAATTGCAGCACTCTAAACAGTGCCATGAATATAACTTTGCACACAATTTATCTGTCATAAACAATGGAGTGCTCAGCAAAGCACAGTCCAACAATCATAGTTTTAGCTTCATAAATTCATACATGAAAAGAAAAGGAATTGACATAATATGCATTATTCAGGTATTGGGACAATTTTTGAATTATAATAATATGCAACATTGGTTGATTCTGATGCTGATGTTGATGCTCATGCAGATGAACATTCTGGAGGGAGCCCTTGTGAGAAGCGTCTGGTATCAGTGCAGTAGTTGTAAACCATGTAATTCTTTTGCACCCAACGAATCTTGGCTTGCCCCGTGGCATCCAGTGATTGGCCAGAGGAGGAAGCACATGAAGAAGAACCTGAAGAAGACCATACACAAGCTTCTGCATTGAAGTTTCTGTATGAGGCCATGAATGGGGCCTGGCTCCAGTCCGTTTTCACAAGCCCACCTCTTGTGGCCCAATCCTCAGCATCCCATAGACTAGAGTATATTCTCATAGGTTGCTTCTTGGGGAATGGAACACCCTTTGTCTCCAAATTCTTGAACTCCCTTATGGGTGTCCCATCCACAGAGAATCTGTTCCAAGATATCAAAACAAGGTTAATTAGCAGTGAAAATGTTTTTCTTTTCCAGAAAATACTCATTTGGTCTGTGAAAGAAGATGAATATACTAGTTGAACTTTATCTACGATTAGATATCACGACATATCCAAAGGTTTTATGAAGATTTTATGAAGTTGATTTAAACTTAAAGCTTATTTTTTAAATATAGTATCAAAACTATTTTGAGTTTATCCTAACGATTATTTCCTCTTCTTATCAATTCTTATCAAGTCACTAGTTCTAAACCTTCCCTTATAAACCGATTGATTTACTACTTGGATACAAAAGAAAAAAAAATGCATCTTTCATGCCAAATTTAGATGTTTCTGATTTTGTTTTCCATACATGATGCTTGCAGGATTCCATTGGACTGAGTATGTGTGGAAGTCCTTGGTGGGGTCGAACCATAGATGGAACTGTTGTTCTCTATTCCCTTTCCCTTGGCTGAACACGTTGGTGTGAAGAGTGTAAGGATCACCACTCAAGTTGCCCAAAAATTCGAAGTCTATTTCATCATGAGTAGGTCCAAGAGAAGATAGCTGCATCAATAAGCAAGACCATTTATTATTTGACAGCATCTCAGGCTAAACAACTTATGTACATTCCATAACACTAATTATTGATTCAACTTAAATGCATTCTGTGTCGCTGTAAAAAGTGTCACTGCAAAATAATCTTTTTATGTTATCATGTTAAACTGTAGTTGATTTCTTTTATGTTGAATAATAAATGTTTGATTGATGTGTTTATCTGCACAAGAGAGTGCATGTTTTATCTTGAGTTCAAAACAAAACCATGAAAGGCTAAACTATAGTGCTAGTAAATCACTTACATAATAGGCTGTGACAGTGCCAGCTGAGTTTCCAGGCACCAGTTTGAGCTGCATGTCAATTTTTCCGAACAAGTACTCATTCTTGGAACGAAAGCCAGAGCCAGAGGCCTTATCTAGGGTGAGAGTAAGAAGCTGTCCATTTTCAAGGATTTTGGCACGACCACCACCCCATGTTAATTCAAAGTCTTGGAAGAAGCTACCAGCGGTGGCTGCCACCACAAAGGTAGCTACCACCACCAACACCACAAGAAACCCAATATTTTTCATCTGACACAACACCAAAGTGGTGGTGATGATGATGATCTTCCTTTGTCAATTGGTTGGTCTTTGTGTGGCAACCAATTGTATGTAGAGAGGGAAAAATAGATAGAAAGAGGGACACAAGATATGCCAAGAGAAGTATTTGGTGAAAGTGTGATGCATGCAAGTCAAGCTTTGAAGCTATTTATAGAATCCTAGTGTGTTGATAAGAGGCAATTATTAATGCAATAGAAAGGGTGATTGGATTTGAAAGTGGAGGAAGTGGTTGTGAGAAAAGGAAAATGTTCTAATTAACTTTAAGAGTGTGTTAAAGGGTCCTATAGTAGATGATTAATGTTGTTGTTTTATGTATTAGGCAAATGCTTGTGCAATATATTGATTCCATGATAATTTATGATAGGATTATTTCACTAATATCTTGATAACAAAGTTTATAACATATAAATAATGAAGAGAGATG
This sequence comes from Phaseolus vulgaris, assembly GCF_000499845.2. Classification (NCBI taxonomy): domain Eukaryota; kingdom Viridiplantae; phylum Streptophyta; class Magnoliopsida; order Fabales; family Fabaceae; genus Phaseolus; species Phaseolus vulgaris. The sequence continues at coordinate 34,999,574 of NC_023751.2, forward strand.
GTATTGGTTGACTTGGCAAGCGATGTGGGACCAAGACAGCTAAGGAGGGATAATATCCAAGTGTGGTCTTATCAATTTGGTTCTCACTTTTTAACTAATTGTTAATATGTTATTTGTGTGTGGTTCTATGAGGTTATAAACATTGGTTTTCAATATCCAAACATCAAATCAAAAATGGCTTCATGCATCAAATCAAATTGGCTGTTGTCTAATCTTTTGTAGTTATGTGTGATAATAATCTTCTCCACAGTTAATTGTTATAGCCCCTATTCTGATAAACATCATTGTTTTTTATATACTTTCTATCTTTATTTTTAAGCATATCCCAAAACTCAATTGCACTCTATTTTTTTATGGCTTCAGATTTTTCTAATAAAAACTTAGAACAAGTTCATTTTTACAAAGATATAATTATATTTATATGTTGACTATGTATTGTTAATTTTTTTCTTACGAAGAAATAGTCCTTTTGAAAACAGTTAAAAAAACGGTATTAGCACTTAATTTACCAAACACGACGGTTTTGACTGTAGGAATTAGACCTCTCACCAGCTGGAACTGATTTTGCTACCTTCTATCGAAAAATGAGAGAAACTTTAGTCCTACAATATCGAATTGATATTTCTATTTTCTAAAACATATTATTATAGATTAATAAATTTCTTTAATGTAAAAAATAAAAATATTAAATTTGATTTACATATATAGGTATATTATATTTATAAATAACATTATGAAAATACTTTTATATTAATAGAAAGAAATTATAAAAAACAGTAATCATATTTTATATTATGAAAAACTTATATATATATATATGTTTGTGTGTATTTATAATTACATTTTAATTAATTGGTTTTTAAAACATAATAATTTATAATTTTAAAACATATAATTTATATTTTATAAATAAACTAGTAAGTTCAAATTTAGTTTATACTTTCATTTCTTTTAATTATTGAATAATATTAATTTTTAAAATTTAATTTAGAGGAATAAAAGAATATTACTTGTGAGATTGAATTAAATTTTAAATAATATGGTGGTTAATTTAAGAATTTTTTTATTAATTTTTCAAAAAAAATCATTTAAGTTTATTAAACTCGACTTTTTGAATATTTTTTACTAATAAATTATTAAAATTTGATAATGTATTTTCAAAATACTTATTGATCTAAATCTTAAACTCTAAATTACAGACGATAAGTGTTATAGAAATAAATATTGACTTGAGTAGGAAGTAAGTAGAGTGGATCAAATAAACACTAAGGGATAACAAAATAAGTAGTTTTGCTAAAACTCATTCTAAAAGCATATTTAATAAAAAATAAATAAAATAAATAAATAAATAAAAAGGCATTACGTTGGCTAGATCGAGACAAATAAAATGAAGTTTTTAACTATTTTAAAGGACTAGCGTCGACTGGACCATTGTGCGTGTATATTTTGATTTATTTTATCAAATATTATGGAAAAGGTAGTTTTGTTTGTTCATTCAACGCATGCATACTTTTTATACACAATCAAATTGGAGAGATATGCTCCATATAATTTGCTACTCCATATGTTATGTCTATCTATCAACAATTACACCAAAATATAGCCTTATTTACATTGATACACTTTTTTATATACATTTATATGAAAAATATAATAATTCCAATACTCCCCTCAAGTTGGTGAGTAAATATCATGGACTCCCACCTTGTTCGCAAAGTCCTAAACTGATCTTTCCCAAGAGGTTTAGTAAAAATATCTGCTAACTAACAATGTGAAGAGACATGTGATGGAATTATCATCCAAACTTGCAACTTTTTTTCCGTATGATGTGACAATTTATCTCGATATGCTTTGTACGCTTATGAAATATAGGATTAGCTACAATATGGAGTGTCGCTTGGTTATAACAATACAAAGGTGTAGGTATTGGAAGCTTGAGGTCTCGCAGGATATAACGCAACAATGTTAGCTCTAGACAAGTATTTGTCGTAGCCTGATATTCTGCTTCGACAGATGACCTTGATACATTGGTTTGTTTCTTATACTTCCAGGATACCAATGAATTTCCCATGAAAATGCAATAGTTGCTATATGATCTTCAAGTAGACATCCTCCCCAATTTGAATCGCAATAGACTTTTCATCTTAAGATTATTATCAAAGGGAAGTAATAATCATTGCCTGGGTGTCCCTTTGTTGTAATTTAGAACCCGTAATGTTGCATCCCAGTGTGTTTTGTGAGGCTTTTGCATAAACTGGCTTAAAGTGCTAACTCAGTAGATAATATATGGCCTTGTGACGGTGAGGTAAATGAGTCTTCCAACTAACCTACGATATTTAGTTGGGACATGTAATAAATCACCATTAGTAAGAGTGAGTTTTAAATTTTGCTCCATGGGGAACTTCTCCGGTTTTCCCCTAGTTAGACCTGTATCGTCCAAAATTTCCAACGCATATTTTCTTTGAGACATAAAAATGCCATGTTTAGACCGAAAAAATTCAATTCCCAGAAAATAGTTTAAGGTGCCAAGATCCTTGATTCAAAACTGTTGGAGCAAAAATTCCTTGAGATGCTTGATTTTGACATAATATTTTCCTATTAAAAGTATATCATCGACATAGAGCAAGACAACTATGAAACATGATCCAATTGTCTTGCTAAATAAAGAATACTTTGTTTTTTTTATTGAATATATTCTACCTTTTGAATAACCTTAGAGAAAGTAGTAAACCAACTTCGGGACGCTTGTTTTAATCCGTACAAGGACTTATGAAGTCGACAAACCATATTTTACCCCTATCGACGAAGTTCGGGAGGAAGCTCCATGTAAACATTTTCATGAAGGTCACCTTGCAAAAATGCACTTTTACATCAAGTTGGTAGGTGAACCAGTTTCTAGCAGCTGCAACAGTAAAAAAACAACGTAATGTCGTATGTTTAGTAGTAGGAAAAAAGTCGCAATATAGTCAATCCTTTCCATTTCTGTGTAGCCTTTGGCGACTAAGCGCGCCTTATATTATTCGATGCTCCCATAATGTAGAAGATCATGATCTCAAACCCTTCTTTTGAAGTTAATTCCAAAATGTGAGTTTCATTATTTCAAACTTCATAACATGTACTAAATATTTTATTTATTGAAATCATTTGCATTGTTTTCCTAAGCTAATTTTATGGACGATATCAGTGCTTGTTAACGTGTATGAGAAACTTATTTCTCTTGTGTCTTCTATTTTTTTATTACTTTTTGCACATTTTATATTTTTACTTTAAATTAAATTTTGTACATTATTGTAATTTTACATTTGTTTATGCAATTGTACATTTTAATTCACTCTTGCTTCATATTGCTTTTCGATTATAGTTACAATGGTATGAATTGCAATAGTATGAGAACTTCATTTTATACGTATATTTATATTTGGATTTTCAATTAAAATATCTGTTTGATTTTGTATTGTAATCAACATTTTAAATTCGATTGAAGTTTGATAGAGGATTTAATTTATTGAAATTATAATTTCATATATTCAAATTAAAATTTTGGTTGTTTCAATGCTTTTACATATTTAGGGGTTCACTAAGGTTCCAAATTTTAACTTTATGTGTGGGTTAAGCTCACTATAGTATTATTATTATTAATATTAATATTATATATGTATTAAAGAGTGAAAGGTGAATTAAGTGAGTCAACTGCATGCGTGTTGACGAAACTTCTCAGCTATGAAATACTCAGACTCATAGCATGCATATTGCACAATACGTAGTTTTAAAACTGTGGACGAAAATTCTATGTTCTTAATCAATTAATTAAGTAAAAATAAAAGAGAAGAGGGACAATCTTAAGAGAAAGTAAGTAAAATAATTCATTTTTAATTTATTTTAGAACCTTTACTTTAAATACTACGATGTTGATTGAAATTTAATTCATGGATATATGTTTATAAAATGAGAGGAACATCTAACTTATATTGTATATGTGGTTTATGCAATTAATATTTTATATTTAAGTTTTCGTCTTTAAATTATGACTAACTACTTTCTTCCAAATATAGGTTTTACACTGCTCAAGTGTTGCTTTCATTTAAAGCTGGCTATGATTCACCATTCATCAGAGCTCAATAATATTCTATAATAGCTGTGAGACCATGCTTTTTCATTTTATTTCTTGAATACAATTAACCCATATAATTAAAATTAAGATCGATATATTCATATTAAGTGTAAAATTTGATTTCTCATAATTGATTTTATAATTCAGTCTATGATTGGATTATTAACTCTCTTATTTAGTAAAAAAAATAATTAAAAATAAGTTTATACATATTCATATCTAATGTGAATTTATCTTCCTCATTCAACATATATTTCTATTATATGCATGCCTTTCAATAATTTAACAATAAAAATATGGTGTAATATGATATCATCCATATTATAGTCATTCTTAACAATAATTTGATTTTATTTTATTTTTATTGACAAAATAAATAAATTAAGTGGAACATTTAAAAGATGTCTCAACTTTATGGTGTGTTTGGATTGAGGAGGAAATTTGAGAGAGTGAACTTGAAGTGATTTGAGAAGAAAGTATGAAGAAAGTAAGGTTGTTTGGATTTTGGTATATTAGAATGGATTTATGAAGAAAGTTTATTGAGATTCGTGAATGATGTGATAGTTGTATTTTTTTTTAAATATTTATCTTTAAAAATATTTGAATAATAATAATAATAAAACAAAATTAATTAATTTATTTTTATTTTTTATAATAATAATAATAATATTACTATTATATAAGTTTATTTTTTATGTAAATAATTATATTTTTTTTTATTAATTATATTATTAAATATTTGATTCAAATAAAATTATTATTATATATTTTTTAATTTATATTTATTATCATTTTAATTAATAAGATTATTATTAATTTTATAATTTTATAAATATATATAGCATTTTATTTTTATTATAAATATTTAATATTTATATTTTATAATATAATTAATTATTTTATAACTTTTTTGACAGGGTAATTAAGTAATTTAGCTATATAAAATTGGGTATTGGTTGCATTTCTCTGCAATTCATGTCTAAGGAGTGAAAAAAGATTTTATAGGTTTCTTCACCTTTCCACACTTTCTGTTTCTCACAAATTAGTAGATCCAAACAAGAGTATTCTTCGAAATCCATCCGCGTGAATAGTAAACGTCCAGATTACGAAAAATATAAAAAATACATATATAGTCAAAAATCAATTATCATATATCACTTATCCTTCAAAACTTACCCAACATTGAAAACCCATCCTTAGAGTACATTCCAACAACATATCTACTAAACCCAAATGTTAACCCATACAAAATTAAAAAGATTCTTGTGCCATTGTGTTTTATATTGCATCGTGGCCACTCATTATTGTTAATGTGCATAACTATTCTTCAATATGCTAACTCGTTAAAGTAGGGGAAAAATATAAAAGAGTAGAAAGGTAAAACCGGAAAATGTACAATATTTTTTAAAGTAGAAAATAATTAAGAAGAAAAAAAGTTGTTCGAAGACTTCTATTCTCGTGTGAAATGGAGAGTTACATCGAGAATCATAAAGAGGAAGAAAATATGATTGGAGAAAAAGAATGATCCAACTAAAAAAAATGAAAACTATTATTATTGAAAACTTTGAATTCTGAAAACTTAACCTGATTTATAGAACAAAACCTAGGTTTTGAAAATCCTAACTTCAACAATTAACATTGGTAAAAAAATCACAACAATTGTCGAAGAACAAATATTATAAAATAGAAGATGAAGATTACCACGAATTTAGAATTGGACTTGTTGGATATCCGACATTTATTAGAAATACGAATATTTTATAGTATATAAATGCAAAGTTGTTTTTGAATTGATCATAATAAAAGTTAGTTAGGCTTATAACACCACTTGTTATTGAATCTCTATTGGACCATCCATTATACAGTGTCACGCACAAGTTAGAAGTCTCGACGTGACAAAGTGTGTTGGAGATCCCACATCAACTACAACTAAAAACATTTCATATTATATATGTAGATACAAATCTCACTTTATAAATTTTTTTTTATAAGGTTGAATTAGACAAAAATCAAATTTTGCTAATGTTGAAGAAGCGAGAAACAACTATGATTACAAATATCATGTTCTAATAATATAATTAATTTGATTACATAAATGCTGTAACAAAGGTATATAAATTCTTTTTATGAGATAAAAAAATCAACTTAATATTATTGTTATTTCTAGAATTAAGTTGAACTAAATATGCTTGGGACTCCTTGCTTTATGTATTATGGTGTGCTGATAAAAAAAAACAAATGTTTGGTGTTTCTTTTCTTGGGCTTAATTCTATTTATGCCCCCATTACAGTTATTGCCTCAATAAAATCATACAGTTATAATATATAAGAGTCTGACCAATATTTTATTTTATGTGAGATTTTTTAAGGGAATGGGATGACATTCCAATTCAAGACAAATAAAAAAGTCTTCAACTTAAAGAATGTTATACGTTATTCCAGTAAAATAAAATCATTCAATAAAAATCAATTTTAGAGATAAAAAATAATTTGTTGGTATATTGACAAAATTAAATATTATTTTAAAAATTAAAAAAATTATTAGTATTTAAATTAATTTTTATAATTGATAAATAATTTTTAAATTGATATAATTGATGACTAAAAATTAAATAACTAATTAAATACCAATTTATATTAATTAATTTAGATATTAATACTTTTTTAGTTTCTAAAATAGTATCTAATTTGGTTACTATAGAAACTAATAATTTTTTGTCTTTAAAATTAATTTTTATTTAAGCATTTTCTTGTACAGTTGATATTTGAAATTTATGACTTCTCATATATAAGATCATGTTTTATTCATTTGAAGTTTCTTTACATATTTCTTTCATTATAAATTAAGATACGTAGAAAAAATTGTTTTGGAATAACTATGTGCATATATATAATGGTATGAATAAAGTATTTTTTATTTAATTAATTTTTTTTCTTTATTTTGTATATTAAAATTTGCTATCGTAGATTGAACTTTTTGTAAATGTATAACTTCAATTCAAACATTGTCCTTCGTGTTTTTTTTTCCAAGCAAATCTACTTTATCTAGTTATTAGTAGTTCACAAAACTTAAAAAATATATAAAATGAATTTATAAACTAATTTTAACTCACAATAATTACAACTTTAGAATCTAAATTCATTTATAAATAAATTATTACTATGCTAATGAAATATTAATTTAAAATTTGTTATTAATAATAAAAATTAATGTAGATATTAATATTTTTTTAAAATATAAAATAATATTTAATTTAGTTAATATAATTTTTGTAAAATTTAATTTTTGTTTAATAATTTATCCAATTTCTAGACTGTTACAGAAGATATCCAATATTAATTTCTAATTGCATGGATTTACATAAAATTAATTAAGGATTCCCCACCATGAACAAACTGGGGTCACCTATTCCATCAAAACTTAATTAAAATTCAGTCTGAAATTGCAGTTTAATATATATATATATATATATATATATATATATATATATATATATATATATATATATATATATATATAATCAGACATCAATATCAGTGTCTTCCTTTTAGACCACTCGGTTTTGCAGATTAATTGGATGACAACCACAGTACACCATGCACATTCGTTCCTTTCAATTCATTATTTCTCAACTCTGATTCTGTTTAATTGCCGCAAGCAACTTTTTATATCTTTTTAATTTAACTAATAATTTCATATTATTACCCTCACATCTTTGTGCTAGCATAACATATATCTGTTTAATTAACTTATTATAACCCAATAATTATATATTATTATACCCTGACATATCTGTTTAACTTATAACATATTGCATCAGATTTTGTTAACATCAATAAAAAGTTAAATTTCGTATTGGCATATAAAACTAAGAGCAATGTATAGATATATAGTTGCTTTTAAGAAAGTGATGCAATGTTGGTTCCAAAGGGTGTTTGGTGAAGGGTCATTTTAAAACTGTGGTTAGTGTTTATCTTTGGTGTGTAGATTAGGTTTAAATATGGTGCAATTATTGTTGTGAGGATCAAAGAAAGAATGCATGTATTTATATGAGGATTAGGGATTAGGCATGCGATAAAAAGCTGTCTACAATGATTGTTTACATGTATCAAATCCAAAGCATCAATCACTTTCCACACCAAGATGATGAACTTCTTCTTCTTTAATTGTTTTGGGTCTAGTTATTTAACCAATGGTCCCCAACATGCATACTTGTCAAATGTTCCTCTTCTTATATTTAAAGTTCAACGTAAAAAGGATTAGGGTTTTGTTTGAAAAGAGAGTTGTTCTCTGATTTTACGTGCTGAGTTGCTTTATGGTGATTGGTAGCCAAATTTCAGCCATGGCATTTCACAGATTAAAAGTATTTGTATATTTCTCAAATTTTACAAACTAAGGTGTCACTTTCGTAAGCATAATGCCTCCCTAACAAATGCAGCAACACCATCCTCTGGACTTATCATGATCCAAGTATCGAAGGATATTATATACTTTTTAGTTAAAAAAGACGTGCACTCTATTCCAAGCCAAAAAGATATTCTTTTATTATTATTCGCAAGTATAATTATAAAAAAAATTGAAATTTTTGATAATTTAATGTCTAGAGAAATTCAGACTCAGACTCATGAGAGTTTGTGTTATCTGTGTGTCTGTATAGGAATGAGTTAACTATTTTTTGTTATTTGTAAGTGGCGTTCAAAGTGTGGTGTATGACTGATGCATGGGTTGATAGGCTATTTGTATGATAGAGTTAAACAATATTTTGAACAAATAGGTATTATGGGTTTTAATAGTATGAACAATAGTATGTGGAGATGTATATGGGTTGCCATTATTTGGAGAATCTAGAATATATAGAGTGATTTTTAACAATGCAATGATGGGTCATGTAGAAATACTTATAGTGGTCCAAATTAAGGTATGGACATGGATAAACTATAGATTTTTCAATACTAATTTTTCTTATTCTGATTGGTGTATTAATTTATCTGCATGCTTAAATTCGGTTTAGTGACGGATTCCCGCTTCACTTACCTATATATATTTTTGTATGAATGTTCCATGGAGGTGGAGTTTCAAACAAGAGTATTACTAATGTCACAAGCAACACAAAAAGTGTTGTGCTAAAAGGATCTATGTCAAACTTTGATGCCATTGTAACATTTTCAAGATAGCACTGAAGCATTGTGTAAACATAACTTAAGATACCTTGATGGAAGTAGTCTTGTTTGCTTTATGATAGATAATCTATTTTTTAGTTAAAAATGATGTTATTATATCATTACAAGAAAATTATTAAATAGAAACTAATTTTTAAATATTAAAATAATTAGTTGCAATAGTAACTAAATTAGATATCATTTTAGAAACTAAAAAAAAAATTAGTTTCTATTATTGTTAAATAGTTTCTAAATTGATATCTAATTAGTTTTTTTTATCAGCAATAAAAATAAAATAAAATAAATGCGAACCACTTCAGGGGTGTATCTAATTAGTTACCAACGTTTTAACTACCAATTATTTAGTTTCTAAATTTGGTAGCAAAAACCTTGGTTGCTAATTAGATACTAATTTAGAAATCATCTAATAATAATAAAAACTAATTTAGAAACCAAAAATTTATTTAGTCACTAAAATTGTCTCTAATTTAGCTACTATAACAACTAATTATTTTTGGTTTCTATTTTATGATTTTCTTGTATTGTATGTGTTGGATAACTTCTTTTTTTTTTTTTTTCATCTTCATTTCCGGGTTAATGTCTCTTTTGTGCATGGTTGGAGTATGCTTAATAGTTTCTTTTATATCATTTTTTATTATTGATAAAAGAAATAATTATAAAAATTTACAGACAATATTTTTACTCTAAAAGATAAGTTACTATGTATTATTAATATTAAATATCCACTGCAATTCTATAAATTACTAATATATATAACTTAACCAATACTTTTAATAAATTTTTCTTCCCATACTAAATATATATGTATCGTCATAACTAATTTGAAATTACATATAAACCATCCTAACAAATATAGACACGGACTAAATCATATATTTAACATAAGAACACATAAGGATCTTTTTTTTTTCTAAAATTCTTTTTTACTTACTCTTTCTAAAGTGTGTATAATGTCAATTGTTAGTTAATAATTTTACTAATAATTTCAAATAAATTAATTATCACATTTGGATTGTTATCATTTATCAATAATTCAATCTTTTTATATTTAATCTCTAATATAATAGGAAATATAACAAATTTTAAAAAAGATTATTATTTATATTTTATCATATTAATAATTTCTCTCTAAGAGCATATATAATAACATCTTCGTTAAATGATTATTGTCTCATATTTATACTTGTTTTGTACAATATTTTTATCACCACCATTATTGACTTGAATGTTAGATATTCATTCAATGTTTATCATTCTTGACATCTTATATCCTTAAGGTTCACAATTCAATACAAGGCTTCTACCATTCCAAAGCTCATTTAGAGATGTTACAAAAATTTTGTAAAAATATTTTCTCATACCTTGAAAGTCTTTAGCTCAACTTCATGGCTATGATCAGCATCATGCACAAATAGAAAAAAATATATAAATACTTTCAATTCTACTTGATCTCATACCTTGAGTAGTTCTTTATTATTAAGAATGAAATATGTCTATTTCGGTTTTATATATCTTTATCTCTACCATTTAAGAATATTTAGTTTAGCCTTGTATCTTGGGTATCTCTAACTAAATATTATACTTTGACATTATAAGAAAATAATTAAATAGAAACCAATTTTAGAGAGAGAAAATAATTAGTTATTATATTGATTAAATTATATACGGTTTTAGAGAAAAAAATTATTGATATTTAAAGTAGTTTTTATTATTAATAAAATATCTAAATTGATATATAAGTAGATTTCAAGGTTTTAGCTACCAACTAATTTAAATTCTAAAATTGGTAACTAAAACTTTGGTAGCTAATTAGATACCAATTAACTAATTAGATATCAATTTAGAAACTAGTTTATAAATTTAGAAACTAGTTTAGATACCAATAGTTTTTTAAATTTATAAAATAGTATTTAATTTAGTTAATATAATAACTAATTATTTTTTATTTATAAAATTATTTTTTATTTAATAATTTTCTTGTGAATTAAGCATTAATAACTCAATTTACATCTTTATCATCTTTAACTTGACAATGAGTATTTTTTTTATATCAAAAGGCATAAAAGACTATTATATTATCAAAAACATAAATAAATATGTTCTTGATTTTTATTAAAAGTTGTAGCCAAAGTAAATCGTGAGTTTAAATGGTGTAGGAATTTGATATTACTATTAGGAAAAAAGCAATATGATGCGTAGGTGTTTTGATATGAATAATAGGTAAGTATTCCAAAATATTCTCATTTATTAATTTTTTTACTTGTTATAAAAAAAATAGTATACACCAATTGGTCTAAAAAACAGTTTGCACCAATTTGTTATTGGTTTAACACGTGGTAATTTTTTTATTTTGATGATTATATACCTTGTAGATTATGAGTAATATTAACTTTCATGTGTCAACGCGTGTGTGTTTCATTCATTTGATTAAGTTAACATCCATTTATCCATCATATTCTTTCTATGCCTTTGAACACAACTTAATCTTTGTTTTAAAGTTTTTCAAAATATTTTAAAAACATATTAATCAATTAAAATTATACATAGTCGATTATTTTGTGAATTACAAAAGTAGTGCAGGTATAGATAATCATGTTATATTAAATGAAATAATTGAAAATCATAAATAATTACCAATTATTTAAGTTTGTATTAAGTACTCATTCGTAATTAATTAGATTTCAATTTAAAAATTAATTTATAATTGTTTATTAATAATAGAAACTATTTTAAATATCAAATATTTTTTTAATCTATAAAATAATATCTAACTTAGTTAATAAATACAGTAATTAATTATTTTTTATTTTAAAATTATTTTTTATTTGATGATTTTTTTTAGTGTAAAGATAATTTAGTGTGAAATTCATGTTTTTTTTTTCTTTCGAGTGGAATTTCTTTTATTAACTTTCTCCATGCATTTTTAAAACATATTTATTGAATTTTCTCTTTGGAGCATAACTTTTCTTCCTTTCTCTTCTTTTGTTTAATATATTTAAATTTCATTTGTTATTTTTTAAATTCGGTAATTGCGTTAAGGAAATAATTTTAATTTTTATTTTAAAAGGGGAAATATTTAAATCGTGGAAAGAAGATTTTGACCCATTAGATATATATTTATATTTTAATTGATGGTTTGAATTTGATGAGGTGTAGATTACTCCAATAATTTGCTACTTGTTTTCATCGTCATTAGGATCTTTAAAGAGTATTCCATAATTTAACTTAATTAACATAATATGAGCATAAAGTTGTCATGATAAAGATTGTACTACTTCACAATGTTAGTTTAAGTCCTTTTTATATACTTAACTTTTGTTCTTCTTGTTTGAAAGAGACAATTCCTACCACATTGCATGTAATTGCTTCTTGCACTTTCTATTGTGTGTCCTTTGTAATATCACAAGTGTCAAAAAGAGGGATGCTATAAAATTCTTGGGCTTCCAATGGAAATTGGGCTAGATCTCAAAGTTATTTGACAAATTCTTCCTGCACCTTATGAAATTGAACCTGCACCGGACTTATCTGTGAAATGACGAAAATGGACGAAAATGACACTGCAAAGTAACGAAAAATACCTTTCATTTAATGAAAGGAGGTAGGGATAAAAATAATAATTCAGGAATCCCCTTTTTTAGAATACATTTTCAGAACTAAATTTTCGAAACACATTTCTAAATTTTAGAAATTCTTTTTATAATGCATTTCTAAATTTTGTGTTCTGGATTTTTTTTTCTAAAATATATTTTTTACATTTTGAATTTATTTTTTTGAAATAAGATTTTTATTTTTGAATTGTATTTTTTGAATTTTGAATTTTTAAATCGAAAATAAATGGTAATTTTAGAAATTTTTGAAAATGATAAAATATTTATTGAAATTGGTATGGTAGAAAAACATTCAAAATTGGTATGTTTATGTTCCTCTAACGTATTCTATCTTACTTCAACTACTAATAAAAAATATATTAAAAAAATGTGTTCAAGAGTCCTATGTAACCAATCACTAGAATGTTTCTGGCCGATGTTTCGATCAATTCTATGGGACATTCTTCGAATAATTCTCCCTCTCTGTCTCTCACATTTGAAGTTTCAATGTCTTTCTCTTTTCTCACAACAAAGTACAAATTAAGAAATAGAATAACACAAAGAAAGAAAGAAAAAAATACTAGAAATTGCTGGCTGTTGCCAGTTATTGTTGACTTCCATTCATATTTTTTGCCCAATGTCTAAAGCCAGTCTGTGAGGTTGAAATTGAACCACAAAAAGATTGGTTTCCTCCCCCAGAATGACTCTCCGAGTACTCCAAGGTTTTGTTTTCTCAATTTGTTTCTGCACCATTGTCACTGTGATATATACCAGTGGCTCAAACTTGTTTTTGTTATAGCAATTGCAAATTCATGCATACATTTTGATCACCCATCAAAGCTACAATGCTTCAGGGTTATTTAGTAGCATTTAATTGGTTCAATGTTAAAACCACATTCAGTCACATGGCACAGTAAACAGCTTATCTAATGAGCTTATGATGATAAGTTTCATACCCAAAAGAAAAGAAATTGTTAAAGGGTCATCAACTAGTTTCAAACATTGTAACTACTTCAAACAAGTGTTTGGTAGAACCTCTTAGATGTATCATCTTTCATTTTACCTAGTCTAGAACATGGATCATGAATCATATGATATTTGACAAAGTTTGTGATTGATTGCAACAGAAGCTTCACCCTCTAATAGGACAACACAACACAAATCTGAAGCATTGTTTTACATCCTCGGAGGAATTATTGTGCTGGCCATCGTGTTGATTTTTTTATATGTATTTCGGAAGCGTATAAAACGGCAACCACAGAATATGACAGTTACAACTACAGAGAAGCAAGGTAGTTTGAGAAATGAGAAAAAACATCATAAGTGAAACCACAACACTCAAAATCTTTACGACCTTGTAGTTCGTTTAATATTTGTGCGTGTCATATGAATATATGTTTGTGTTTGTGCTTAATTAGGGATTATGAAACACAATGAATCAGCAGATATGATGAAGATGATATTTTCATCTAATCCACAGTCAGGTAACTCTTAAGAAATAATTGCATGGTCAATCAAATATCTTATACATATTGAAGTTAATTAATTTCAATATGTACACACAGGGTCCATGGAGTTCTTTAGTGGGAACCTTAGAACAATTAACTGCTTTGACTACCAGACACTGAAAAATGCAACCACGAATTTCCATGCTGATAATTTTCTTGGAAGTGGTGGATTTGGACCTGTTTACAAGGTATAATAAACATTATATTTAATAACTAGCTTGGTTTAATAGAGAATATATTTGTTAATAACTTGATCTATGTACTGTGTAAAATCACCCGTTTTTTCAGTCTTATCTTATTATGGAATTGGTCACATAGATCACAGGGTACTATTGGATTTGGTTAAAAATCAAATTTGTAAGATGTCATTAACTAAGCAGTGCCTTTTGATCATAACACCCTATAAAGAAAAACATTTCAAAGTAAGAGCATGTCAAGTGAAATTTTACATTGATTAGTAATAGGAAAGTTGAACAACATTTTAAGTCATAAGAATCTCCATAACTAATATATCGTCCTTGTACTAACATGAACTACTTCAGAAAGTAAATTTTAAGTTTTAACTCATCTCACAATCAACCGATAAAGTGAAGTTTTTACTTACTTATATGTTATAATTAGACCATATTTCTAATTGTGAGATAATCAGCAAATGTTTAGGTTCATTTATATGCAGTTTAATGTCTCCTAACTATAGTTATGTTTTGACAGGGAAAGTTGGTAGATGGAAGGCTAATTGCGGTTAAGAAATTGTCTCTCAACAAATCCCAGCAGGGAGAAAAAGAGTTTCTGGTAGAGGTGAGAACAATCACTAGTATCCAACACAAAAATCTGGTTCGCCTTCTTGGATGCTGCATAGATGGGCCACAAAGGATAATTGTCTATGAATACATGAAAAACAGAAGTTTGGACCTCTTTATACATGGTATCCTTTCTTTTCTAATCCTCTTTGGCCCTTTTTAATTATGAACAATACAAGGACTAAAGTTCCAAAACTTATACAAATTCACCAATGACAATACTATTTATTTGAACTCTTGGCTCTATTAAAAAGAGTTCTAGAATAAATTAGCAGTATTATCAACTTTGCACCAGAGATTCATTACCTAAATTGATGAATAAGCAACCAAAATTTTAATTAAAGTCAAATACTCAAACTCTCATCAAACTAGGGTGTTTTAATCAACATTTAGTTAGAGAAACTTTGGTTTAATCATGATTATCAACTATCACTTTCATTTACTTTAGTCTAGGATCATTCTAGTTATTATAGCACTATTTCTGTAGTGGAATGTTCATATAGTGGACACCTAGGCCACTGTTTGATGAATGTTTGAAGGAGCTTAGGATTGTTTTGATGGAACAACTCTTTCTTTGACTGCTTCTTGAATGCAGAAAACAGTGATCAATTTCTGAAATGGGGAACTAGATTCCAAATTATTCTGGGAGTAGCGCGAGGACTACAATACCTTCACGAGGATTCACACCAAAGAATTGTTCACCGAGACATCAAAGCAAGCAACATTCTTCTTGATGACAAGCTTCAGCCAAGGATTGGGGACTTTGGGCTAGCTAGATTTTTCCCCGAAGACCAAGCTTACCTTAGCACACAGTTCGCTGGAACACTGTACGCCATTTATTGGAACAAATTAAAATGACATTTCTTAGTATTCCCTGAATGAAAATTGCCATATAGCATTATTAGTTCATCATATGGTTCAGAGCAATTTCATCCTCATTATGATTTTAGTGCTGCCAACTACCCAGACTGCAAAAGCAGTGCCCTTCTGCTCAGAACTTTTAATGTTTGCACACATTTCAACACCATCATATCCAGCAGCAGCATATCATTAAAGTCACCATCTTTGATACTATTTTATGTGATTGGGTGAAGTACATGAGTATTAAATCATCTTTCTTATGACATCAATTTTGTTATACTTTATGTGTAAAATGATTTAGTTTATACATGAAATGATCAGTGAAAGAAAATAAGATGTTTGACAATTTATTGTTTCTTAAACCATTTTGTCACTTCTTTATTAAAATGTGAAGCATTTTCAGTTGCCAAACAACTTAACTATCTACAGATAAGAGGTTTCATTTGATAAATGCCATTTTTCTTTTGGTTTTTATTTTTTGGACAGAGGTTATACTGCTCCTGAATATGCCATTAGAGGGGAATTATCAGAAAAGGTAGATATCTATAGTTTTGGAGTACTCTTGCTTGAAATAATCTGTTGCAGGAAAAACACAGACCAAACTTTGCCATCAGAAATGCAGTACCTCCCTGAATATGTAAGTTCTCACATTTCCACATACATAGTTTTTTTCTCAATTATTGCCAGATAAAAGCTAGCACCATGATCTCTTTCTGTCCAGTTTCCTGTACACTATTTTCTATTTCTTCAAATTCATACAGAAATTTTTAGTTTGAGAATAAGACAACATATTTTCTATTCCCATATACACATTTTATGTTTTTTTCTATAAATTGTTGGATTCCAATAAGTAATATACAAACATATTGGTTGAGAAAAAAAATTATTGTAGCTTATATCAGTTGTCCCATTAAGAGAATTTAGATGTGTGATATCATAATCAAATCAAATCATATCATGGTATAGGCATGGAAACTGTACGAGAATGCAAGGATATTGGACATAGTAGATCCTAAGCTGCGACAAGATGGATTCGTAGAAAAGGATGTTATGCAAGCAATCCACGTGGCTTTCTTATGTCTTCAACCTGATCCACAATTGAGGCCTCCCATGTCAGAAATTGTGGCATTGTTGACTTTCAAAATTGAAATGGTGACAACACCAATGAGGCCAGCCTTTCTGGATCGAAGACCAGGAAAGGATGATGAAAACCATTGTTTGAGAGGATTATCTGAGGGTTTAACATCTCCCATATGATCACAAATCTGTGTTCCCTACCCATAAGGCTATAGTCACCAATCTAAACAAAAAAAAAGTTATTGAATTTGTTGGATAATTAGGGGCCATGATCTTAAAGAAAGGAAAGGAGGGAGGAATTTAAACAATACTTCAGAGTGTTTTGTTTTTTCTCAGAGAAGAATAAATAAAATTAGCAAAAACATCTCCACCCTTATACGAATTCAACTCAACAAAATCAATTTACAAAATATATTTAGCTAGTCTGCTGCAGAATTATGCAGGAGAGATTGCACATATTAATTTTGCACTTCAGAGTGTAGATTTCCTTTTCTTCAAGTTTCTATATATATATGGTTTACTACTTTCATTACTGCCATGAATTTGAGTAGTTGAGTTACAAATTATATCTGGCTTAATAATTCGTGCCTTCGGACATGCACTTGTAATCTATAACTATTTAGACTTTTTTTAAGTACTTTAACTTTTTTATAAGTTATTTTAAAATTATTTCAAAATATCCTATAATACTATATCAACAAATTTGAAATCAAGAAATAGTCTCACGTTATTTAAGATTAATATAATTTAAATACACATTTTAGGATAAAGTTTCAAGTTTTAGATAAATGATTAATCTAAGATATTATCTTCTTATCAAAACAATATTTAAATATTTTCATATTATACTATTATTTTCTAAAACATTGTTGTTTTGTTATGAATTACATTAATAATAATAATAATAAAAATATATTTTGGTAACTACCTTAAATAGCATGACCATGATACAAATTTAAATAAAACTAAGTGAAAGATTTTGGCAAATGATTTAATTAGATACCTGATCCAATTATATAAATATTTTTGTCAACTAAGTCAGTTTAACCTATAATTCTCAATTAGTAAAAAAAAACTAAAATCATCTATAAAAACAAAAATATTCATTGAATTTTCGATTCATTATTCTTCGCCCAAAGTTTTAAATGTTTTACATTCAAATAAAAAAAAACAATTTCATATCAATAGCAATTAATCATTTATCTGAAAAACTAATTATTAGAATTTTTTAGACAGAACAAATACTTTTAATGGATAAACTCTGTTATATATCAAGCAGAGGGTTAACTTGATAGCCTTCCTCTTTGTACAACTTGTGAATGGTGACTCATTAACTTTCTTAATTAACTTTCTTAATTGCATAGTAATTACTTGACCTTACCCATTTCTCAGTTTTATAATTAATGACACATGTAATCATAGAGGAGCAATGTTAAAGAGTCAAAGTTTAAATTTTTCAACGTAATTTAAGGAGACTTAATCTACCATCCAATGTCATCAAGTGGTTCGAATAACATGTGATGTTTACATGTAAAGTTAAAGAAAATACTAAAAACTATAAACTAATACTAAAAATACACTTATTTAAAACTTAATTAGTAACTAATCCTAAGTGTTTGAAGAGATTGGAATTAGTGACACTAACTCGTGTGACTCTTTCTTGCATCTAAGTTGAAGTTTATTTATTGAATGAGCCTATGTTTAGATAGTTTCTTTATTAAACATTAATAAGAGAGAAATATATGATAAATAACCAAGACCAATCAGATGAACAATTTGTAATTTGTTCTAAACATCCCTTCTTAAATAAAAAAAAAGATAAAAAATAAATACAAATTTATTATCTAGTTAAAAATAAAAGTTGTGGAACAGATTTTTTTTAAATTTAATAAATCAATTTATTTAAATAACAATAATAATTTTTATCTGTAAAATAAATAAATAAATATAAAAGTGGTTATAGTACTTCCATTCATACACAAAAGTGTTCAAAATTGTGCATACAAAAAATAAAAAGTTCAGTCCATATAATCCATATACAAAACCTTTAAAAATGTGCAAGCCAAAAAATAGAAACTATATGCATAGAGATTCTTTGGCGAACTTCTCATATTTAGATTGGTGTTTGGATCTCATGTGTTGTATAAAGTATTTGAAAAAAATGATGTAGTGTAAAATGTTAATTTCTATATGTTCACGACCGTTGGATTTTGGTGCAGGTTCTTGTAGTAGATAGCTATTGATACTATGAAGTAGGCAAATCTTTATTTTACTGTTGGTGTGGTTATGAAAAGATAATGTGGTTCTCGGTCAGGTTTGTTGGATTTTTATATAGGGTCTTGTGGTGTATAGTTGTTGAAGCTATGAACAAGTATTGTGTCTTTCGGACAGGTTAGTAGGCACGTAAAGTTTTATTAGGTTTTGAAGAAAGAGGGTTCAATTTTGAGTGGTTTTTGTGGGTGAGGGAATTTGATTTGTAGATGTGTTTGTGGGCTTTTGGTTGTATTAGAGGATGTTTTGTGTGTATTGTTTTGACTAAAGATTGGTTATAAGGACCTTGATAGAATAAATGTTGATTTCTTTTGATGTGGCTTACCATTCCTTTCAATTGAGGATTAATTTGGTGGTCTATAGAGTTTGAAGAATGTTTGTAAGTCAGGTGTTGAGCAAGTTGACCTTGATCATTTTCTGTACAAGGATTGGAACACCCCTAAAGTGTCTGTATAAGGGTTGAGACATTCATGAAGTATCTAATTTTATTTTATTTATTCTTTACTTATAAAAAATATAAATAAATATACATAGAGATCATAGTAGGAGTGAGTGTATTCATTTTCCAAATTTGGGTTGGATAGCAGAAGTAGGACCTCCCAAACTACATAATACTCAAACTATAAATCAAGGTCCTAATAGAAAAATTGTTGTTTGCTCTATAAACAAATACCTTCCTTTCTTTTCTCAACAAATTTCTCAGGTATTACTACTGTTCTTACAGGTTGTATTCTAGTATCAAACTATTGTAGACAAGGGACATTTCTGATAAGTAGAAATCTCTATAAAGTGTTGTGTTGGATCTATATAGTTTGAAGATATATTCTAGTTTTCAGTTTTTCCAGATCAGTTGTATACAATTTTCTACAGCTATATGACTCTTACACACATATCCCGGATGACTAGTAGTGGAATCTGCATAACCCTAAATCAGAATCAATTAAATGTATGTATATATATATATGACAGACAGTCTCTGTTTGACCATGTTTTAGCTACCAAATTTAGAATCTAAATAATTGGTAGTTAAAACTTTGATAGCTAATTAGATACCAATTTAAAAACTATTTAACAATAATATAAATTAGTTTAGAAACCAAATTTTTTTTTAGTTTCTAAAATGTTCTCTAATTTAGTCACTAAATCAGAATCAATTAAATGTATGTATATATATGATAGACAGTCTGTGTTTGGCCATGTTTTAGCTACCAAATTTAGAATCTAAATAATTGGTAGTTAAAACTTTGGTAGCTAATTAGATACTAATTTAAAAACTATTTAACAATAATAGAAATTAGTTTAGAAACCAATTTTTTTTTAGTTTCTAAAATGGTCTCTAATTTAGTCATTATAGCAACTAATTATTCCTGGTTTCTAAAATGGTTTTTATTTCATGATTTTCTTGTAGTGATATAACCAGTGACAAATCTTTTGAGGATACCAAATTTTTTTTATAAGTGTACTAAATTTTTGGATAGCTCAATATATAAAATATACTAAAAATTTAAAATAAATTATTTATATATTAATTTTTATATATGTAAAAAAAACTATTCCTTTTCAAATCCAATGACTTTTTAAAAAAAGATTATTTTCCAATAAAACTTTATGTTAGGCATCCTGCCATTACATGAAAAAGTATTATTTAAAAAAAGAAGAAACAAATATGGAAAACTAGCTCCAAACACATGCATAAAAAAGAACTTCAAATCTAAACCAATCAGAATATAGGTTTTTACCACCTTTTAACAAAGAACTCCAAAGAGAAACAATGGAGCAAACAATAGAACCAAAACAAGACCTATAGATAAAGATTCCAGAAAAGCAAAAACTCTCATTTCTTATTAGCAGACATCTTAAAACCTTTTCTAGGACATTTAGGCCTCCTAGTAGATTTAACAACATCATCTCCATTATCACTAAGAGGTTTTCCCATGTCAGTCTCACCCTTCAAATACTTAGTAACAATTTCACATTCTTTCAAGAACAAAGCAGTACCTTTATATTAGGTTCCAGAACAACATTGGCATCAGACAAGTAGTAAAAAAAGTAGACTTTTGAGTGACAGTATCAAACACCAAAGCAACATCTAAAGAAACATTTGTTAGATAATGAGATGCAACATTTTGAATTTTTATTTTAAACCTTATAATATTTTATGAAAAAAATAAAAGTAAGTAATGCAATATGAGAATCTTATTGAAAACAAACTGCAAAGTTAGGTTTTCCTTTATTTTTTTTCACATAAAAATTATATATATTATTTCAATAGTCATTTCAGACGTTGCTTTGAAGATACTAATAAAATATATGGAAGGACAAATATACAATGCTACTTCAGATATTTATAATTCTTTTTCAGAATTTGAGATAATTAAAAAAAATACTTAATTTATCATGTATTTAATTTGGTTTTATCTGATATTGCCTAAATATCTACTTACATTGTTCATATTCATTTTCTAATATATATATATATATATATATATATTCTAAATTCTTTTCACTTTTTTAATTGAGCAGATTTCCCGGGAAAAACATCTAGTCAAAGACTCAATTAAGAACTATAAATTGTGAACTAAATCCTAGTCAAATTTTAATTACTATTGCATTTAAGGAAAGGTCAAAATGAAAAGGCATTGCTTCAGTTCCTCAAGTATAACAGTTAAACAAATTAGAAGCATTTTTTTATCAATTAATGTTCCTTTTCATAACTTCAACTAATATAATGTTATATCTCTTAATGTAATTTCCATTAAAATATTCTTATTATCGTTTTTCTACAAGCCCTATAAAAGATAAGAGTCTCTTATTAGTTACTTGTTCAGTCACTCATTAATATTTAATTAACTTGTTAAACCAACAATAACAAATGAATAATAACATAACAATAACATAGCAATAACATATAATTATTTTCTTTACCTATAAGTTATAGAATCATTAGTGTAATCACTCCATTCAAACCTTATTTTTTTTAATCTCTTACATTAACTAAATAAAAATAAAAAATAAAATATATTTTAAAGAATTATTTTTTGTAAATTATTAATTGTAAAATTTAACATGACTCAATTTTTTTTTTTAAATTCAAAAATGTGGATATAGAGGTGACAAAGTTGTTTTTTTTTTTGACATTTCCTTTTTCATATATATAATGAAAAATAAATAAGAATGTGGAACTTAGAGTAGTTGACTTCTCACAAATATTTATGTTTTATACTATAATATAACACAATCACACTCTATATTAACATATTTGGATTTATTATTTGTCTTACTAAGAATGTGTTTTAAAAAATAGTCTTAATCATATGTAAAGATTAAATGGGAAAGTTCACACTTATTAGTAGTTTCTAGGAAGATGGTGAAGTCTGTGTCTTCTTGGTGTGGCTTATGAAAGACCTTAGCATTTTCCACCAATGGCCATTGAGCTATTGTGATTAATTTGAGACACTTTGTTTTGTGGATTGCTCCATTGACCATAAAATTAATTAAAGCACACCAAGAAAGAGACAAAGATAAATCAAAATTGATGTTGTTGGTTCACACACTAAACTTCCCAAGACAATTGACTAGTTCGAACTAATATTCTAAGATATAGGTTAGGATCATTAGATATTATAATTAACACTCAATCATAATCTATCAAACATTCTTAATTTTTTCTTTTTTTTTAATTCTCATTTTGGTTTACTATAACACGTTTTCTAAACGCCCAAGATTTTTGTTGCTTTTTTTAAAAAAAAAGCATACTAATTACTATAAAAAGAAGTGTGTATCTTAAGTTACGTTAAGTATGTGACATTATGGATTAATAACCCAAGAAGAAAGAAGATTTCCATGCTAAAATATCAATAAAAAGTGATTAAGAAAATAAGTGTTTTTTTCTATTGGTTGAACACGTGCATTGTTCTTTATCAACTTGTTTTCTTGGAGAAGGGTTTAAATTGAAGTTGTTAATGATTCATTCAACGAAAGAATTTGAACGTCCACACCCATCTTTCACGTCATGGAGAAAACAAGTTTAATTTTCTTCTTTGGAAAATCAACTAACTACAAATTAATCATTTTATAAATTTTAATAATTATTATCATCAATCATATCAAAGTATTCTAATTTTAAATTCATGATGGAATTATCGCACTTTAATGGTTATTTTTAAGTTCTTTCAAAATTATTGACAATTTTTTTTCAAAATAAACCATAAAAAATTAAAAAAATACTATACATATATCCTAACTTTTTATTTTTAATTTATTATTAAAGTACTATCTAAAATAATTTTCTGTCTTTACATACAGCACCCTCTAAAAACAAATAAAAATCTTTAAAATCCTAAAACTGAAATTAAAAAAAAAAAACATATTCATTCCTTTGTTTTTGTTTCTTTTTCTAAGTTTAAACACATAATAAGACTTACCAAAGAAACTAAAGAAAAGAATTATCTGGGCAACCATACAAAATATTAACATTTTTTCATATTCACAACATTTTTACATGTTGTTTTAAAGAGATTAAATTCAGGATTACTAGTGATTTGTTACTGCAAAACAATAAGCTTTTGATTAATGAAACCAGTTTATGATTGTGCTTGAAAATAAAAAGAAGTAACAATTCTTCATTTAGAAATGAAGCATTTTGGAATAAAGGAAATAGTTGGTTAATTTTGATGAATTTGAATGACTAGAAAGAGAGGGCAAGTTAACTTAACTGTGGAGCTAGCTGGCCTATACCACAAGCAGTCCTACACGACTATGCATATTATTCGATGTGGGGACTGGGGATGTGTACTTTCCTTTTTTCCTGATTAATCATCAATATTTGACTCTGACATTCCAATTATCTTCCATCAAATTATGAGTTCCTTATTCCCTCTAAATGCCCTTTACACCTACACTGTTCTGCAATTTGTGGCTGCTGTTTCGGACCACATCGGTAATGCCCCCTTTCTTCCCTTCTTTAGGCTTCAACTCTTTCTCACACGATGAACAAATGCTCAGAGTTGTGGCCTTGGAGAGTTGAATGTACAATGGTTTTGGTCCAACCTTTTGTGCACGCAGCTCTTGCAATTCCTTCTTCAGTCTCAGATTCTCATCGGTTAGTTTCTCACAGCATTTCTTCAGGAACTCGCAATCCACCTCTGTTTGCTTCAGCTTGGTCCTGAAAAGTCAATATAACACGGGTTAATGCATAGTCAAGTCAACAGGAAAAGGTTAAAAAAATTGCATCCCTTTGTCCTTGCTAAACATGACAGAGAAGAGAAGATAAGAGAGAAATTTTAAAGGCTACAATGAGATAGAATCATAGAATCATAGAACCAAAACTGAACACCCCCAGAAATTGAAACTCGTTAAAGGATCATAAAGTTTAAGAAACCTTGCTCTTCTGTTCTGAAACCAAACTTCAACCTGTCTATGCTTTAAATTCAATTTCTCAGCAAGTGCCTGCTTCTGTGCCTGCATGTGAAACCAAAACCAACCCTTTGATTATCCACCTCCTGTGAACAAACCCTTGAAAGATTCTAATAAAAAAGCATCATAATTGAACATGCAGTTTAATTAGCTTCTATGAAATTAAAAATCAGAAAGGATAATGAAAGGGAGAGAAATGAATACAGGGTTAAGAGTGGTATGCAGCTTGAAAATATCCTCAAGGGTGGCTGATTGCTCCTTTGTAAGCTTCAGTTTCTTTCTGGTGCCGTTGTTGCTGTTGTTGCTGCTCTCAGGGCTGTTATTTTCATTGGGGTGTTTCAAACATAACAACCCTTTTGCCTTATCATCATGAAGTTGTTGTTGATGATCCACGTGAATCATTTGCTCTCTCCTTGGACAAATATCAAACGTCAGGTCCAAGGAAGGGAGCTTCTGCTTCTGCTTGTCCTTCTTAGGCACATGACCTCCCATTCCTAGTCCAAGGCTTAGAGTGGTGATGCATGGCTCATCATCTTCCATGGCTGAGGAGAAAAGGAGAGAGAGGGTGAGAGAGAAATGGTGAAGTATTGGGAAAGTTAGTAGGGAGATGTGAAAGAGGTGATATTAACAAATTTATTATTGGGGTTTGGTCTTGGTATTGAATTGTGTAGAATGAGTTATTGTTAGCAACACTTTTGTTTTGGAATAAAAGAAAAAAGAAATGGTGCATGGAGAGTAATTTTGGTGGTAGAAAGGAGAGAAGTTGTGCATTAATAGCAATAATAAAATGGGGGCAATAGGAGTAAAAGCATGCGTTAGAATTCTGACTCCTTTGAGGAAACCAAAACTTTCTTAATGACAAAAAATGTTTGACTTTTCCATTTTTTAATTCCAATCCTGTTTGAGTCAGTCACCAGGTCCTATCTTTCCCAACACTTTCCTATCATACTTCTCTCTCTACACAGATCCTATCCTTCCATAAATCTTCAACATAATTTAACAAGATCAAAGTTTATGAATGCTTAATTTACTGCATAATTTTAACTGCATAATTTTTACTGCATAATTATGCAGCAAAGTAAGACAGTGCTTCCTGCTATATGATTTTGTTTATGGGTTTTAAATAATAAGAATATTAAAATTATTTTAGTCAATAAAATGAATATTTAAGAGAAATAAATGTGGTGTAATTCAACATTATAAGCTTTTACTAGTATTTCATTGTTTGTTCAAAAAATTGTATTTTGAGATGTTAAAAATTATAATAATGATGTTTTCAGTTCCAGTGGTTATAGAATGAGCAAAGACTTGAAAAATTATAATAATTAGACATCATTGTTCTTCACAGAAACTTGTCACCAAATGCTAAACCGAAAGTAATAAAGATTAAAAACTTACAGCATTATTACTATTTATAGCTAGGGTTTTCAAAATTTTCATTTCAAGTAATTATAAGAATAAGTCAAAATATATGTAAAGTTAAATAAATGAAACTTTAATCTTTGATAATTATAGTTTGTACATAACTGAAAATGGTCAATTAGATCCGGAAATAACACTGTAACCTTACTAATTAATTATATTATATCTCTTTAACTTAATTATTTAATTATAATATATACCATGCAATATTCTTTTCTTATCATTTAACATTAATAAAATATGACAAGATTATTAATTTTTATCATAATCATTTTAAGCATTGAAAAAAATATCTACAGTAACTTTTATTCGGTTGATGAGATGATATATAAATTTTAAATAATAATTTGCTAACGTAAAAAGCTTAACTAAAATTATATACTATTAAATGCATTTTTTTGATATCTTAAAATGTCTTTTTTTATTAAACTGTTTTATTTGTTATTCTTTTTCATTATAATATTGTTCATTTTGTTGATATGATGACAATGACTCATTCATAAGACATCTTTTGTAATTTGTTTGATCTTACCACATTAATCAAGTTAATGTAATAAATTAACAAAAAGCCAACTAAGTCTATTAAAAAACTTAAAAAGAAAATAAATTGAAACTTTTTAAGGCTTAAGAAACTAGACTTAAACTAAACAATATAAGAGAAACTAAAAGTGCATTTTAGTCTTTGAAAAAGTATTAGTAACACACTGGTAACTTTAACACACATTAAATTGTTAACTAATAATTATCAAAACTTCAAAAGTAGAAAAATAGGTCATTAAGCAAATGAAACTCACAAGAGTTTGTGATTCTAAATAGAAACTCACAAGAATTACAAAGAGTTATGAGGTTGTAATTGCCATTCACATATTTTTCTGAATAACAGACTTTTCCTCTTAAATATTTTTTCTCACCTTTTATAAATGTCATTTTTTTATTAACAAATTTTTATTTTTATCTTTATTTCTTAAATTTTAAGATAATATTTTTTCTTCAAATATATCTTATTTTTTATTTTTTTATTAAAAATTTAAAGTTAAATGAAGAGAATAAATTAAAATAAGTATAATAGATTATTTATTTAAAATTTAATGAAAATATAAGCATTAAATATTGTCTTTATTTTGATAAAAAAATCTTAAACAAATATTATATAAAAACAGACGGACTATTAAAATCTAAGTAAAATAAATAATCAAATTCTTTTAGTCAAAATTCACCGATCAATAGATCAAATTTCATCTAACAATACTCATTTTTTTCCTTCTTCAAATCTGTGCATCCCAAATCTTATAAGTTCTTCTAAATTTTACCAAAACTTTACCAAGAAACTTCAAACTTTTTAACATTTAAAATTATTTTATATTTACAACTAATCATAAAATTGAACAAAAAAGTAATATTTTCAAAAAAAAAATAAACTGAAAAAATTAATAACAAATCTAATTTTTATTTTATTTTTATTTTAAAAAAATCTTAATTCACTCAAACAAACCCTAAAATCTAAAGAAAAAAAAGAAAAAAGAAAACAAAAACTCCACAAATGGTCCCATTCTCAATGATAAAATTCTCAACATGTGATGGAATAGTTTATCTGTGTAATTTGATGGAAAATTGGGGTTATTTTAGTGAAATATAATAAATTGTCATTAATTTTAAGTTATTGGAGTAGCAAACTGATTAGTTGACATAAACCCCATCAATTAATATGATTGTACTTAAGGTAAGCACTGTTTCAGTATTAATGTTCTTTGACTTTAGGGAGTCAATTATTTATTCCCTCTCATGTCCCTCTTATTGCCTTTCAAAAATCACTAATAATTTTTTTCTGATTGGAGTTACATTTTTTAGTATCTTACCTAAATACTTAAACAAATTCACAAGTGTATTCTATTTTTTAATATAATATTTTTTTGTTAAAACTTCCTTTGTCATAATAATTTATGCATCTAATAATTATCTTAAATATATACATATATATATATATGTTTGATTAAAAGATAAATAATATGATATTAATTTATTTTATGGATTGTAAATGAGATTGGACCATACTGTGACTTAGCTTTTGCCTATTGAATTGATGAATAATGAACAACGGCTAAAGAGTGATGATAGGATTACCCAGGGCAAAGGCAACTGCTGTCATTGGAAGATGTGTACTTGTTTTTTGTTCCTTTCTATTTATTAACTTTAAAGAAAGAATTTTTATTTTTCATCTTTTATATCTTTTTAAGTTTAAGATGATAATTAAGGGAAATTTTTTCTAACATCCTTATGCTCTTCTTAAATGATCACTCACTAACACTCCCTTTGGTTTGTAAAGAAACAGTCATTTGTGTTACTCGTCTCTAAAAAAATGAGAAAAACACAAAAACAAAGAAAATAAAATAACATGTACAAATCTCAATAAAAGAAAATACATATTAAAATATTGGCTAGTGATTAATTCATTTGTAAGGAAGATTCTAGACATTTACACTACTTTGGATAAGAAAACACATGTATTTTATTTAAATTTGTAATTAATGTTTAACATTTTAATTGTGTTAATCCAAAAAAAAATCTCAATTTTTTAATACTATTTTATTTCTCTGGTCCCATATCTCTCTCATCATGACAGTTATCTACGTAGTTTTCCATAACATATTCTGCTTGTTATTCAGGTCTGCACAGTGAAAGTGGTAAAAATGATTGAACACAGAGTTATGTGATACAT
Source organism: Phaseolus vulgaris (assembly GCF_000499845.2). NCBI lineage: Eukaryota > Viridiplantae > Streptophyta > Magnoliopsida > Fabales > Fabaceae > Phaseolus > Phaseolus vulgaris. Next base: position 35,028,522 of record NC_023751.2, read on the forward strand.
TTAATATTTCTATTAACTTAAAACACCTATTCCAGACAGAATTAGCTACACTGTATCCCAGAAACAGGTGTTGTATAGTTTTAGGTTGCAACTGAGACAGGGAATGATTGAACACAGAGTTATGTGATACATTTAATATTCCTATTCACTTAAAACACTTATTCCAGACAGAATTAGCTACACTATATCCCAAAAACAGGTGTTGTATAGTTTTAGGTTGCAACTGACACAGGGAATGATTGAACACAGAGTTATGTGATACATTTAATATTTCTATTAACTTAAAACACCTATTCCAGACAGAATTAGCTACACTGTATCCCAGAAACAGGTGTTGTATAGTTTTAGGTTGCAACTGACACTGGGAATGATTGAACACAAAGTTATGTGATACATTTAATATTCCTATTCACTTAAAACACTTATTCCAGACAGAATTAGCTACACTATATCCCAGAAACAGGTGTTGTATAGTTTTAGGTTGCAACTGAGACAGGGAATGATTGAACACAGAGTTATGTGATACATTTAATATTCTTATTCACTTAAAACACTTATTCCAGACAGAATTAGCTACACTATATTCCAGAAACAAGTGTTGTATAGTTTTAGGTTGCAACTGGCACAGCGAATGATAAAACACAGAGTTATGTGATACATTTAATATTCCTATCCATTTAAAACATTTATTCCATACATAATTAGCTACACTATATCCCAGAAATAGGTGTTGTATAGTTTTAGGTTGTAGCTGACACATGAGACATAGATTTATATCCAAGATTACACCTCTTTTTTTATAAATTATCATTAGTTTGGATTCTATTCAGACCAACCCTCCATGCAAAGAATTTTGCATTTGGTATAACACTTGTTTTTTAAATTAAATTGAAAAAATCATCATCCTCATCCCTAGAATATTATATGTCGATTTCACATAATATCTTGTCTCTTGTATTTTTGGCTTAACATCTATTATATTCATCAGTAGTGTATGTATTTAGGATTTTTCCCATTCAAACCACTCTCTTCTCCATCTCAGATCTCATTCCCAATTATTATTGTTCCAAAATCGTAATAAGAAAATTAAAATTATCAAATTATATTGTATACAATATTGTACGATATTGTACGCAATTAATTTAATAGCATCGGTAACTTTTTCTTAAATTGACTTTGCTTTTTTCATTGTAGAAATCATGGTTCAAGATGCTCATCTGGCGAAAGAATTGTTAGATGCCTTCAAGGAGAGGGCCGCTCAGCGTAAGGGCTGACCGAGCATTGAATCCCTTGTAGCCGGGAGAGGATCAATCGATGATGGCCCCTCGGGAAAGAGTAAGAAGAGGATGAGGGAGGGGGCAGTAAAGCCATGATGACCCGCTCGTCTGGGGTGATGTCGACACCACCCCTTCCCTGTCTATCGCTAATTGACGTTGACTCGTTGCCGATTGATGACTTTAACCGACCGATCCACCTTCCTGCTCTCAAGCGTTGATGAACATATATTTATTCACACTTAATAACTTTAATTATAGATTATTGGACTATAATAATAAATAAATCTGTTGTTTTAATTAATATTGATATAATTAGGTTTATTTGGACCTCTTAACTATTATTTTTTGTAATTTTGTGTTTTTAGGGTAAATGATCTGAAGTTGTCTACCTTTATGAATGGACCAAATATGCAAAAGTCCAAGTTGCTTCTTTTAATTGAAACAGAAAACAAATCTGAGGAAAAGAAAGAGAAAATAAAAGCTATAAGATCCCAGAAACATAATTGGAAGTAAATCTTCTGCAAAATAAAAATAATTATGGAAAATTGGAAACTGTTTACAAAATTTAAACTACAATATTTTCCCAAATATCATTGGAAAAGAAAAGCCTATAAAAAGACACAAGTCTCAAGGAGAAAAGAGGAGAGCTTTATAGGGTTTTCTTAGTTTCTTTTCTTCTTTGTAATTCTTTTGCCTTCGCATGAAAAACTAAACTTTTTGGTTGATTCCTTTGTGATTCCCCATTGAGTTCTGAGGTTTTGATCAATAAAAGTTTTCATTTTTTAATTCTTTAAAGCAATTGTTTTAATTTTCTAATATCCTAGAAAACTAGTTTTTGTAAGAGTTTGTACTTGAACGCATGATTGAGAGTCTTCCTTATCTTAAACTTTGGTTTCTTAGTTAGTTCGTATTGTTCTAATTAATTTCTTGGGCGCATGATTCAAGAGAGAGGAGATAAGCATTCCCTTGGAGTATACACATGGAACAAAGTGGGTATTGATTAAACCGGTAGACGCATGTTTTACTGGTGAGCTTCAGTTGAATTAGGTTTGGCGCATGTTCAATCTAGTTTAGCTCTGTTGAGGATTGAGAAATGAATAATCTTTAGAGAACCTGTGAGGAATTCATGGGTGGAAGAACTTGGGAGTAAATCTGCATTCTTTACTGATTTAAATCATCATTTATATTTTCCTGCTTAACGATCACAACCCCTTTTACTTTACCATTATTGCTAATTTTCATTGTTTGCAGATAGGTTTTGAATTCTATTCACTGAAATCACTATTGGATTCGTTGGGAAACGACTTTGGGTCATCTGACAACTTTTATACTATAATCTCTCTAGCGTTAGGCAAATCTACGCTAAAATCATCTTAATTTGATAGCAAAATGACAACTATCAAGCGTACCATGAAGGTTCGCATGTCACCTCTATCGATGTTGGGGGTGACTCAAAATTCTCCAGGAGGGTCAAGATTAGCCTTCTGAAGCCAACCCAAGAACTCATCCGGAGGGTTCCCTTGGAGGACCTGCTGTAGAGTAGCATCGAGAGATGATGTGTTGTGCGCTTGCCCTAACTAGCCTGGGTTCTGAAGACCTGGGCCACCATGCTGAGGAAATATCTCGATTGAAGCATGAGCTCTCGAAGGCTTCGGGAAACTTGAACCAGTCTCTCGCGGTTAACAATAAGTACGTGGGGAGGCTTGATCGGACTGACGTCGAGCGAGAGATTGTAGAGGGTCAAGCGACCGAGCTTGAGCGGCTCGCGAAGATGACAACCGAGATGGCCCGCATGAAGAAGGTTGTGGAGGAGGCCGACAACAAGAACTCGGTGTTGTATGTCGAGAATTCAGAGTTGAAGGCCGAGAAGGGAGCGATCGAGGCAAATCTAGACAGGAACATTGATGAGACTTTGGAGCTACTCAACCAAAGTTTCTTCCAGGTCATTCGACAGGCCCACGTCCTCTACAACGGTCCACATCGTCTAGTGAGTTCGACCTTAAAGGTGAAGTGTTTGAGGGTCGAATTTTATCGAGGGTCGAGGTGAGGGCCCTGGAGAGCGCAACTCAACCTGTGGCGACCGAAAGTGCTAAAGGCGAAGATCAATATGTCTTAGGCTTTTAGTATTTTGTTTCCTTCGAGCGGGATGTCGCCTTTTATTGCTTTTCCTCCGAGGTTGGGGTGTGGCCTCCTTCCCTTCTTCATGAATACAACGATCATTTTGTTTGCTTATTGATTAAGTTTGAGTAGTCGTTCGGACAATTTGATTGAAGAAAGAAAATTAAACAAGTTAATAAGCGCTCGAGTATCTTAATTGATTAAAGAAAATTGAACAAGTTAAGTAAGCGGCCGAATTGCACTCGTAGATCGTTTTAATGTTTAGGCTTGGTTCTGACCTAACCAAATCTGCGAGGTGTCGGCTGGGTATGCCAATTAATGCTACGTCCAGACCGAACCGTGTTGTGTGTGTTGTCGGCATGGTATGCCGGTTAAGGCTACGTTCAGATCAAACCGCGTTTGTAAGGTATCAGCAAGGTATGTCGGTTAAGGCTACATCCAGACCGAACCGCATTGTGTGTGGTGTCGGCAGGGTATGTCGGTTAATGTTACATTCAGACCGAACCACATATGTAAGGTATCGACAGGGTATGCCGAATAAGGCTACATCTAGATCGAACTGCGTTATGTATGGTATCGGCAGGGTACGCCGGTTAAGACTACATCCAAACTGAAGGGCATTGTGTGTGGTGTCAGCAGGGTATGTCGGTTAAGGCTACGTTCAGATTGAATCGAGGTTTTGACATGCGAACTTAGATTACCAACAATTTGGAGAGAAACGCCTCGTTAAAATCTTCCCAATCGAAAACTCTCATTAGGGAAAAACAGTTGGATGAAGAAAAAGTGCGTAAATTTTATTAATCAACTGTAATAAAATTTGAGGTACGTGGCATTCACATCCTCGGTACAATTTTGTCCGACAACCACTCTAGGTTATATGTCCCGCAACTGTAATTTCTCGAATTCGAGAGGGTTTTTCCCAATTGGATGTACACTTTCCTTCATTCTTCCTTGCGTCACTCCTCATTGACCAAATCCAGGTTGATTGCGAGACTTTCTTCGTTTAGGGTCAGATTGAACATCTGCCTTCGGACGATAGGCTCACCTACCTTGATCGAGATCATTGCTTCGGTGTCATATGTTAGGTTGTACGGCATCTTTTGGATAGACGACTTGGAGGTGCAACGGTATGCCCGCAGGACCTCTAACAGCTTTTCAGTCCATCAGCCTTTTGCTTTCCCGACTCGCTTCTTTAGGTTGTTTAAGATGACCTTGTTAGCAGCCTCAACTTGCCCATTGGTCTGGGATGCTCAACCGAGACTGTTATGGATTTGATGTCGAGGTCATCATAAAAGGATTGGAGTCCTCGGTCGATGAACTGTCAGTCGTTGTCGGTTATTATCGTATTATGCGCAGTCTCCCTGAATGGTCGACCAGTAATAATCAACCCTGAGAACTTTGGCAGCTATTGTCCGGGTGCTCGAATTACTGCCACATATCCCTTCGTGGATTTCCTTGAGGACGTACTCAGTATAGTTTTTAGTGATGCATTTCGGCAGCGGCGTTGAGTAGCCCCTTCTATACAGGTTTTGGTACATCATGGTGTACTTTGAACATTACTGTTTCATGGTTTTCTTCTCTTTTAGCCTACATGTACCGTGTTCAAGGTATTGGATGATCGAGGTCTTTCAAGTTTTGGTCTCGGCGTTAGTTCCCACTAGGCATTCGACCTTTTCCCACTAGGGGGTCTCAACCAAATCTGCTTGACCGACCTGTGGTGGCTCTTTTTCTTTATTGTTGACAATCGAGAAAATGCATCAGCACGCTTGTTCTCCTGTCGATGAATGTGTTTTAGCGTTGCCCTCTGGAACCGAGCCATACCATTGCGGACCATGTGATAATACCTTTGGAGCAACGACTCTTTAACTTCAAATTCACCCTTGACCTGCCCGATCATGACTTGGGAGTCGCTCTTGCAAATTACCTCGCCGGCCCCTATGTCGTATGCCAGGTTCAGCCCACCAAGGAGAGCTTCGTACTCAGCCTGATTGTTGGTGGCCTTGAACCTAAACTGGAGGGTTTGCTCCAAGAGTAGGTAATTGGGTTCTTCCAAGATGACCCTTGCACCGCATGCGATCCTGTTTGAAGAGTCGTCCACATACAACGTCCAACCAATTGAGAGGTCGAGGAGAGGTGAAAGCTTGGCGGAGAAGTTGACCAGGCATTGAGATTTTATAGCGCCTCTCGGCTCGTACCAGATGTCAAACTCTGAAAGTTTTATCGCCCAACCTATCATTCGTCCTACAAGGTCGGACTTAGATAAAACTTTAAAAATGGGATAGTTGGTTCTTACCATGATGGAGTGGTTTAGGAAGTATGGGCACATCCACCTGGACGAAAGGACTAGGGCGAGGGCCACCTTTTCAATCATCTGGTACCTCATTTTGGCCACCTGGAGTGTCTGGCTGACGAAGTATAGCGGTCGCTCTTCATTCTCCACCACTTGGACAAGCGCTGCACTGATCGTTTCCTCAAAGACCGTTAGGTATACCATAATGGGCTAGTAAGGTCTCGACTTCTAAATGATCGCTGGAGACGACAAGAATTTCGTCAATTGTTGAAAGATCTCTTGCACTTCTCATCCCAACTGAATTTGGATTCCTTACGGAGCAATTGCACCATTGACTTAGTTTTCTTAACCAGTCGAGGGACGAACCTAAATAAGGCAATGAGGTGCCCCATCAGCTGTTAAACCTCTTTTATATTCTGGGGGCTACACATTTCAACGATAATCTGGGACTTGTCTGGATTAACATTAATCCCCTGGTGGGTTAGCATGAAATCCAAGAATTTTCCTCTTTCAACTCCGAACGTGCATTTCTAGGGGTTGAGCCTCATGTTCGTACGCCTGAGAGCTTTGAAGACCTCTTCAAGGTCTTTAATGTGCTGCTTGAAAGAGTCAGACTTCACCACAATATCGTCCACATACACTTCCACGAATCGGCCAATGAGACCTTTGAAGATCTTATCCATGAGTCACTCATAGGTCACCCCAACGTTCTTTAGTCCAAACTGCATTACCTACTGGAGACGACAAAAATTTCTTCAACTGCTGAAAGATCTCTTCGCACTTCTCATCCCAACTGAATTTGGACGCCATACAGAGCAATTGCACCATTGACTTGGTTTTCACAGCCAGCTGAGGGACGAACCTGAATAGGGCGGTGAGGCGCCTCATCAGCTGCTGAACCTCTTTTATGTTCTGGGGGTGACACATTTCGACGATCGTCCGGGACTTGTCTGGGTTGGTTTTAATCCCTCGATGGGTTAGCATTAAACCCTGGAATTTTCCTCCTTCAACCCCAAACGTGCATTTCTAAGGGTTGAGCCTCATGTTCGTACGCTTGAGGGCTTTGAAGACCTTTTTCAAGTCTTTGACGTGCTGCTCGAAAGAGTCGAACTTCACCACGATATTGTCCACGTACACCTCCATGCATCAGCCGATGAGACCTTTGAAGATCTTATCCATGAGCCGCTCATTGGTCGTCTTAGTGTTCTTTAGTCCAAACAACATTACCTGCTGGAGAAGACAAGAATTTATTCAACTACTGAAAAATCTCTTCACATTTCTCATCCCAACTGAATTTGGACGCCTTACGGAGCAATTGCACCATTAACTTGATTTTCTCAGCCAGCCGAGGGACGAACCTGAATAGGGCGGTGAGGCGCCTCATCAGCTGCTGAACCTCTTTTATGTTCTGGGGGTGACACATTTCGACGATCGTTCGGGACTTGTCTGGGTTGGTTTTAATCCCCCAATGGGTTAGCATGAAACCCAAGAATTTTCCTCCTTCAATCCCAAACGTGCATTTCTAAGGGTTGAACCTCATGTTTGTATGTCTGAGGGCTTTGAAGACCTCTTCCAAGTCTTTGATGTCATGCTCAAAAGAGTCGGACTTCACCATGATATTGTCTACGTACACCTCCACGCATCGACCGATGAGACCTTTGAAGATCTTATCCATGAGCCGCTCATAGGTCGCTCCAGCGTTCTTTAGTCCAAACGGCATTACCCTGTAATAGTAATTAGCATTGTTTGTTACAAAGGTCGTTTTCTCCTTGCTCCAAGGGTGAATGCTTATATGGTTGTATCCAAAGTAAGCGTCCAAAAAATTGAGGATTTTGTGGTCGGCCTCCCCATCTACCAATCGATCAATATTCAAGAGTGGATACGAATCTTTAGGATAGACCTTGTTCAAGTTTGTGTAATCAACACACATTCTCCATTTGCCATTTGGTATGGTGACCACCACTTCGTTGACCAACCATGTCGTGTATCAGGCTTCACGAATGAAGTCGGTTGCGAACCTTTACTCGTCACCATGGTTTCTCTTCTCCTGCACAATCGGGGGCGCTTCCTTGAATATCGAAAGCTTGTGGGCCATGATATCTGGACTCACACCTGGCATATCGGATGTCATCCACACGAAAAGGTCTATTTTCTTCTTCAGCGTGACATTCATCAACTCGGTCTCGACAACTGTTATGGTTATGCCGACACAACTACTGTGCTCTTTGTAAAAAAGGGCACTCGACGCAGCTCCTTCCTGACTTCCAGCATGTCTTCAATTGTTCAAGGATCAAGGTCCACCATGGCGACCGTATGCTTCATTGGTGCGGGCTGGTCTTCCATGCGAGGAGATTTTTGTCCTCAAGAGGTTTTGCGCTTGGGGATCGTTCTTTGCGTAAAGGTTCCACTATGAGACTTTTGACATAACATTCTTGAGAAACCTTCTGATCGACATGCACTGTGAGAATGTCTCCTGACACTGAAGTGAATTTCATTGCCAGGTGGGGTGTCGAGATGATCGTCATCAGCCAATTGATGGACGACCGTCCGAACATAATGTTGTACGAGGTGTTAGCGTAAATCACCAAGTATCTAATCCTGATGGTCTTACAGTTCTTCCCCTTCCCAAAGGTGGTATAAAGCTCGATGTAGCCTTTAGTACCGATCTTCTCACCCGTAAAGCCGACAACGTGGACATCGTATGGTACAATCCCCTCCTCAGGTATCCTCATGGCTTTGAAGGTTTTCTAGTAGAGGATGTCTATTGAACTTTCTTGGTCCACTAACGTTTTCATAATAGTGAACTTGTTGATATCGACCGATATTACCATCAGATTGTCCTACCGATAATCAACACCCTTAAAATCATCATCGATGAAGGTGATGGGCAGCATTCTCGATCAGAATGACACCGCATTCACCTGGTGTACGTCTTTGAGTTGCCTCTTCTGGGCACTGTTGGAGTTTCTGCTACCGACGAACCCTCAACGATAGTGTTGATGACCTCCTTGCGGTCTCTTCTTTTGTTTTCTCGAGGAGGGTTGTTCCTCCTTGGCCGACGCTCTAGTCGTTGATTGTCCCTGGCCCTTTGAGGAGAGTAGTTTCTCCGCTTTGTGGGCTCGTCCCGCCTGGGGGACCATCTCGTGCTTCGGACACCTTGGACGAAATGCAAAATATCCAGCGATCAATATTATCCTTGAGTGCTTGACATTCTTTGATGGAATACCCACTGTTTTTGTGGTACCGACATTGTTTCCTACGTTTGGCATTTTTAGGACTTGATATCTTCCTCGGTGGAAGGATTAGCTCGGCGCTGAGAGCCTCAATCCAGAATCCTCACCCTCTCGGTTGTTAAAGGTATATCTTGAGAATCGACAGCCCCGGTTGTCCCTTCTCCTATCTCCCCGGTTGATCAACGATCTTGGTGCTCCTTCTTGTCCTTCCCCTTCTCCCCACTAGCCTCTGTACGGGCCTGGTTGCGGAATTCCCTCAGTTCCTCAAACTGCATGTACGTGGCAACCCTCTTCTAAAGCTCATCCAAGCTTTCGGCCAGTTGCATGCAAAGGCTATCAACAAAAGGCCCCGGACGTAGAGTTGTCAACATATGGTTCATGGCTACATCCGGGATAAGGTTCTGAATGCGCATCGCTACCTTGCTAAATCTGTCAACGAAGGTTCTTAAAGACTCCCCTTCTCCTAGAGAAGATCAAGCAAAGCGATGGAGGTGAGATGATGCGAGCGACTCGTGGCGAATTGCATCTCAAACTTAGACGTCAGTGTCACGAAGTTGTCGACCGAGTTGGGAGGGAGCTTTGTGAACCAGCTTAGAGCCGCTCCCTTCAGTGATGTGGGGGAACTGATGCAAACCAAGCCAACAAAGAGATGACCAAGGATGCACACTATGAGAAGTCATCTCAACAATCAAGTGAAGACCTTGCCATGGATTTAGCATACCTCACAAGAGGAAGAAATTGACACAAACCAGAGCATCTAATGTTCTTCTTACTGGTCTTCTTAAAGAATAAAAGAAGTTGTAAATAATTTGGGCTCACTTTAGGGGTCTAAATAATAAAGATAGGTTAGAATAAGGTGTCTTTGGCATAATAAGGGGTGCATGTATCATTTTAGTTTGTTCCAAACCCTTTAGGAAGACAATTTGACTTAGTTTCTAGAAGGACAAGCCTAGGATGCGAGTTTGACTTAGTCAAATCCTAAGGCTCCTTCACCTATAAATAGGAGGCCTACCCATTGTATTTGATAAGCTAAAATTGAATGAAGTAAAGAAACTTTGTACAAATTGTGTGAGCTCTTAGTGGGGCTTATGTCCTCTTAGATTTGAGGTCTTATCTTGAGTGATTTGGGAAGCTCCCAAGTGGCGGCCAACACACTCATCTTGGAGCACATCACCCACCAAGTGGTGTGACATTTCTCACCCACCATCATAAGTTTTCTTATTCCATTTTTCTTCCATTTCTCCAATCCATTTTATGTGTTTGTCTCTTAGTTTCTCTTCTTTGTTGCTCTTGGGTTTCACTCATAATCATGAGTATGGTGCATCATTTGGGAAGCCATGACCACCATTGATGTTTACCTTGTACCCATTTCAATTTCACAAATTGCATCTCATCCTTACTATATCTTATTTTTCATCTTTGCCTCTGTTAAGTGAACATTCACACTTACTTAACCACTTGGTTAAGTTCGTGTTCAGTAGGAATCTTCCTTAGGTCATCACCTTTAATTGCTAAAATCCCACCTTAAGTAAAAATGTCACCATAAATTAAATCAACTCACATCAGGAACACTCGGCACATGACCGCATCGTCAACGGTGTACAAGCTCATGTGCTTGGTGTACGCATCCATATGCTTGTATGGATCGGTTGTGCCATTATAGCAGTCCATGTTGAAGCCTTTCCACTTGTCTGCAGCGGAACTTCGATGATAGAATCAGTAAACGGGTGTTGGCACACAAAATCCCCTGTACCGGTCGTGCGAACCAACTTGTTAGGACAGAACTCGCCATCCATCTCCTGAGTGGGGCCTTGTCCTTAATCTCTTCAACTGCTTTCGGGTTGGGGGGAAGTGACCGACTTACCGACGAGATTAGTCGGCACGATGGACGGTCCCCCCTCGATCAGCTTCCTCTTCATGTCTTCGTTGTCTCTCCGGAGAGCCTGAATCTCTTTTTCGTTCTTCCTACTCACTTCTTTATTCCTTCTTCTTAGCTTAGCCATCTCTCTTTGCAGAGACAACAACAACGTGGCCTGGTCAGCTTCAGGCATTGATAAGTGTCTAATTTCAGTAATATTTCATATTAAAATATAGGCACTTATGAGGATTTATTGCTAATTTACATATAAAATAATCCCTAATTTATACCTTTTTACATTTTTTATGATCTTTATTTGAATAAGAGTATTTTATTCTCAAATTTGGTGTTAATTGCAGATTTCTAAGGAAGATTGGAGATTTGGATTAAAGATGAATGATTTGAGCTAAAAAGATAAAGATAGAAGGTCCCAGAATGGAAAAAGATGCAAAGAAAGATTGAGCCTTTTTTATGTTTTATCATTTAGCCCATTAGCGCGACATAGGAAACAACCTAACCCTAGAAAACTAGGATAAATAGAGGGCTGGAGGCTCAACCTTAGTGTGCCAGATTGAGAGGAAAACACCATAGAGTGAATTGTAACCAATTGGGAGAATGGAAGGTGCTAGAAGTATGCGTGGCTAATTCTACCCTTTGGGATTATGAGTAATCTGCTCAAACTCTTATGTATTGAGGTGATATTTTATATATTAATATTCAGTTCTTGATTGATTATTGGTATTGTTGTTTTACTTTTAATTTTCCGTGACAAATTGAGAATCTTAAATCTGACCGGGAGGTATTTTTAGGGTTCGGACCTAAACAACAATACTTAACATATTTGAGTGCTAGGAATAGACTTGAAATGTTAATTGCTATTAAACGTCTGAGCTTCGTTCTAAGTTTTTCTTATAATTATGCGAGGGATCGATAGTTAGGGGACATTCTTAAGGATTTTATATGCGAGGAATCGATATAAATGATTTTTATACGGGCATCAATTTCAATCAAAGAACTTAATATTGACATGCTAATCAAAATACTTGAGAGTGAGAGAGATGAAACTAATCCTTATTTTTCCAATTGAAACAACTAATTCTTTGTTTGTTTTCTTATTCATCAGTGCCAACACAATTAATTCAAAACTCGTTATATTTAGCGATTATTGTACTCGATAATTCACTGTTCCTTGTGGGATCGATATCCGTCCTTAGGGACAATTATTACTTTTGACAAACGCGATGCACTTGCCGTAAAAAATCATCAGGCATCCTCTCACTTGTCATGCTTCGAGTTGATACCATCTACTAGCGTCCAAAACTCAATTTTCTCTCGATCCCACGGTGAGCGCCAATTATTCTTGAACGGGGTTGGGGTTTGTAGAACTATAGAGAGGATTCGCCTCATTCCTTCCTATTGGTCGGTTGTACTGCTCTTCAATTCCCTTGGTTGTTCCTTACATGTCCTTCCTAGCCTCGTCTCTCAGTCCTCTAGTGATTCCCGAATGGGGGGTACCTGTAGAAGGCACTCAAACACTCAAGTCAGCAAAATGGTTCGACACTCGATTGTCAGAGTACTGTAAATAATGACGTATCTGTTTCTTGGAATATGTGCTATTTATATTACCTATGATGGATTTTTCTTATTGGGCCAGGTTAAGGGATTGGACCGTGTTTAGGGCTAAATTACCTAGCTCCTAATCGTGAATTAGCTTTGCGAACTTTGATTGAGCATAATTGAAGTTGAGCTATCGGTCAGTCCGAGAGACGCATGTGTTGACTACATTCATCATACTCAGTATGAAGCTTAGAGAATGATTTTAATGATTTGATCAATTTGTTGTCTAAAATCATTTTGATGTAGTATTAAATATTGTTGAATTAATTGAAATAACATTAAAAAAAAGCATTTACATTCTTTTATGTTTTTTCCAAGATATATATATATATATGTCATATTTTATTTCAGTTGATTTTAATAACAAAAGAAAAATTATAATATTATTGATTAAAAAAATATTTACCTATACACAAACTTTCTTTCTATTTCCTTTCACTTTCTATTATTTTTTTCCTATATCCAAACAATCACGATTATTTTTAAAAGGTATGGTGAAAACACAACTTTTAAAAGATGTCAACCTTCAAATCCAAACAAACATCGTTGTTGAAGGTAGGGTGAAAACAAACACTTTTTAGAAACTGAGTATAAATTTCCTCCCATTACCATTCCCAAGTACACCTAAGTACTTGACACCCAAGTCCCATTAATTCTTTGGATGTTTCTTCATATATTCTTACATTTTCTTCCTGCACCCCTATATTTTTTTAAATACTCTAATTACCTTTAATAGTTTAAGAAGTTTCTGAAATGGAGTGTTAAATCGAAAAGTATATTCCAAAAAATTCCAGAAAAATTAATTTGGAATTCAAAAATATATTCCAGAAAATATGTTCCGAAAACATTTCAGAAAAAATAATCCAGAAATCATTTTTAAATGGAATAAAACAGTTTTTTTTCTGAAAAGGATGGGTGCAGAGAGAAATTTGTCAGGGTGCAGTTGCCCATGACTTATCTATAAGACCAATTTAATTTTTCGATCAGTGATGAAGTATACAACAAAAAAAAAAACATCCATCAATGATGAGGACAATGACGAGGATTTAAACTTTGTATACAGATTTTTTTTTTAAGGATTTCATTGTCTTTTTTCATAAACTTCGAGTGTCAAATGTTGATAACTCTTAACTATGTAAAGAACTAACTCCATCTGAATAGTCAACATCTCCAACTAGTTCCTCTTACCGATGATATCATTAATTTTCTCATTTGAAACACGGTCTTAAGATTAGATGGAATCCCCTTAATGGTGCTTAATACAGTGGTATTTATTCAATTTATACCACCTTTTTCAAAACCTTCAAAAACATAATTTTGAAGTCAAATGTCCAAATACCGATGTAACTAAAACTTTTTTTCCACTCAAATCATACTCCTCAGTTTACTCTTTATCGACAAAAATCTTAAAAATTTCAAATCTTGTATTGAGAATTTCAACCAGAAAAGACTTCGTCCCAAGGATCAAGCAGGTAAGTTCGAGGGTTGGGAATGTAACTTTTCTTAAGTTTTTACATATATTATATGTATTGATCATATTTTTGTGGTGTTTTGCAAAAATCATGCATGGGTCAAAACTTTGACAATAAAAGATTGAGGGTCGAGAAGGTTAACCTTGTTCTAATAGATTTATTTATTTTATCAACAAAGAATAAATTAAATTAAAAAGGGACACTTCAGAGGTGTCTCAACCCTTATACAAGTGTCAGAATCCTCATCGCCTATCCGACAAACCAGAAACATTACAAGAAGAAGATCTAGAAAAGCCAACCAAGAAGAAGATGCTCAAGAAGAAATGAAGAAACTCAAAGAGGGTCACTACTGAAAAGCAAAGCTAAGAGAAGCAATTAACAATCCAAGAGCAAGTTCCTCTCACTCTGACCACCAAGGTTCCTCCAAGCACCCGAATTCCACCAACAAAAACATTACCTCTGTGAGCTTTGAAAAAAACAAGGTTATGTATCCTAATCAATCCATAGGGAGACCCCGTTAAATAGAGTTTATCACGTTTCCACAAACTCTCTAGATATATTCTCCTTGCCACATGTGAACACGATTGCAAGAAAGGTTATGTCTACATCGAAATTTCGATTTCGGGTTTTGTTTGATGCAGAACTTTCAAACAATGAGGTCTTTTGGTAACCTTAATTTTATGAAGGCGATTCACGACCATCATTGGAAGTGATGATGACCGAGTCACACAATCAAAGTGTTGGTGGAATTAAAGAAACAAAAACATGTTGAAGAACTCCGACTAAGTGATTATCAACAAGGAATTTCAACAGAGTAATATGATGAAATACTTAAAAATATAAATTTTCACAGCCTAACATCCTTAATCAACGTTACCATGATGAAGAAATTGTTCCAACTAGAACCCGATATGATGTATGCATAAAAGTAGGTTAGATGTGTTGTAGTCAAGTTCAAAAAAGAATCCTATTGTATGAATGAAGGGTTGTTGCATAGGTCATGGACTTAGGTTCCATTTGGATCACACAAATTGGGAAGAACAGAGAAAGAAAACTAAAGGAGAGAAGATGAAGCATTCCAGTGATAACTGAAAAACTATCCATCACATATATAAATGAAAACTTAGCTGTGCCAAAATGTAATATCACTGTGCCTTTATATGCAAAAAAAATTCAATACTATTGCAGCTACGAGACAAAGTTTCACCTAATTAACAACCTGATTCACAGATCATCATGACCCTCTGCCTTAATTCCTAGAAGTTTATGCAAATGTCCACTCTCGTAAGATGCAGCGGTATCTGCAAATTGAACAATCAACAATGAGATTTTGAAGGAACATTTGAGGTAATTTCTAGGAGAATTATATTTTGTGTGAACATGGAAAAGGCTAGTTTTCGTTCTTGCTATGAAAAAACTTACCATCTGAGCCTCCAAGGTGTTGTCCATTAACGAAAACTTGTGGCACAGTACGCTTCCCAACAATATTAACCAATACCTCCTGAATCTTTGAACCATCCTCTGCGAGAAAGAAGTCTCACTATCTCAGTAACAGAAATGAGCCAATGAATCCTTAACATAGTGACACAGAATTAACATTTTATCAAAACAAGTTTCAGTGTAAACTATTTCTTCAGCTTGCTCTCCCTCTCTACACTATGCAATTCCTGAAAGAAGGAAACTGTTTTCGACACAACTTATGCTGCTTTAATTTTTAACCCCTCAGAGCTTTCAGTCCAAGAACTGGGATGCTAACCCATCCCCGATTAACAAAAATTCCAATTATAAAGCTTCCATTTGATTCATTTCATCAGAACTAGAACCATACCAATTCCAGTAAAAATATTAATATATACTAAAAAGACAAAAAGTAAGCAGAAGTTTTCAGAATACCTCTCTCATCAAGCTCAACAACATGTGGAACCTGGTTCAACTCTTTGAACAAAGCTTTTGCTCTTATACAGTACCTAAGCAATTACAAATAAATCAATAAAAACAAGAGGTCAATGAATACCCCAAACTTCCTTTAATAGGCATTTTCTTTTCTTTTTCGATGGTGGAGCAACAAAGTTTTGTGCAATGTCCAGAAACACTGAATAGTAATCCACAAAGTTTATGAGCATACACATTGTACATGGCTCATCAGCTTAAAGCACAGAGGAATGCGGGCGTAAAGAGAACTTTTAGCTATGAAGCACATATACACTTCCTACTTGAGGTCTGAACACATGTCAATCCCAAAACTCATACAGTATCTGATGTAGTAGTGTTTTCACTTTATCTTTTTATTTTATTTTCTTATAAATGTTTATGGAGAAGTTTCCAATTATCATGTGTGCAGTACTCTTGAAAACACAGGCAATACAAAAACAATAAGACACGATCCCATTTTTTAACATATATCCAAACACGGAAGACAGTGAAGCTTACACGATACCACAAACATTTGCACATACTAAGTGCCTAAAAACAACATTGCATACCACAATTCACAGATAATGTTCCAGAAAGCAGCCCCTTTTTCAAATCACATGCCAGCATTGTCACAGCAGTTCAGATCTCGACTTTTCTATCGTTTCTTTGTAAAACAAATCAAATTGAAAATTCTTTTTAACAAATCCAGAACACTCAAAGACAATTCCCACATAATCAGATCCAACACCGCCACCCAGAAAGAAAAGATTTGGAATTGGAAACTCCATTGCGTTCCCATTACATTAAACGGAATAAAATCAACGAATCAAACAAGAACAAAGCGAGAGAGAGGGTGTGTATACGCACGGGCAATATGTCTTGGAGAAAATGACGATCTTGTGGGAATTGATGGTTTCGTCAACGAATTTACCCACAGATGAAGCTGAAGATTGAAGAAAGGTTGGTGCCAAAGCTATCAGCACCAACGCTGCTACCGTAAGTCTTGCATATGATGCAGCCATGATTAGATGGAGTGAGAGAGTGTCGGAGAAGAAGACTTCAGACTTTAACTTTTCAATGTTTTTTGTTTTTGGTTTTGTTTTGAGAATACGAGGAAGCCTCACCATTGATT
Source organism: Phaseolus vulgaris (assembly GCF_000499845.2). NCBI lineage: Eukaryota > Viridiplantae > Streptophyta > Magnoliopsida > Fabales > Fabaceae > Phaseolus > Phaseolus vulgaris. Next base: position 35,045,433 of record NC_023751.2, read on the forward strand.
ACACATGTTAGCAGCGACTCTGGACCGTACGATGTTAACATCCAAATCCAAACAAAAACGCAACTTGAAATGGGTTTCTCACTTGGGTTGGGTTTTAAAAAATAATGTTAGAAAAATCATTTAAAAAAAAGAGTGAAAACTTAATTTCGGTAAAGATCAGTATTTTAAAATAAATTTTAAGAATATTAAATGTGATTATATTTTGTAGGTTTTACATTGAAAATCAAGTTTGGTTAATTAAAAGCAAATGTGTTTTATTGTTTAAGAATGACTTTTTTGTTCAGTAAAAAACATTTTTTTTAATTTATAAATTTTCATTTACACAATCGATTGGAAATAGTATTGGAAATAATCTTAATTACACATTTTAAAAATTTAAGCATCTTTTTAATTAATTATATATATCTCCTCATAATACTAAATATTTTCTCTTTAATGGTGTGTTTGGTAGAAGAAAAAAATATAAAGAGATAAAATAATGAGTGAATAAAAAAAAAGTAACAGATAAAAACAAGGTTAAACTTTTTAAGCTGGTATCTATAAATTTTATGAAAATTCACCTGTATATCCACATGTATTCATAATCATTTTTTAAATAATATTTTTTACAAAACAAAACAACACTAAAAATTTAAAATATATATAATTATGCTAAAAATAAATTAGAATAATTTACTTGATGTATAATTAGAAATATTTATGCCGAACATAAAAAATTTATATAAAAAAATTAGAAACACTTACAAATTACAATTATGTAAGATTACTATGTTACTACTCTCATCCCATTAATAAGTAAATAAATAAAACTTATTTATTTTATTCAAAATAATGGTTAAAATATTAATTTCTTATTATAATTATATCCTTTGTTAAAATTATTTTTTTAAGCAAATTTAAAATTGACTCTTTCATCCTATTTTGGACATTTCTATACTTATAATTAAATGTTTTAAACACCATGATGTTTATGTAATGTGAACTATCCACCATTTTTTGCTGATGTTTACTTTTCCTTTTCTTAATATGTGGTGAGGTTTTTTCTTCTAACTATATTTTTTCCAAGAATCAAATTAATAAACTTTGCAAGATTTTTGTTCTCATAACTATATTTTTTTATATTCATGTACTACTAAAACTCAGATAGTATTAGAATGTATGGTATTCGATATCGACCGAACGATATGGGATGAACATATTAATTAAAAACATATATTAACAACAATTAAATTGAAAAATTAGATAATATAAACATTAATTATGAGACACATCTTAATCTAGATCTTATAGTAAGATGGTCCATGAGATACATACTTAAATATCGAAAAACTTTTTACATATACTAAGAGTTGAAGTCCAAACAAGAAAATAAAGAAAAAGAAACGAGTGAAGAAAATTATAACAATTATTTTCTTAAGCTTTCTCACTACATCAAACATTACTATGAGATTACATTTAAAATTTAAATATGTTTTGCAAATATATTTGAGACAAATTATTTTACGTATCCATTGTCATAAAATAAAATAAATATCAAAAACAAAAAATTAGGAAAAGATGTATTATTAAAATATAAAATCATTCAATATTTGCTTTTAAAAGTAATTTAAAATATTCAATATTAAAATATAAAACATTTTCGCCCATTTTTTAATGATAAATATACATTAAAATTTAAAGGCATAAAATTACTTTTTCTACCTCCGTTAATCAATCTAAAATGATTGTTTAATTATATTTTAATTTTTTTGTCAGATGAGCTAACCCTTACAAAAATTGCATATAAAAATATTTATTTCCATAATGTTTAGTTATAATACATGTCATGATTGCTTAAAACAATACTTTTTAATATTAGTCACAATACATTTAATAATTGTACTTTTTACATAACAAACATTATAATTTCTCCTGAAATATTTTTTTATAAACTGTAAATTGAAAAAAAAACGTCATAATGTGTAATTAAAATAATGCAAATACAATAAATAAAAATGCTTATTAAAATTGTTTCTTAACATTTCTAATAGAAAACTGAAAAACTAATTCAAATAAATTTTATTAGTTTTTTTCTTCAAGATATACTGAAATGGAATTCAATTTTTCACCATTTTATTTTATTTTTGTAAGTACTTTATCTGGATGTTTCTTTAAGCATTCCAACCGTTTTCTCCCTACACCCGCATTATTTCTGAAAAAGACTATTTTATCCATTTTAAAATGACTTCTAAATTAGTCTTCAGAACATATTTTATGAATTTCAGATTGATATTGCAGAATAATTTATTTTTCATTCAGATTTCCTATTTCAGAAATAATTTTACTTATGAAACACCTTTATTTCAAAATTATCCAAAACGATCAAGGGTAATTTGGATATTTCAAAAAAATATTAGGGTGTAGAAAGAAAAATATAGACTTGCAGGAAGAAATACCCATTTTATCTAACAGTATTCTAAGGATTTCGGCTTCTTCTTCCTGTACCCTATGTTTTTCTTCTTGCACCCCCACAATTTTGTAAATCCCCCAACTAGTCTTGCCCTTTTATTTGAAAAACGACACCCAGGTGGAGAGTTATTTTAGCTGTGCAGAGCAAGGTGGAGAGTCTTGTTTAACTTTCAGAGGTAAGATTTAAGGTTTTTTTTAAAAGCATTGTGGTTATGGCATTTTTGTGGTTACTGAAAATTGGGATCTGGGGGTGTGCTACGAATTCATCAGTCCAAAATTGAATCATTTTTTCGGATGAGGGAGTGTTCTGGAAGAAATTTTTTGCATAAATTGTTGAATCCAGAAGCCTAATTTCTGTTATGAATTGGTGGATCCAGAATGTTTTTTTTGAATTATGAATTTCTGAATCCATAATGCATATTTATGTTATAGATTGGTGGATCCGAAATGCTTTTTTTAATTATGGATATCTGAATCCATAATGCATATTTCTGTTATGGATTGGTGGATTCAAAAATGTTTTTTTAATTATGAAATTTTGAATTCGAAATGCATATTTGGATTTACGGATTGGTAGATCCAAAATTTTATCGAAGAATCCATTCAAAAATTTTCTGGATTCTATAATCCAAAATGCAAAAAAATAAATATGAATTCTCTATTTCTTTAAACTATCGAATTGTATGGTCCAAAATGATATGTATGAACTACGAAAACGAAAATCAATCCAAAGAAAAAACAGAACTGCAAATCTAAAAAACAAAGAATTTAATTACCTTGAAGAGAAATCACCCTTCTCCCACGGTGCTGCTGAGAAAGAGGATGAACAGCGCTGCTGAGAGGCAAAGGATGAAGAAAAAAATAGTTTGCATTTAAGTGCATTTTAGAATTTTAAAATATAATAGGGACAGTTTTATCTTTTTACAGAATATTGTGGGGGTGGAGGAAGAAACTGCCAAAAGATTTTAGTGTTGATGAAACATATCTGAATCCAATGGATTAATAACATATGGCTAGTTTAAACAAAATATTTTTGTTTAATTTCCTTTAAATGAATTCAATGTGTTCAAAGTATTTAGTCAAAAGGAAACACTTTGCATCAAATGACATCACAGACTAATTTATAGACTAAAAAAGAAAAAAAATTGTGTAATTATGAAAACAAAAATGAGTAATTAAACCTAAATAGTAAGAACCAATTCTTCAGAAAAAGTCAATGCTATTTACATTAACACATTAACTATCATCAAAAAACATTTAAATATTCTATTAGTTTCTATAAAATAGATATATTTAAATTCTAGTCCCTATAATTTTTGTTTATTTTTCATTTTACAAAACTTGAAATAATTATTTGTAGCCCTTTTAAAATATAAATTTGGTTTTAATTATTATAAAATATTTTGTTATCTTTACCAAGTTTGATATCACTAATTTTAATCTTTAAATATCCATTTTAAAATAAATAAATAAATAAAATATATTTTATAAATTTTAAAAATAAATTACAAGTACTAAATTCATATTTAACCAAAAAAAAGAAAAGAAAATACTCTTATAAATAACTAGAGAAATGCTAGGACCAAAGACTGAACAAGGAAACCTATAAACATTAATGCAATAATAGGTAAAGGAGAAAACATATTAAATCCAACACCTAAACTAATACAAATTATAAGAATTAAAATTTTCTTTAAACAGAAAAAAGGAGTTACAATCTCATGCACCCTTTATTTTATTTTTCTTTCAATCATCAAGGGTCTCTGAGATTCATGCTATGTGAAACTGGCACTAGTATATTGATAATGTGAAAAGCTGAATCTGTGCAGAAGAATTGAAAGTACTCCACCATAGCTGAACAAAACACAACCACAATGACAGAGTTTTCCACTTCTGTTGTAAATAGTTTTAAGAAAAATAACTTACCACTGCCATAACAAAAGTTCAATACCACATTCAATTGCTTTCTACAAACTTCAAAGTATCCTAGTCTAATGGTCTCAGACATTCCTATGTCACTTGCACAGCACACAAAATCAAAGCATAATCGCATAGCTGTGATGCACCCACTAAGGTAAGTATCAATTCTGGTACTTTGATATCATCGTCACCCTTTCTATATAGATCAAATAAGCAATAATTGAGATGCTAAAATTCTAAGGTTCTGTCCAAAGGGCAACAGCTATAATGAAATTCAACAGATTGCCTAAACTCCTTTGGTATTTCAAATCCCAAATTTAATACAGAAAGGCTAATCATTTCCTTAGTAATAATACCCTTTAGCTATGAAAAACTAATATGGCTACAACTACAATACAATTATGTATATACAGGGAATTACAAGTCTTGGATTGGATCCTCTTTGTGTTAGTTAGAAAATCAGTTTTCACAGTTCCCATTAAAAAGCATATGTTCTAAATGTAGTTCAAATTGATTCAAGAACACATCTTGATCACATCTCATGATTCAGAATCAATTCTACCAAATTCTAGATCAAAGAGGCACTTAACCATCTGTTTGCTAGTTAGTTCTTTTAGTAGCAGATTTGCCCGGGGCAAATATGACGTACATGACGGAGAGATTGGTGCCACAATAAATCATAAACAAAGGAATGATCCAAGATGGAAAACTCTGAAAAAGGAAAGGATTGTAAATGTTTTTCTCTCAACATCAAGCCAAAAATGCAAATACACCCCAGCCCCCACAATATCTGTTTTTTCATAGCTGATGATGATCTTGTTTAACAATATTCATAAAGAATATGAAAACAACAATGAAGTTAGACTCAATGGCAACTTGAGCTTCATATAAGCACCTAATATCAATCATTGCTATCTGCAATGTAAGTAATTAAATCCAATATTCTGCCAAGGTCTCAAACTAGTTGCCAAGCACAACCTTGTCTGAATTGTAACAGAATCTATCAGTTAGGCCGCTATAAAAGACGTATCAATCATACATTGATGAATGATAAAGAAGCATATGCATTATAGGTTGCCACATCCATTAACTGAACCTCTACCCTAGTATCAAAGGGCAGAAGATGCCTTAAGAACCCATTACAAAGAATACAAAGTAGTAGAAAAGAAAAAGAAGCAGGTGATGATAGGAAATTCCCATAACTCAGTTCACTTCCAGACCAGTTGATGTGGCGGTAACTACCAAGTTAGCGCAGAAAACAGTAAACAAACCCTCAAATCGTGCTTCTACTACTAATTCTAGTAATATAATCATACATAAAATCAGTATACCCGTATTCACCAATGGAAGGCAAAAAGAGATTTAATAGTAGGAAAATTTACACTAAAGAAAACAATTTCAACCATATAAAGTGGCAGTATATGATATAGAGCAACTACAAAAGTACAATCTGAACACTCATCATTTGTCAGCAAAGGAAAAAAAAACACAAGAAAGAAAGATTATAGAGCACAACCAGGGAATATCTGTACATGAGGAGGCTAGTTGAACCTATGAGACATATCTAGCTAGTAGAGCTACACGGGGGGTATGTTAGAGAAAGAGAACCCTTTGTATCCCTTGTAAGCATAATACGCAATCCTCGTGTAGTAGGAACCCGGTATGAACAAGATTACTCCAAGTATTGCAAAGAAGACCCCTATAAAACATTCAAACAAAACCCAAAATCAACAAAAATTAAAAAACAAAAACCATTCCCTTTTCAAAATACTGCCAAAAAGTTTATAACTTTAGCAGATATCTTCAATTTCCCAGCTACCCAGTTGCAATTAGTGATCCCTAATTTCAAAATTGACATTTTTTTTCCCTTAAAATCACTTATTTTTTGTTACCGTGAGCAGTGTCGCCGCCGACATGGTTGTAGGCCATGAGGGAACCGATGATGATGCCGAGGAGGCCACAGACGAGGAGGGAGACGGCAAGGGCGATCTCCTTGATGGGGGGTTTGTTGTTGACGGTGTACGAGGTTCCCATCATGATATCCTCGTCCGAAATCGAGAAAGCGTGATCCACGTACATTGTTACAATCTGTGTTGTTGGATCAGGGAAAGAAGAAGAGGGTTGAGACGGTGGTGGAAGGATGAAAGATTCAGCTTTTGCTTGCACTTGAATTGAAGAGAGTAAAAAAGTTGGGTGTTGTTGTTGAAAGGGAGATTTTAGAATTGACTATGGATTATTCAGAAAGGTCGTTCGTTTGATTACGTCTTCTCTAATCTAATCTAAGCTCAAAACAAGCCAACAGTCCAAGGTTTCTTCTACACCTGATCTTTGATTCTTTATTCATTTTATGTTTATCTTCAATCTTGCAAGTTAATTTATCTCATGTTTTTTACTATTTCATGAAATAAAAATATATTTTAAAAATTACTTTCGATCATATTTATTGGAAATAATGGTCAAATTTAAACATAAATATATTTTAAATTATAATATTAAATAAGATTTGTGTTGGGTTAATTTTTTTATTCATAGAAGTATAATGAAATATTCTACCTAGATGTGAGTTTTTATTGTTAATTTTAAACTTCCAAAAACTAGAGTTGTTATTTTCTTAGTTTCAAGGGCGTAATTTTCTAAGTTAGAATCCTCAACTTTTCTTAGTAAGATATTTTAATATTTGTTTCTTCGGTACGTCACATATGTAAAAAAATTATTATTTTAAATTATCTTTCTATTTACATGTTTGATTTTTATAAACTTTTTTCCATCTTTATTTAAAAGGATTTACATAATAATTTATGTAATTGGAGATTTTCTACGCTCTCTGGATATCACATAACTAGTAATTTAGATGTGGAGCAATCCACATGGTAAATATTTGTTTTAAATAACTAAAATTTATAATAAATCATTTAATGTATAGTATATTTATAGTTAAAAATCTAATAAATTAATATTTCAATATGTAAATTATATTATAAATTTACAATATATAATTTATATTTTGACACAATATTATTTTTAACTATTTTTTTAAATATTAAAACTAAAAAAAATATTATATCTAAAATAATTGGACACTCTTAATTTTGATTTTAAAAAATAAAATATATATTCAAGTAAAACATTATCTTATAAATATATATGTTGCCAATAAATTCAACTGGATTTCAAGAAAAAAAATTAGATTTACCTTTAACTATTTTAATTTTGTACAATATTATAAGGGTCATTATACAAAGAAAGAACATGATATCAACCAAAGAAATGAAAAATTTACTTTTTTTAGAACTCTTCATTGCTTATCTCTATCTATGAGAGTTTGGAGGGTCAATGTTTAATCACTTAAGATAAATGTTTGTCACTTGCATGTGATAATTCAATTCTTCTAACCTTATGTTAAGTACATAATTAGATAAGTAATCAAAAAATTAGAAATTAAAAATTAAGATTATCTTAAATGAATAACAAGGGGTCTATACAAGAGTCCATTAAAGTATTTTGAATAACATTATTCATTTATTACCTATCTCATTTAACCTAAGTATAATTACATATATCTCACTCATTATTCAAGTTCTAGAAAGAGAATTTCTCGACATAAGATAAAAACATCACACTAAAAAAAAAACATATCAACACATAAAATAGTACATTTAGGATTTTGTAAAGTTCATCTTAACTTTCGCAAGAATATATATTATTTAAAGATAATAATTTATAAACTAATTTATAATGAGACAAAAATGGAATAGACAAGTTTGAAAAACTTATTTATTCAAAGAAGACATTCGATATAAATTAGTATATTGTTTATATATATAAATTAGTATGAATGAGTCTATCTCCTTGTATGCAAGTTTTCTAAACAAGGAAGGTAGGAAACAAAAAAGCTAAATAAGTTTGTAGTAGTTATGATTTGATAAACATAAGTGAAATGAAGGAACTCATGCAACTTTATCTTAGGATATTTGAACTGAATTATATGTAGAGAAGATTTGGTAGGTAGATTAATAATATGTATTGGAAGATTCTATTTAAGTTAGAATTGTTGAGTCAAAAGTGATATGATCACTAGTCCCATTATCCAAAATCTAAGGCTTACCAAAGAGAAACAAACGTGTAACATTTGTATAAGAATCTTCTTATGGTATCATTTTATAACATTATATTTAATGCACAAATAATTGAAGTTGTTATTGTACAAGAATGCAAGAAAAACTGAAAAGAGGACAATAAGGTTAGAATTTTTGTGTTATCTTTCTATTGGTTGATAACAATATTACACCATCAAGTAGTGAGACATGATTTATTTTGATATACTTAAAAATATCACATCCTTTAGACATTGTGATAAGAATAATTTATAAATATTTTTTTCAGTTAACCCATCAATACTTCTTTTCAAGACAAATAGTGACAAGAGTGGAAATTAAAAAAAAAACAATACTTTTAATATAATATAGTAATACTCACATTATTTATTTATCTAATTTCTCTAAAATTACATCATACTTTGATTACCAATCTTTCTGTATATATAACCTTAAACTTTTCAGTAAATAAAAAAGTCTAACACCAAGTTATTTATTACTATTATTTTTAGTGATATCTTCTCTTTTAATTACGATTTTTTTATTTATAATATTTTATTAATTAGATTGAGTTTAGTTCAATTTTGAATCAATGATTTGTTGACACACAGAGTGTTCACATGCTGACAAAAAAACAGTGTTCACACCACACACACATATATATATATATATATTAGTTCTATTTCCAATTTATTTCGGGGAAGGTGCATCTACATTTTCTGCACCTTCTTGTTGAAAAATCAAACAACTTTTCAGTCCAAATTGACAACTTATGGCTTCAGCTTAATACTTTAAAGTGGTGATGGATAGAATTGGGAAGGCAAAATTTATTGCATGTTTTGGATGCCAATGGTATAACCCTAATAATGCATAATTTCTGGCCAAATGTTTTGGTCAGTTACTGCAACAAGTCATTGCCAAAGTCAACCCTCTAGTGGTTGCCTTGATTGTTCTCTTCTCTTTGTGAAATATACAGCAGTAGCAGTGTACAAGTTTGAGAGTTAGCAAAAGGGTTTTGATTAATCAGGAAAAGCTTTTTGTTTGGGGAAAGAAGAGCAACCTTGAATGATGGCTCAGGCTATAGTGAACTTCATAGTGCAAAGTCTTGGTGATTTGCTCATTCAAGAAGCAGTGTTCCTTTATGGGGTTGAAGACCAAGTGTTGCTGCTGCAAACTGAATTGAGGCTGATGCGGTCTTACTTGCAAGATGCAGATAGAAGGCAAGATGAAAATGAAAGCCTAAGGAGTTGGATTTCAGAAATCAGAGAAGCTGCTTATGATTCTGATGATGTCATTGAGTCATACGCCTTCAGAGAGGCCTCAAGAAGAAATTTGCCAGGTCTGTCAAATCTCATCACAAGGTATGCTTCAATCATCAACCGATTTATAGAAATCCACATGGTGGGATCTCATGTTAAAAATGTCATAGCTAGGATTTCTAGTCTCACAAGGAGTCTTAAAACCTATGGCATACAACAAGGAGAGGCCTCAAATTCTATGTATGAGAGACAAACTTTGAGGAGGTCTTATTCACATGTCATTGAAGAGGACATCATTGGTGTTGACGATGATGTCAAGATTTTGGAGTCATGTTTGGTCGACCCCAGCAAAAGGTATAGAGTAATAGCCATTTGTGGGATGGGGGGATTGGGGAAGACAACATTGGCAAAGAAGGTTTACCATAGTGTTGATGTGAGGAACAAGTTTGATAGCTTGGCTTGGGCTTACATATCACAGCATTGCCAAGCAAGGGATGTTTGGATAGGAATTTTGTTTAGGCTGATCTCTCCTTCCCAAGAGCAAAGACAGGAAATTGAGAATATGAGAGACGAGGAGCTTGCAAGGATGCTTTACCAAGTTCAAGTGGAGAAATGTTGCTTAGTGGTCCTTGATGATATTTGGAATGCAGACACATGGAACAAACTGAAGCCGGCTTTCCCTCAAGGACTATCAGAAGTTGGTAGCAAAATATTGCTAACTTCTCGAAACATTGATGTTGCATTCCAGATGGATCCTAGTTGTTATCTTCACACACCAAAATGTTTGAATGAAGTTGATAGCTGGGAGTTGTTCCAAAAGAAGGCATTTCCAAAAATTGTTGATCCAGGTATGTAGATTTGTGTTATCCTCTTCCTATAATGCACTCCCAATTATCAACATTATTCACAATGCAGTTGTTTACCACATTGATTAACTTGCCAGTCTAAATCTTTTAGAGCTTAGAACTTGACATTCTTTCTGGTAATTGATGAGGATGCAGAGTGAAAATTTAATTCTATCCATAGTGTTAGTTCATAAAAGCCCTCAAAACAAAAGATATGAAAAGAGAATTGAGAGATTTTTATTGTGCATAATTTCAATTTTTTAACTAGGAAAAATTAGTTATCCAACCCTGTTTATGACCTCTAGAAATTTTCTTTCCATGCTGCAGAAAGGGGGAAGTCATAAGTTGAAATTCATAAAGCAAAATTTCACTAGTCATCATTGAATTTTAGAATATGGTTAACTTTCTGCCATATAAACTTTAGAATTTCAATTGTTTTCTAGTTGTATCTGCCTTGACTATTATCTGTTCTTCACTTCCCCTAAATGAATAGATTTTTCAGTTTCTGTGTATTGCTACAAGTTCAACAAACTTATATGCTCTTTTTTTCTCTGGCTGAAAGTTCAACCATGTCATTTACTTCACATGTTTGTTAGCTAACATACATGAGATGACTAGAGTACTTGATCATTGCAATTATTTTTGTGACCTTCGATTATCTACCAAAGAACAAAATATAGGATTTTCACATGGAAATGAAATACAAACCCTTGTATAATTCATGTAAGAGGTTTAACAATTCCTCCAAGTTGGAACTATTCAATTCATGTTACAATTTTCTGTTCTTTTTTGGCACAGACTACAGAGAGAAGGAGAAGTTGGGAAGGGAAATGGTTGGAAGATGTGGAGGTTTACCATTGGCCATCATTGTTCTTGGAGGACTGCTAGCATCAAAGCCTACATTCTATGAATGGGACATTGTGTACAAGAACATCAACACATATTTGAGGAAAGCAAACGGCCAAGAACAACGCTTAGGAGAGGTGTTGGCATTGAGCTATTACGAATTACCATACCAGCTGAAGCCATGCTTCCTACACTTGGCTCATTTCCCTGAAAACTTAGAGATACCAACAAAGAAACTAATTAGAATATGGGTGGCAGAGGGTATTATATCTTTGGCTCACAATGAAGGAGAAGGTGAAGAAGCTCTTGAGGATGTGGCACAACGTTACTTGACTGAGCTAGTGGAGAGGTGCATGATTCAGGTAGTTGAAAAGAGTTCATCAGGGAGAATTAGAACTTGCCAAATGCACAACCTCATGAGGGAACTTTGTGTAGAGAAGGCATATCAGGAAAACTTTCTTTTGGAGATCAATTCCCGGAATGTAGATGAAACTAGAGGGACATCAAGAGCAAGGTCAGTGGGAAAAGTTCGCAGGATTGCCTTGTGTTTGGATCAAGATGTTGATAGGTTCTTCCCTTCACACCTGAAAAGCCACCACCATTTAAGGTCTCTTCTTTGCTTCCATGAAAAGACAGCTAGGCTAAAAGAATGGGGATTGATGAAGTCATTTTTCAAAAAATGTAGGTTACTCAGAGTCTTGAACTTGGAAGGCATACAGGGTCTGGGAGGGAAGTTGCCAAAAGAAATTGGCTACTTGATCCATCTAAGGTTTCTCAGTCTAAGAAATACAAAAATTGATGAGTTGCCCACATCAATAGGTAATTTAAAATGCTTGATGACCCTGGATCTTCTAACAGGGAATTCAACTGTGCAAATACCAAATGTCATAGGTAACATGCAAAAAATGAGACATTTATATCTACCAGAGTGTTGTGGTTATAGCATTGAAAGGTGGCAACTGGGCAACCTCAAAAACTTGCAGACCCTGATTAACTTCCCTGCAGAAAAGTGTCATGTAAAAGATCTCATGAAATTAACCAATTTGAGAAAATTAGTGATAGATGATCCTAACTTTGGAGGTATCTTTAGGTATCCTAATGTGCAATTCAGTCACCTAGAGTCATTGTTTTTTGTTAGTTATGAAGATACATCAATTGTCCATGTTGCATTAGGATGTCCCAATCTTTACAAACTGCACATAGAAGGGCCTATAAAGAATTTTCCTGAACCCCACCAACTTTCTTCCAAGCTTCAGAAGCTAAAGTTGATGGGTTCTGGACTTGTTGTAGATCCAATGCCAACATTAGAAAAGCTTCCCAATTTAAGGTTGCTTGAGCTGCAACCAGATTCATTCATAGGAAAGCAACTACATTGTTCCAGCCTAGGCTTTGCTCAGCTCAAGTCTCTGGTTATCCATGATTTGTCCAATCTTGAGGAGTGGAAGTTGGATAAAGGAGCCATGCCTTGTCTCAGAGAACTCAAGATTGAAAATTGCACCAAGCTTGAGGAGGTTCCAGATGGGCTCAGATTTCTTACCACTCTTCAGCATTTGGAGATCAAATCAATGTTTGCAGCATTCAGAACCAAACTTGAAAAAGGAGGAGAGGATCATTACAAAATCCAACATGTGCCAACTGTGGTTTTTTGTTATTGTGACTATTAGGTTGGCATTGATTATGTTAATCATTCCATTATAATCTTTGTCTAAACATACTTATGCAAGAACAAATATAGGGTACAAATATAATGGCTAAAGTATCACACTGATTTTAAATTTTTAGTAAACCAAAGATATAATTTTATGACCAATACAATATGAGGTATATCTCACATACTACCTAACACTTTTTTAAATAAATACTAGGTTTTTAACCTGTGCATAGGGAAGGAAAAGATATATTATTAATATATTAATAAATAAATAAATAAATTATAAAGTAAATATTAATGTATAAGAAATAAAATCAGTATATACAAATAAATAAAAAATTAAATATATTAAAATTAATTAAAATTAATATAAACAATGCATGAACATAAATACTTCACCGTAATAAATTGTTCAAGTTGTTAATATATTTAATTTTCTATTTTAAATTATTGGGCTTTGTTTGTTTGGCCAAATTTTCTTTTTCTGTTTCAGCTAGGTCTTAATCTTTTTCTTATATATACACCATGTATTTTACTCTCTAATATACAAGTGAATAAAAAAAAAATTTATATTTATTTTTCTCTACAATTAGGGTTCATCAAAACCTCTCTTTCTTCATTACGATTACGTGCGATTACGTACGCTACATTAAAACATCACATCAGACAAGGAATATTCATCTCCATAATATGGTATCAGAGCTCTTCGAATGAAGAATTCTGCTGCGCTTCTCTCTGATTTTTATTTCCCTCTTTGCTGTTCTTGGTTATTTTTTTTCTGTTCTCTTTCAAAATCTTGATTGGTTTTAAAAATCTTTTAGGCAATGTTTAATGAAAACCCTAGTCTTCATAGTCTTAATAGTAGTCACACTATTACATGCAAATTTTTGTGGTAAATATGGTCATACTGAGACTGTTTGTTTTTGCAAAGTGGGTTTTCCTTCTAGCAATGTTAAAACCTCAGTTTTCTTTTACTAGAAAAGTCTGCACTTTTTGTAATCTTCTTGGCCACACTGTCGACACCTGTTATAAAAAGCATGGGTTCCCTCCTGGCTACAAATTCACCAATTTGACATCCCAAGCCAATAATAGGATTACTACTGACACTTTTTCTGAGCTTTTTTCTAAAGAACAGGATGTAAAGGGGATTCAACTTACATCAAAACAGTGACAATTCCTTACCAACATTTTGCGTAAGCAAAACCTTGAGGATCCTGCCCCTCACACTCAAATTAATCAAGTCGGCACCATCTCTACGGATGAAATCCCCAATACTGAGCATTCTTCAACAGGTAAGTTTCTCTCTTCACTATCTTCTATAAAAGAATCTTGGATTATTGATTCTGGTGCCACTGATCATGTTTGTCACAATTTGAACGTTTTTACTACTTATACTAAAATTAAACATGTCTTAATTAGTCTTCCAAATGGCCAAACTGTTTATGCCACATATTCTGGTTTAGTACGTTTTTCTGATAAGTTTTATTTGTCTGATGTGTTATACGTGCCTCATTTTCAATTAAATTTAATATCTGTTTCTAAACTCACACACCAACTTAAATGCACTTTAACTTTCACTTCAACCCACTGCATTATACAAGACAATCTCACCCAAGAGAGGATTGATACAGTTAAAGCCACTGCTGGCTTGTACCTTGTCACTACCTTGCCTGCTTCTAGTCATTCTAAACCGCATTGTTTTGCTCCTTTTATTAATTATAATATCATAGACAAAACACTATGGCATTATAGACTAGGACACCCTTCACATGAAAGATTACATGTCTTAAGCAAACAATACTCTTTTATTACTGTTGATACTCATCATGTATGTGACACTTGTAGTCGTGCAAAACAGAGAAAACTTCCTTTCACTTTAAGTAATATTGTTACCTCTGCTATTTTTGATCTTGTACACTTTGATATTTGGAGACCATGTTCCATAATTTCTATGCAAGGTTTTCGTTATTTCTTGACTATTGTTGATGATTACTCGCGTTATACTTGGGTTATTTTGCTGCATAACAAATCTGAAGTGCGTCAGCACATCATTAACTTCACTGTTTTCGTTCAAAATCATTTCAAAACTAATATCAAAATGATTCGTACTGACAATGGTGTTGAGTTTGCTATGTCAAATTTTTATGCTTCAAAGGGAATTATACATCAAAAATCTTGTGTTGAAACACCACAACAAAAATGGCATTGTAGAACCTAAACATTAACACATACTAAATGTAACCCGGACTTTACTTTTTCAAGCAAATTTTCCTCCTATTTTTTGGGAATTTGCTGTAAATCATGTTGTTTTCTTAATAAATGCTATTCCTACTCCATTACTTAATAACATCACTCCTCATGAAAAGTTGTTTGGAAAACCATATGACATTTCCTTTCTAAAAGAGTTTGGTTGTCTATGTTATTCTAGTACCATTATTGCACATAGGAAAAAATTAGATGATAGATCTATCAAAGGTATTTTTCTTGGCTTCCCGCAAAATACAGAAGGTTATATTATCTTAAATTTAAAGTTTCATAGCATAGAGATATCAAGACATGTAATCTTTCATGAAAACCACTTTCCATATAAATTGGACAGTGGCTTGCCTAAGGACCCTAACACTTTATCTCTCCCTATTTCTAATGCATATAATTCTGCTTTTGATTTTTTTTATGATACTGCACCTCCTGTCGAGCCATGTGCCTCTACTTCTGCACCCAATATTGTCCCTCCACCAGCCTCATTATCCTATGATCTTCCAACAAATAGTGCCTCTGCTCCTACATCCAACATTGCACCTCCATCAGAATTATCACCGCCTGCATCTCCAGGAAGCATCTCACCCCAATTTCCAAGAAGATAAGCTCGTCCTCACTGACAACCTGCCTATCTTGCAGATTTCCACACTACAACCAATACTGTAAGTAGTAGATATCCTATTCATAATTACTTGTCTTACAATTCCTTATCTTCCAATTTTAGAAATGTTATTTCCTCTATCAATTCTCATCCTGAACCTCAGACATATAACGAAGCCTCCAAACATGCTTCTTGGCAATCTGCCATGCAAGATGAGCTTCAAGCTCTTCTGCTAACAATACTTGGCAACTTAACCCTCTCCCTTCAGGAAAGAAAACTATTGGTTGTAAATGGGTATATAAAATCAAATACCATTCTGATGGCACTGTTGAGCGCCACAAAGCTAGAGTTGTTGCCAAAGGGTTCACCCAACTTGAAGGACTTGATTTCTTATACACTTTTGCACCTGTTGCTAAACTCACTACCCTCCGCCTTCTCCTTGCTATTGCCACTACCAAAAATTGGATTTTAAAACAACTTGATGTCAATAATGCATTTCTTCATGGTGATCTCCATGAAGAGGTATACATGACCCCCCCACCTGGCCTCTCTCTTCCTTCTCCCCAGCATGTTTGCAAGCTTCAACGGTCTTTGTATGGCCTTCGTCAAGCTGGTCGCCAATGGTACGCCAAACTTTCTACTTTTCTTTTATCAAATAATTACTCTATTTCTGTTGTTGATCACTCTCTTTTTCTTAAATATAATAATGATAAACTCACTGTTATTCTTGTTTATGTTGATGACTTGGTCTTAACTGGTGATGACACGGAGAAAATCAATACAATTACTGCATCCCTTCACCATCACTTCAAGATAAAAAATTTAGGTAATCTCACTTACTTTTTGGGACTGGAAATTGATCGCAACAATACTGGTCTTCATTTAAGTCAACGCAAGTATACTCTTGATCTCCTTCAAGAAACTGGCATGCTTGACTCTGCACCTGTGGCCACTCCTATGACTCACACCTCTCGTCTCTCTCCCGACCAAGGCTCACCTCTCGATGTTGATGCCACTTCCCAATACAGAAGACTCCTTGGACGTCTAATTTACTTAACCAACACGCGACCAGACATCGCCTTCGCTGTCCACAATTTAAGCCAATTCATATCTGCACCCACAATTCATCATCAACAAGCTGTCTCACGTCTTTTGCGTTACCTCAAGGGCCCCCCTGGTGAAGGACTATATTTTCTCACACTAGTTCACTTCACCTCTGTGGTTTTAGTGACTCTGACTGGCAACATGTTCTACCACATGCAAATCTGTCACTGGATATTCCATCTACTTAGGAGACTCCCTAATATCATGGAAATCAAAGAAGCAGCTCCTCTGAAGCCGAGTATAGAGCCCTTGCCACCACCACATGTGAGTTACAATGGTTGTCTTACCTCCTTCAGGATTTACATCTTCCTCTGTCCCAGCCTGCAACCCTGTAATGTGACAACAAATCTGCCTTTCAAATAGCTTCCAATCAAGTTTTTCATGAACGAACCAAGCACATCGAAATTGATTGCCACCTAGTTCGTGAAAAACTTAACTCTGGTCTCCTCAAACTACTGCCCATTACTTCTGCAATGCAAGTTGCTGACATATTCAGCAAGCCCCTTGCTTTCGCACAATTCTCTACTATCAAATTCAAGTTGAGCCTGACAAATATCTACTCCCCAGCTTGAAGGGGGTGTTAATATATTTAATTTTCTATTTTAAATTATTGGGCTTTGTTTGTTTGACCTAACTTTCCTTTTCTGTTTTAGCTAGGTCTTAATCTTTTTCTTATATATACACCATGTATTTTACTCTCTAATATACAAGTGAATAAAAGTTTCTTTTATATTTATTTTTCTCTACAATTAGGGTTCATCAAAACCTCTCTTTCTTCATTACGATTATGTGCGATTACGTACGCTACATTAAAGCATCACATCAGACAAGTAATATTCATCTCCATTTACTGTAATACAAGTATCAACAAACTGATACAAATTTTGAGGAAAATAACTAACAATAAACAATTATGTAAAAGAAAATTATCCTAAAAGACGAATAACTCAAATTTCATTATTTGGTAGGTTAACTTCTACTTAAAAAAAAATTATTAGCTTCTTTGAAATCATTTAACATACAAAAATTCTTTCATCCCGTTCCAAGTTTTGTTGATTTATTTGACACATTTTCTTTCAATATTTTCTATAAAAATATAATTTACATAATTAAATATATAAACGTGTAAATGTAAATAATAAATTAAATAAAAAATACAAAAAAATATTAATATATAAGATATAAACATTAGATATGCTAATAAATAAATAAAAACTAAACATACTAAAATTAATATAAATAATACATGAACACAAATAATATACATAAATAAATAAATAAATTGTTCAGGTATCAACAAACTAAAACAAATTTTGAGATAAGTAAGTAACAATAAATAGTTATGTAAAAAAGAACTCATCCTAAAAGCCGAATAACTCAAATTTCATTTGTTTGGTATGTTAATTTCTGCTTCAAAAACAATTTTACTGTCTTCTTTGAAGTCATTTAACCTTCAGAAATTCTTCCATCCCGCACCAATTTTTATTTATTTATTTGAGACGTTTTCTTCACTATTTTTGTATAAAAATATTTTATATAGTTATATATATATATAAATGTACATGTAAATGAGAAAATAAATAAAAAAATTACACAACAATATTAATATATAAGAAATAAACATCAATAAATGTGAATAAATAAAAAACCAAATATACTAAAATCAATATAAAATATCAAGTGATGAGAAGTTGAAAGAATTTTTTTGTATAATTGTTATGTATGTTTGATTGTAGAATTAGTTAAGCAATGGACCTAACTTTACTTATTTGATGTTCAAGTGTAAATAAAAAGTGCTTATAATAAATAAGATGAAAGTCTTTGATAAGTCATATTTTATACAAATTTCCCCAAAACATATTTTTTTTTATGTTATTTTAATTTCATTGGAGTTAAGGTTTTAGACCAATAGTTTTTTTTAAATGTATGAGATAGGTTTTGTTTGATTTTATTGTCTTAAATTTAAATGAGTTCATGGGATTAGAGTCTTGTCATACATAAATAGGGAGCATATGAGGTAGGACCTAATCGTATTACAATTAAATAAGTTATGTATATGCATAATCCCAAAAAACCATAATACCATCAAAATATGGCCTATCAACCATCACACAACCCCTCTATTCATCACCCCCCTCCACCCCAACTTTACAATTATAGATTGTCATGACCACAATTGTCAAGATTACACAAAATCGAACCAGAAAACTTTACACAAATATAGCCCAAACGACTTCAGTTCAAGCTATCAATATCCAACAAAAAAACCTTCTCTTTGCCCAATAGCTAAATAACAACTGTTTTAACCCTAAAAAATAATATATCGCTAAGTTGTGTATTGTTGTTGATAGTGAGCAAAATTGTGCAATGTTTACTTTGTCCCTGCATAACCTCTATTTGGTCCTTTCCCAACCATCAACACACAAAATAAAGCTCATGTAGTACAAGTCAAAGACATGGCATAGCATATCAACAAACACACATTCAAACATTTTGTCCCAATTAACTTGGACCATCAAAACCAATTTAAATTACCTAAAGGTTGACATAGATGTGTAAGGATTTAACACTCAATCATAATATAAAAAAAATTAAAAAGACATATTTTAGAGCACAACCAAGTCCATGTCTTTAGCTGGGCCAAGTAAAAAACTTCTTCTACATTCACCTTCCCTTATTTAAGAAAGACTCTATTTTTATGATCCCAGATACCCCAAATTACTCCAATGCATAACCCTTTCCATACCAGGTTCTACTTATAGTTAATATGAAAGAGATGAAATTATTCAAAATGACACCTGAGATCAACATATTTTACAAATCTTACACTTAATAGTTCCAACATTTACTCTAGACACTTCCTACAACGTTACATAAAAAAAAAATACTAAATAGATTTCTCATGATGTTCTTACTTTTCAATTAACCACTCCTTCTTTTCTATGTGCCTTTAAATTAAGTATTCATTATGTTTAAAGCAAAGTAATATATTGAAAGAATGAGCCTATTTAGTAAAACAATTTTAAAAATAAATATTTATTATATTTTCACTACAAGAAAATCATGAAATAAAAACCAATTTTAGAGACCAAAAGTAATTAGTTGTTATAGTGACTAAATTAGAAATCATTGTAAAAACTACAAAAAAAACTTTTGGTTTCTAAATTAGTTTATATTATTCTTAAATGGTTTTTAAATTGGTATCTAATTAGCTACCAAGATTTTTGCTACCAAATTTAGAATCTAATAATTGGTAGTTAAAACATTGGTATCTAATTAAATATCAATTTAGAAACTATTTAACAATAATAAAAACTAAGTTTAATCTCTAAAATAGTCTATAATTTACTCTAACAAGTAAATCATATATGTATTAAAAACATACGGGTAGTATATAAAAATAGATAATAACTCTTTTTAACCAAGATTTTTGCTACCAAATTTAGAATCTAAATAATTGGTAGTTGAAATTTTGGTAGCTAATTAGATATCAATTTAAAAACTAATTTAGAAGCCAATAATTTTTTTAGTCTTTAAAATGTTCTCTAATTTAGTCACTATAGTAACTAATTACTTTTTGTCTATAAAATTGATTTATATTTAATGACTTTCTTGTCCTATAAATAAATATATCTCTTTGTTTTTATTTTAAAATTATTCAATAACTTTAGTCATCTTTATAAAAATTATTTTAATTATATACTTCCTATATTTCTATTTTGAAGACTCAATTATCTAATTCATTATAATTAAAAAATATTAATATACTTAATAACAATAAATATACCAGAAATTTATATCTTTTCCTAAGACTCTTTTAGCAAATTTTTCAATTCAACATATTAATGTAAAAATATTATAAAGTGTTTTACAAAAATAATAAATATTATTTTTAATTTAGGTCTTGTGTATAAAAATAAAAAGAGTATTAATTTTTAATTTCTTGCCTGATGAGATATTCCAGAATTGAGAATCCCAATGTAGCAGGCTTCTGACATTTGTGAGTCTGCAAAATAAGAAGGAATGTATCACATCATTCTGCAAAAGTGCAAACTGACAGAAAAAATAAATTGATTCATTCAAAACTAATCAATTCTAATTTATGTGTTTTTTTTTAATTATTTTATTAAAAAAATGATATGGGTCGAACTTCTTTAAAGTTGGTAATATTCTCAGAAAGAAACTTTTTAAATATATTATCTGATATAAACATAAATTCTTTTTAATATTGAAAACCGTTATTATGATTTCAATTCACATGAAAGTATTGTATGAGTAAAAACCCTTGAATAGTTCATGTGTTTGTTGTTTCTTTAATACCATAATTTTAAAACCATTTTCAAATAGAATTTGAAAAGCTTTAGAACTGATAAAAAAAAATGTCATATTGAAACGAGAGAACAAAATCACAAGCGTCTAAAAAGAACTTTATGTAAGTTTTTTTTGGTCGTGTAACGCATCATAACATTCTTGGTTTTCCGAACCACTCAAACAACAAAAACAGCATATTCCTTTGGGTTTATGCCATGTTCCTTCCACAGAATTTCTTAGAACCATCTTTAGTTCTCATTTCACAAAAAATATTATTTGAATCTTGATTTTGTAAAATGTAGTTTATTTGTATTATTAAAAATTACAAAATTAATTCGTAACATAATATTTACACATATATAAATCATGAAATATCCATATCTTTATTCAATTTTCTTTTAAATTTAACACAATTTCATAAAATCAGACAAATGTTACATTTACTTATATATTATTATTACTATTATGGAATTAGTCGGATCTAGAACCTATGAAAAAACCTATAACGTGAAGCACCATATTTTGGAGTTACTATTGTGGGGGCAGTTTTCTTAACCATAAAGGAGTTTCTCAAATATACCAAAACTAACCATGGAAGCATTGGCAACACAGGACAATGGACCATGCCAAAAGTAGCAAAATCTGTTCAAATTTAGCAAACTGAATCCCAATATAATAACCCCAGATCCATTAGTGTCCAAAAATTGAACTCCTCTTAGGAGCTAGAGATAGATCTATCACAAACAATGATGTGTTTCATTACTGCTAAATGAATACAGTTAGATAGATGAGAAAGAAACATTGAACTCTTAGTCAAATTACAGAGCGACAAATGGAGTGTTGTAGGAAGAACTAGAAAATGAAAGAGGAAGAAACAATTGATATATATATGTACGAGGTGATAATTGAAGATGTAATTGAATGTATATGGGAAGGTGGCTAGCAAAGAGGTTGGTTGGGTGTGCGTAGGACGAAGATAGAAGCCAGATCGTGGGACACTGAGAAGAAGCCCTCTGATGGTGGGTCTAAATTGCGTCTTGGGGGCACTCGTGGTTTCTTTGGAGCTGGAGGGCACACCAATGGGGTCCTTAGTTTTTGGGACGGTGATGTGGGTGTGTGACACTCTTCTACAACATCCTCGTTTACCACCTCCTTTGTTGTTCCAAGATCGTGTTTCAAGGTCCTGTTTGTTGGAACCACGGTTCTTATGGGCGTAATTGGCCGAAATTCTTCTAGGATTTGAAGGCCCATTTGCTTCTCCTATGCAAATACAAAGGAAATGTATTCACTTTGGCTAAAATTGAAAAAAAAGAAAAGAAAATTTTGATCTAGAGGGGTGTGTGGAGGGAGAGGATGAAAGGGTGATGGTGATGATGATGATGATGAGAGGTGGTGAAAGAGAGATAGATATATGAGAGAGAGAAAGAGAAAGAAAGGACTATGGAGATGTTGTGTGGGGATACACATGCAATGATAAAGAGGAAAAAAAGGAGAATTGGAAAAAAGAAGTGAAAATTGAGAAAGGGAACAAAAGTGACAAAACTGAAAAAAGGAAAAAAAAAGTATATGTTATTCCCTCTTCTAACTTTCTATCCTTCTCCATCACCTCTTATTAATCAAACCAAAACAATTCAAAGTCGAGATCAAAATTAAAAGGCTAAAATTGATGTAACTATAGTCGTTACTACAAGACTACGACCTGCATAACACATAACACTTCTTCTTGTTGCATTTTTTTGTTTTTCCGGTCTTTAGGTTAGGTTTCTTTTGGCTGAATCTCCTTGAATCTGGACACAATAGGGGGAGTACCTGCGAAGACACTCCGACGATCAAGTTAGTCCGAGAGCTAGGTATTAGAAGAATAGGGAGTGAATAGTTACCTTGGGTGTTGTGCCCCTTCTGCTATTTATACTACTCTAGATAGGTTCTGGTTGTTATGGGTCTGCTTTGGGGTCCAAACAAAAGCTCAATTGTGTCTTAACCGTGTTTATTACCTAAATTGGTTTATTTATGTCTAATTACGTATTTAACTTTACATCTTGTTTTCTAGTCAGTTTTATCATCTGGTCGACATTTCGACCACCGATATTACAATAATAAACATTTAAAAGAAAATGTAAGATTCACACTAACAAATATTTTTTTTTATAAACTGCCTTAAAAATGAATATATATGATAAAAAAAAACATAATTATCACTTAATTAGAGTTATCAAAAGTATTAAACAGATAAAGCATCTATAATGCTTGAGCTGGCTCTGTCAGGTCCATCATATCAGCCATAATTGGTTCAATTCTTTTTAGGCCTCATGTTTTAAAATCAAGTTTGACAGATCCAGTGCCACACAATGCTAATTATTTTGATTATCATGTTCTTAGTGTCATCGTTTTTAAAGTGAAATGTTTGTGTAGATTATAATAACTAGAAAAATGTTACTTTTTTTTATAGGAAATGTGATATAATAATTTAATTTTTAAATGTAAAATTAGTTTTCTTTCAATTATAATTTAGTGAATAGTCTAATTAGGATTATTATATAAAAAAGCTAAAACATGGAAAAAAAACTTGATTGATGAGTTAATCTGACATAGTCACATGATTGCTTAGCTGCTGTTCATGTGGTGGCCTCCCCAACACTCGAGTCTTTGTCTTTCTTCATCACCCAAACTCTCCTTTTCTCTATGCTTCGCTGTTCCTGCTTCAATCAACCACCTTTTTTTCTCCCTAATTTCAAGTCAACTTACTATTGCTTTTCACCTTCTTCTCTCTTCAATTCCTTTTCACTTCTCCATTGCATGGATCTCAACTACTATCAAATACAATTACTAAACTTAATTATCATATTTTACTTACTTAATTATAGTTTTATTATCAAAAGACATCTTATTTGGATTAAGAGAAAAAATAGTATATAAATCACTTCTATTTCACATTATATTTCACCCAAAAAAAAATATTAATTTGTGTATTAAAAAGATAACTTTTTTCATATATTTTTAAATTATCAAGTTCTTTACACATTGTGTAACAAAGACACTTTTTTCATCAAAACAGCTAAGTTTATAACTTCCCTTTAAAAAAAGTATAAAAGAATTAAAAAATGTTGTGTTTAGTCTAAGTATTAATTTTGTTTGTCGGTGAAACACAACAAAAAGTAATTAACTTTAACTTATAAGACAATAAAGTGTAATATTTATCCTTTAAAAATGGTATAGTTTATTTAAAATATACGTTTTTTATCTATGCATTAATTTTTTTATTGGGTAACACAATGTGAAGCAATGAAGTAACTTTAAGTTTTAAAGTGATGTAAAGCTAATGAATAAATGGAATAATTTGTT
Source organism: Phaseolus vulgaris (assembly GCF_000499845.2). NCBI lineage: Eukaryota > Viridiplantae > Streptophyta > Magnoliopsida > Fabales > Fabaceae > Phaseolus > Phaseolus vulgaris. Next base: position 35,070,113 of record NC_023751.2, read on the forward strand.
TTTTATTGGTTCATTTAAAATTAGAACATAGTACATGTGTATCTAATCGGGATAAGCTGCATCACTTAAATTCTTAAATATTAAGATTTTGTGTTCAACTAGTCTTTATTATATAAGATTGGTTTATTAGTTATTTTTTAACTCTTAGTATGTTGTTTGATTCAAGCGTCATGCAACTTGGAATAAGTTTTTTTTTCACATGAAAAAGATGGATACATTAAAAAATAAAACAAGTAATACAGGTAGAGAAATAAAAAATTATAAAAAATAATAATAATAAGCCTGTGCAAGTCAACCAAAACTTCATAGCAAATCCCAAAGATAATCATAGACATGTTTTTTAAGCATTTGTTTAAGGTAATATTAGGATAATCATAAATGCATCGAATCAATCAGATATTATTAACTACGTACATTTACTACATAAGTGGTAATTCACTAATTTGTTAAAATTGTAGCAGCAGATCAACCTTGGTAACAACGTTTCTTGTTGTTTCTTTCCTCTTCTCTTTTTTTTTTTTTTTTTAATTTTCTGCTAACATATTGTTTTCTGTTTATCCTCCAATATTTCAGAAGTAGAACTTATTTATTTTAATAATGTTTTCTAAAACCGAAAGCTCATCAAAATAATGTCATGCATATGAATAAACATTCATGGTACTTTTAAATAAATTAAATATTCATAGAAAGATATTTTATTCTTTCTTAAATATTTTAAGATACTCACTTGGCATTGTAGACTTTACATATATTTAGGTAATATAATATATATTTGAATGGATGTATAAAATATGTATCTAGGTAGGTATCTTTGCATTATATTCCTTGCAGCCAGATAGTAGTGTTGACTACCCAATATATATAATTGAAAATATAAGCTTACTTTAGATCCAAACCAAATAATCATATGCTAATAAACAAAAGCTGCTTAACTCACATCAATTTGTTTCTTAAAGCATAGTTTATATGTAGGGGTGACAGAAACTGTCACCATATTAATATAATATACTTGTCTTTAGATGTGAAGACATATGAAAGGCTATACTTCTTATGGAGAAAGCATATAGTAGTACGGCTTGTTCAATCTCAAGTTTTTGAATGAAGATAGAACAAAGGTTTGTCACTGAAAGAAACTTAAAGAAGAAAGTTATCAATTTATACACCGCAAAAGAAATTTGATAATTTTTTTTTAGCACAAATCAAATTAAAAGATTAAAATGATATTTATGATTCTGGCAAAAAGGCTACCGAGTTTTCTCCATAAAATTATAGATAGTAAGTAATATGCTTTCTATTAAGGTATTGATCAATGAAATTATGATTTAAGAAAAAAAAGTATATTATAATGATGGTAGATTTTGAGAAAGCGTATGATTTTTTAGATTGAAATTTTTTGTGTTATATGATGGAAGGTTATGTTTTAGTATTAAGTGGATCAAATGGATTAGGGAATGTCTTGAATCCTCATCTGTATATGTTTAGTAAACGAGAGACATATAGATGGATTCAAATTAAAAAAGTGTAAGGTGATCATCTCACACCTTTTTCTTTTCCTAATTGTTGTTGAAGGTTTAGGTGAAGTTGAGGCAAACAGAGGGTAAAGAGATTTGCAGGGTGTTCAAATAGGTAAGAAGAATATCATCAAGATTAGTATGTTGTAGTCTGCAGATGACATCTTATTCATTTGTAAGGCACATACGGAAAACATTTTCGTTATTAAAAATATCCTTAGATGTTTCAAACTAGTCTTAGGATTAAAGGTGAATTTTCACAAAACAAAATTAGAAGGTTTGGGTGTACATCAGTCCAAGTTGTGTAGGTTCTTTGCGATTTTAAATTGTCATATCATGGTCCTCCATTTAAATACCTATGCATTTTGGTTGGAGGAAATCATAGAAGAAAATCTTTTTGGCAAGATTTGATGGCTAAGATTAAAAAGAGATTAGTTAAATGGAAATGAAAACATATATCCTTTACAGATAGAGTGACCTTAATAAAATCAGTATTATCTGTGGTGCGTTTATATTATTTATCCTTGTTTTAAATGCCAAGAAACTTTTTAAGGGTTGGGGACACCAAGATAGGAAAATAGAATGGGTAAGTTGGAAGTTATATGCAAACCTAAACATATAGGTGATTTAGGTATTAAAGACCTTATAAATTTTAATTAAGCTTTGTTGGGCAAGTGGTTTTGGAGATTAAGCAGGGAAGAGAATGAGTTGTGGATAGATATTTTAAAATCAAAGTATGATGCATGACATTCATTATTAGAATGTAAGGATAACAAGAACGAGTCTTTATGATGGAGGGATCTTAAGAAAGTATGTGGTGATGAAGAAGGGAAAAAGGGGGAAATGGTTCACGAATAACATATGAAAAATTAGAAATGGGAATAAGATTCTAGATGATAAATCTCTAAAGGATAAATATCCTAGAATGTATATGCTAATTCTAAGAAAAAAAAAGTTATTGATTGCTGATATGGGAGTGTGGTATGTTGATCAATGGACTTGGAATTTTAAGTGGAGAAGGAAATGGTTTGCACGGGAGGAAACTTTGGTGTATGAAATACTACATAAGGTTAAGAATATTAAATTACAAAGTCATAAAGTCGACGAACACTACAAGAAAATCATGAAATAAAAACCATTTTTTAGAAACAAAAAATAATTAGTTGTTATAGTGACTAAATTAGAAACCATTTTAGAGACTACAAAAATTTTGGTTTCTAAATTAGTTTCTATTATTGTTAAATGGTTTATAAATTGGTGTCTAATTAGCAACCAAAGTTTTTGCTACTAATTATTTGGATTCTAAAACCTTGGTTGCTAATTAGACACCAATTTGGAAACCATTTAACAATAATATAAATTAATTTTTTTAAAAAAATATAGTCTCTAAAAGGTCTCTAATTTAGTCACTATAGCAACTAATTATTTTTTGTCTCTAAAAATTAGTTTTTATTTCATGATTTTCTGGTACTGAAATGAAAATAAAATGAGAGGAAAAAATGAGAATATAGTGTAAAGTTAACATATTCAACAATGCAAAGCAACCTGATGGGGGAAGATGTTGATATTTACACAACTTTGTGGAATACTATAGCACTTCCCTCATCTTTGTTCTTTTGTTAGAGGTTGTTTAAAAAATAAAATACCTACTTTCGAAACTTAATTTATAGATGTATTCTCCTTAATACATGTGCATGTGTCATGGTGACAATTTTAAGGAATCTATCACTCATTTGTTCTTTACCTCTCAGATAGCTAGTCAAATATGAAATTTGTATGATAACTTATTAGAAATTACATCATAGTAATGCTAAATTACACTTTCTAGAATTTCGACTCATGAAAATTATGTTATTTTTAACAATCACAGATTGGATGACCTTGACATCCATATGATAATTCAAATTAAATCTTGAACATGGATAACTAACAAATATCTCTAAATTTTTTCTCTTATTCTGATATTTATTTCTCCTTACATGTTTTAAATCTTTATGATCATGATCACCAAGCGGATTAATGCTGGCAGCAGTTACACTTTAATTTTATCAAACTTTCTAACCTAGATTTTATTTATTTTTACCAGGTTTGACGACTGGTTCAAAGGGACACATAGTAGCAATATGTCACGTTTTCAAATTGTCCAATCTCCATAATTCCTCTATTTCATTGGAACACATTCATAGCTGGAAGATAAATTATAAAAAAAAAAAACTCCAATTCTGATATATTTTACAACATCTGCAAAATCAACCATATATAATGTTTTTCATATGTTTATGAAATGATTAATCTAATGACAGTTACATTGTGTTGCTATTAGAAGTAACTGAATATTTCATCAATCTTATAATTTTAAAATAATAATAATAATAATATTGAGTTTGTTTGAAAGAAACCGATTAAGAGCGTGTTAGTGTCAACTATTGATATATACCAAAGTGAAGGTTAGCTTAACAACTGCAACATCAACATTAAGAAGCTTGACAAAGGACCCACAACACCAAAAAATGTTACACTACATCAATTTTATACCCTATAGTATCATTTTTAAAAATAAATGTAACATTTTTTAAATAAGCGTTTCTATAAGAAAATCTAAATTATTGTATAGTATATTTTTAAAAAATGTTACTAAAAAAGTAATTGTTTTAGAAAAACATTAACATTTTGTATTAATTGTAATTTAATGTTTTCCTCAATGTTTGTAACATGTATTACTCAATGCAGTCAAAAGAAGGGTGTTCAGCACCTTCTGCCGAAACGCCTCGCCGGTGTTGGAAGCGCTTAGGAGAGAGCGATTTATGCCTTTCGGGTGCTCGTGACTTTTATTGAGAGGAGATGATTTGAATTGAATTTGGGATTTTAGAGATGATTTGGGAGCAACAACAATGGTTCGTTCTTGTTGATGGAAAATTCAACACGGTAAAATAATAACTCAACCAGAACAATAAGCAGCTAATAATAATTTTTCCAACTTGCAAGAATCTGTGAGGAACAATAACAAATAATGACAACAACAAAAATATACGGAAGGAAGACAAAACACAAAAAATTTTAAGGTGTAAAACCTTCTCAACGTGAAGTCAGCCAATCAAGTTCTACTATAATCAAAATTAAGGTTACAAGAGAGTCTCAAATCACAACACAAATTGTGCTCAATAATAAGCTAAATAGCAAGATAACGGGATGAAATAGAGAATAAGAAATCAGAAAATTCACAAAAACCGCAGCTACTGTACACGGCCTATAGGTCATTGTTCCGATGACTTGTCAACAATCTGAACCGTCAAATTGAAGCACCGTGAGTTACAAACTTGCTGACAAAATCTCAGTCCGATCCAACTGTGGACGAAGCAACAACAACGATTGGACAAATTTTCCGTCCTAAAAAAACGTTGTTGCAGCGTGAGACGAATTTCTCACTGCTCAAACAACTTTTCAAAGATCCGAACGATCAGATTGAAGTAACATAAGTTATGAACCTGCTGAAAAAACTTAACTCGATCCAACGGTTCGACGGCGGCCAGAAGTTTCTAGACGAACTTCCTCTCTTCACTCTTTTCTCCTTTTCTTTTCTTTTCTCTATCTACTGAGAGCTCTCTTTGTACAAAAAATAAAAACCAAAAGATGATTAATATTGAGTTGGGCCTACACATAGAAAGTGAGTCCAACCCCAATATTTCTTCAATCCTCCATCTCTTCTTTGTTTCAATTTTTTCATTCAATCTATCCTCTACTTCTGGTTCCTCCACTCCAAAATCATTAACATTTCAAGTTCTCCAACCAAATTCTTCATTCCCTTTTTCTAGGGTTTTCTTTGATTTTACATGTTTTGTTGAATTGTGTGTATTTGTTGGGTTATTGCTATTTACTTTTATGAATGATCCTAATTGAATGATGGGTGTAAAGTGAATGATGGAGCAGTGTGAAGGACTTTGGTCATTGTTTGAGCATATTTTCTTTCATATGCATAAAGTAGCGTTGTCTTTCTTGATGCGACCTTCTTAATTTCAATATTCTTTCTTTCGACATTTTGTTGGCATGCCATCACTCTCTTTTTTATGGTTTTCACTATCCTTTTCAATGGCACGGTTAGACATAACATTTATTTGAACTTTGCAAAGTGTGTAATTTGTGTTAACATTGTTCTTGTTAACATTGTTCATATTATTACCTCAAAATATTCCTTCTATGCATTTTAAACAGATTTTAACATTAAGCCGCACTTAATATATCAAACATCAAGATAATATAAAGATATTATTATTCTTAAATTATTTTTAAAATTATTAAAATTTTAGTAAGTATAAATTAACTGTTTGAGTTATATCTTGAAAAGTTTAATTTTGTACGTTTTAGTTTAGGTTACGATGAACATCAATATTAATGGACACAATTTTAATCTATTAAATGAAATATTACTAGTATGATTTATTAAAAAATATTTATTTTATTTTAAAAGAAACTATTTAGTAATATTTGTTAAATGTTGCAAAAATATGTGCATTAGTAACATTTATAATGTTGCCTTTCATGAAGAAAAAAAAAATTAAATCATTTTAGTTTTTTTATCACCAAGAAATAATAAATAAATATGAATCACTTAAGGGATGACCTAACCTTTATAAAAAAAAAAGTAGGACCTCACTCCACATTCTATCCTAAACTCCCAACAAATTCTTATTCTAAAAAACAATCAAAGAGATCTACTCTTGGAGTGTATCATCACAACAAATTTCAAAATACATACAAACATAAAGAGTTCACCAAAAGTTAGCCTCCAACAGACATTTTTTTTTTATTTTTAATCCCCTATAAAAAAACACAACACCTTAATAAACCATAAACACAATAATGTAAGTAGCAGATACTCCTATTACAAAAATCTCTTTACTCCATTCAGATAATCAAACTGCCTACACCAAATCTAAAAAACACACATAAATATTCAGTAGGTCATTCTTGATACTAGACACAAAATCATAGATATCTCCATTGTGGGATTAATTACCATTATTTTCACAATCTCAACCATTACTATGCATGTTAATTCATTCTATATATTATACCAATGGGTTAAATCATGTATTGATGATGTAATTAAACTATACATATTATATATATATATGGTCTTTTACTAATTGTTTGATAATCATAAAAATGGTTTGAAATAGATTTACTATTAGACCAAGTTATTATATATCTTCATCGTACAGAATGGGAAGGAATATTGTGCTAACAGTAATAGATCTTGGTTAAATAAGATTATATTTATTAATTATATTTTGTTTGATTTATATGATTTACGTTCATATGATAAATTGAAAAGGGATTTTGGCGTCATATGAACTTCTTAATATAATGATGAAAAATTGAATTTATAGTTTAAAAATTGATATGAAGATGTGACACATAATAGTTTTTGTAAAAAGTGAGATATTTAAAAAGGTTAAGGAATATTGTAGAAGGTTCTAGAAGTATTAATGTTGTCCAAAAATTAAGTATGCACTAACTTAACTGCTAATTGCTTATGCTAGAGCGATTAAGGTAGTGCGTGAACCTAACCACCTCATTGATATGTCACCATTTTGATTTTGCTTATTTTACTTAACTCGTTCTTAGAAAATTTCTTAAACACTTTTCTCACCTTAAAAATAAACGATTTATCCTTTATTTAAATCATAACTTATATGAATGATTTTCTTGTATTCTTATAATTTTTTCAAGTCACAAATAAAATTTGTACTTATTCTTAGTTTGATATATTTTTTCTTGGATTCTTCTAATTTTTTCAAGTGAAAATCAAATTTTTTTCAACTCACAAATAAAAGTTGTACTTATTATTTTGTAGTTAGCATCATCACCACACCACCATTTATGGTTGAGAGGCAACTCTTTTTTGTAGGGCATGCTCATTCTATGAGTTGTAATCAACCCTAAAGAAGGATTATGTGGCTGGTTTTATGTTCATCTTTCTTTGGGAAAAAATAAGCATCCAATGCATCAAAGGGAATGTCTATATATATTGGATTCTAGCAAGATAATCATTTGAGAGTTTGAAAATAATAAGAGAAACACTTTCATACATTATGAATGTAATTTTTACAAAATTTAATTATTTTTATTTTATGACATTTTGTAATATAATAATTGTATCAATGTTGTCTATCAAATCATGTTATTGAAAAATAAATATGCATAATTTATTTTTCATTGTAAAAAAACAACAGTTTTTCGACAAAGACATAATTTTGTGTGAACAAAATATATCATTATAACAAAAATCACTAAATAAAAATTAATTTTATAGACAAAAATTAATTAATTACGTGACTAAATTAGAGACCATTTTAGATAATAATTTTTTTTGTCATAGGTAGGCATCACTATGCAACTTGACATCTCAGTTATGCTGACACTTCAAATGATAACACTCATTTGCCAATACATGAAAAAAATAATTATTAAAAAAAAAAAAGTTTCTATTTAATGATTTTTGTGATAGAATATTTTAATATTTATCATCCTAAATAAGAGATGAAAGGGGGTTAAATAATTTAGTGATTATTTGGTATGTATGATATTTATACTTATATATAAAGGAGATTCTCCATTACAACCGTTTTTTTGGTGTACATATTTTTTTTCTTCGATTCTACCCTTATTTAATATATTTCATTTTATTAATACAATGAAGTATTTTTACATTTCATATGAATTATTTAAAAATAAAATTATTTTTTAATTTTTTAAATTATATTATTGTACAACTTTTACATGACATATTTACTCTTTCCTTAATTCCTTATTTTAAGATAACAATAGAAAGAAAGAGAGAGCATACTCTCACACATTTACACACAAAATCTCACATATCAAATAAAATAACTTTTATTTTCAATCACTCTCTGCACTCCATATTATTTTTTTTTCAATTTTGATTTATCTAAAATTATTTTTGCATGTATATTTATTTTTTAGAATCATAAAAATTGAGTAAAAAAAATGTAAATACATAATCGCAACCGCACGCATGTGATTCATCTAGTATAAATAGTCAATAAAATATTTAAATATTAATAAAAGGACTAACCATATCAATCGTTCACATATTTTGGTTTTACATCGACGTGAAACCAGTGCATATTTTATACTTTAAAAAATGTAATTTAAAACAAAAATATTCTAATATAATTTTGGTTTAGTTAATTTTAATTTTATGATAAATTTGATATTCAATTAAGTTTTTATTAGAAAAATTCATCTATGAACATCTAAAATTCTTATATTTTTTAATTAAATCTTTATCCTTAAATTTTATTATCAATTAGGATAACTTGTTATTATTTTACATAGTTATTATTTACATGTTTCCATATAAAAAAAATAGTTGAATTAAGTTTTAAATTACTCGTATTTTTAACTAAGTTTCTACTAAAATTTTGTTTTGCAAGTACCCAAAAATCTTTATATTTTCAGTTGAGTTTATACTATCAATTTAAATGATAAAACTCTTTGAATTTATAGTCTCAATTAAAACACCACAAAGTTAAATAAAAGAAAAATAAAGTTCTAAAATTATATTTATCCTTACCAAATATTATTGTGTTGTATCTTGATAGGATTTATTTGATTTTTATTTTAATATTTATTTTAAATGATTATTGTTTTTTATAAAGATAATTGAAATTTCATAATGTCATTCTTTTTTATTGTTTAACTCCATAGTCTTGATTTCGTCATCTCAATTGATAACATTGACTCAAATAAAAAAAAATAAAGAATTGTTTGAATACTCTATTTAACAATTTTTTTAATAATACTAAATTGAAAATACTTAGATTTATTTAATTAAACTGTTTTTTTACTTTCTCAGTAGAAACACTTAAATAATGACAATACAAAAATAACGATCACATTATTTTAGTTAATGATAAGATAAGATGATAATAACCTAATTAAAAATTAAAAATTTAGAAATATTTAAAATTTAATTAATTTTATAATTTAACGATATGTATCAAATTAAGAAAGCAGAAAGGAAAGAAGGGAATCATGTTTATCTCTATTTGCTATGCATTTATACTTTCGAGAAAATCTAATCTATTCCAATAAATAACATTTATTTTGGTGCACATTCTTCTATGTGATATAGATACTTTTTCTTGCAGTTTTAATATTTAAGAAAATTAAATTCACTAATATTATTAGTTTTTAATAAAATATAAGAATGTTTTTAAATAAACTATATCCATAATGTATTTATTAAAAATTAAATTACTCTAAAATATTGTTTATATTTATTATCGAGTTTCTTTTATGCTTCTATTATGTATAATAATTTTTCCCGACATCAATTATATTGTTTAATTAATTATTTGGTATTTTAATTGATTATATTGTAATTACTTACATTTAGATTTATTAATGATCGGTCAACTCTATTTTTAATTAATTATTAATGATAGTTTTATTTTTCTTTTTAAAGGTTCCTCACTTAAGTAGATTTTGCTCAGGTTTTTCCACGTTTTGTATTATTTTTAATATATATTAGGCGTGACTCACATGCTCCATTTATTAAAGAAAACTAATATTTATTCAAAACTATAATATAATATTTTAATTTGATACATATTTCTTTCTTTCCTTGTTTTGTTTGTTTTATACGGAACTGCGTACTTGCATTCAAATTTTAATTTATGTTCTATTTAGAAATTTTTTCTTAAATATTAGTCAAAATATTTTTTAATTATTTATAGGTATGACGTTACTAACAAATTATTAAATATAATTAATTTAAAAAAAAAACTAGTCAGTATGAATATTATTTTATAAATTAAATAATTATTGATATTTAAAATAATTTTTTTGTTAATAAAATTTTATAAAATAATTTTTAAATTATTACTTATTATTAGTTACTAATTATTTTAAATTATAAATAATTTTTTATTTAAATTAATTATTAATTTAAAATTTAAAGTAATTTATAGTTAAAATGATAATTAATGTTAAATATTTAAAAATATATTTTATAAACTTTATTAATAATAGAAATTACTTTTAATTTATTTAATATAATGATTAATTATTTTTATATTTAAATTTATTGATATTTAATAAATTTTTAATGTATTATTAATATTTATTTCATTTTCTTATTATAATTAATATGTAATAAAAACATAACTTAAAAGATTTAATATCATGAAATCTTTTCATTTAAATTTCGTAAGGTTCAATTAATATTACTTTAATATTTAAAACTTATACAATTGAAGACAACGAAAAGGCTTATCTCAATTGATTGAGAGGTGGCCCAGTAATTGTAAACTTCCAAATAAATACGAGTTTGACAATTTTCAATAAATAAATAAAAACCTTAAAATTGTAAGAATATATCATTGAAGAAAAAGTCCTTTTTATTCATAACATACTAAGGGACTCAAACAAAATGATAATCTTAGAAAATTTCCAATACAAGGATCATTATCGTAGTACTAAATTTAAAACTTATAAGAATTTTTTATTAAATTTTATCGATATAATATGAGAGAATTTTAAATTTAGAACTATGTATATTAAATAAGATTTTGAGTTAAAAAAAAATTATCTTACAAAGGTTTTATTTATATTAAAGTGGAAATAGAAAATTATGAAAATGTTTATCTTAACTCTTGTATTAGAAAATAACTCAAGATCTAAAAACTGATGTTATACAGAAAGACTCCGATAGTAAAACAAAATTTCATAATTATCTAATATAAGTATAATTGTCTTTGATTCAAGATATGAATGTTAAAAAAAAAATCCCTCCAAAATATTCAAAGAAGCAAAGGATCTTTTTTAATTAATATTAACTTAATTAATATTTTAATCAACAATCTTTAAGTAATTAATATCCTAGGTATAAAAAAAATTCGCAGGGATTTTAAATCCAGTTATGACGGGCTTAATGGAACAGAGGCATGGGCTCAATGGGCCTAGTTTATACCATACAGTGTACCTTTTATAAAAAAAAAAACATTATTCAGCAAAAGTGTTTTCGATGTTTCTTAGAAAAACTTATCAATCACTAAAATTAAACTTGTATCATAATATAAATTATTTACCATAAATATAAAATACAACTTAATATAAAAATATTGATTATTACAAATGTTAATCAGTGTAGTTTATATATAAACTATTTAATTATTATAAAATTTATTTGTATAAAATAAATACTCATTGCATAATTTAAAATACTAGAATACATTTAAGTGCTAAAAACACCAACAAATCAGTCATCCAAGTGAAACTAAACTCAATCTTTTTAAATAAAATCTTATTTCAAGGTCTGTGGATGAAAAAATAATAATGACTACTATGGTAAATCGATAAGAAATAGAGTAAAAGTAAGTGAAAAAATAAAATAAAATAAAAACAATGGCAATTTGAAATTTTTGATGATATAACTTGATTATATTATTATTAAATATAACATGTTTCTGCTTTTCCTTCAACATTATAGGTAGAAAAAAAAGGGTTAAGATCCACCATTTTCCTTTCCCCTTTTCCAAACTGCTTCGTTTTCTTCTTTCATGTCCCTTCTTCTGCCTTCTACACAATCAAATTCACCAAAATGTGTTATTTGAGAGAGAGAAAACAAATAATTCACTACAAGAAAAAAAAAAATGTAATAATAACTAATTTAGAAACTAAAAAAAATGTTTCTATAGAAATCAATTTAGATACTATTTTATAAACTAAAAATTATTGATTACTAAAAAGGTATCTATTATTAATAAAAATTATAATATAATTAGATATTATATTCTTGGTAGTTAATAATAAAAATAAAAATAAAGTTTTTTTTGAGACATTTTTTTAGTCTCTTGTTAAGATGTAATTGGAAACCATTTTTTTGTCACTTTTAATTTAATTTAGAAACTAATTTTTGATCTCTAAAAATAAATTTTATAAAATTAATTATTAATTTTTAATTTATAAAATATTTTAAATTAATATGAATAAATTTACTAAACTGTTATTTTTAGTATAATATTAAAATAATTAATATTAATTTAAAATTACATTTAAAATAGTATTTTAATCTTTTAATTTTATTTAAACATAAAATTAAATTAATTATAAATTCAAAATATTTTTTAAATTAAAAAAATTATGAATTAATTTAAATAGATATACATACTTTTTAAAAACTTATTTAATTTTTTTAAATATGAGAAAATATTCTGCAGTTTGAATTTCTAACGCTATTAGAAATAAGTACATTTTACTAATTTATTTAGAATTATTTTTCTTATAAAATATTTATAAATTTTATTTCAATAATAATTTGCAAGAAATTATTACTAATTTATTTTATTTAAGTTTGTATATATTTAAATGTTTTTTATATATTTTTTTAGAAAAAAATACTTTTTCTAAAATTCTACTTGATAAATATTTTTTTCCTCTCTTCTTCTTCAGTCGCAACCTTCCTTCACTCCACTCTCTGTTTCCTTCCTATTCACTCTCAATCTCAATCTCGTTCCTCTTTCTCAGTATTGCTTGTTCTTGATTTCACTCTCAGTCTCATTCAATTGGTTTGTCTCACTATCTTGTTCTTTGTTCAAATCCAGGTAAGTCTCATTCTTCTTCTCCACACTGTCTCCTTCATCTACTTCACTCTCAGTTTCGTTATTCTTTATCACTGTCGTTCTCGTTCTCAATCTCGTCCAATTGGTTCATCTCACTGTCTCTTTCCTTGCTCAAGCTCAGGTAAATCATTCTCAATCTCTATATCTCGTGCTTGCGACTCGGAATATTGTCGGTGACGGTGCTCAAACGCAATATGATCTTCGGTGTCACAGGCTTCAAGTTGTTCGCACAATTAGGTATGGTTTTTTTATTTTGATTTTATTTTTAGCAAGTTTAATGATTCTCATACTAGAGTTTCGATTGGGGAAATCTTTGCCCGTATACCTAATTACATATTGATAAAAATGTGGTAGGTTCTGTATTCATGCTTGACAGATGTTTGACATCTTTGTTGTGGGGAGCTATAGTTGATCGCATTGGTCGAAAACCCGTAATACTTGCAGGGATCATTTCAGTGTAAGTATACATGTTAATGAACTGCATGCTTAGCTTTGAAGATTCCCATAATTATCAATGCTTACTTCATTTCAGTGTCATTTTCAACACACTATTTGGCCTTAGCAAAAGTTTTTGGATGGCTATTCTTACGAGATTTCTTCTCGGATGTTTCAATGGTTTTCTAGGACCAGTGAGGGTATCATATCTTTAACTCCTACTATTTCACACTTTCTTGTTTTTTCCACCAGTACTTGGATACAAATTTTGAATGCATGTGTTGATTATAACTTCATTCTCTTTCAAACTTTCATTTCTACATTTTCTTGTCTAACTACTTTATTTAACAAGCCTATGCCATTGAACTTTTTAGAGAAGAACACCAAGCTCTAGGACTGTCAACTGTAAGCATCACTAACTCTTTTACATTGTTAATTCTTAGAACTGCATTTCCACAACAAGTCATGTTGTGATTGGTTTAATAATTGGCCCTTCATTGAGAGGCTATTTGGCTCAGGTACTATTCATATTCTTAGCCATCTGGAGTATAAGATAAATCTTGCATAAAGCCTTGAATTTCCATATGTTTATAAGATGAAATGTTTTGAATTGAAAGTATTCTGGTTTTCTGAGAAGGTTAACTGCTGAAATTCTGTATTTAATTGTAGCCAGTAGAGAAGTACCCAAATATTTTTCCAAAGACTTCCTTTTGGGATAAGTAAATGGACTTTCATATTCAGTTTCTGTTTAAATTGCTTTATCATTTGGACCTATTTAGATAAACTTCTCCAGAAAATTAGTTTATGCCTGAATCATTTTTATAGAAGCTAGTACAAGAAAACTTTTACAAATTAGATTAAGAATAATCTGATTTTTGCTTACTTATTATGTTTTTCTTTTTTATTTTATCTTCCTATAAGTACTCATGGAGAACTTTATCCAAATAAAATCTTAATGATGTGCTGATTTTTATTTTCCAAACATAAATCATTTTGTAGGTTTCCATAGTTCTTGCCCAACCTCATAACATCAGTATTTGCACTGTTAAAACCATGAAGAAGGGAGAGAAAGTGATTTTAAGTGTGAAGCCTCAATGTAAGTTGTCTGCTGATGAATTTAAGTGTAAATGCTTGTAATTCTTAATGTGGATGATAACCTTGTCATTTTATGGATTTAAAACATGGTTCTGATGTTTCCTTACCTGTTTTTGCATTCTTGTAGTGAAAGTAATTGGTAAGCTACAAGATGGTACTTTGTTTTTGAAGAAGGGTCATGATAATGAAGGGGAGCTGTTTGAATTCAAAACTGATAAGGGTAACTTGAAAAAATGTCTCAATGTTTTTCCCGATTCCCACTAAATTATTTATTAAGCTAGCTAATGTGAGTGTTTTAGGATTGAGCATAACAAGCAATTGATGGGTTTGACAAAGCTATTTTGATTATGAAGAAGGGTGAGGTGACATTGTTAACTGTTGCGCCCGAGTATGGTTTTGGCTCATCAGAGTCTCAACAAGAACTTGTTGTGTTCCTTCTAACTCCACTTTGTATTATGAGGTTGAGCTAGTATCATTTGAGAAGGTAAGTTAATAAACAATCAATGATTTACAATTCTGCACTCATCTTGTGTTTCAATTTTCATTCTTTCATTCCTTTATCCATTGTTTGCGTTTGTTTCTTACTGATTTGTAACAATCTTTCAGTTCTAGCTTCCAAGACCGTCCTTGATTTGTTCCAGCCCAGAAGCTTGTGAGCTGCAAGTAGGCACAAAAAATGTAAATTCAATCAAGATAGGAATAGACTAAACTTTCTTGTACATATAACTCATGGATATTAACAAAAGTTGAAAGTAGATTTCAAACTACGGCGAGTATCTTGAGTTTATGTGATTATTTTCTAGTTTCTACCACAATCTTAGTTCACATTCATAATTCATAAAAAAGTTCTTTTGTAAAATTTGAAAAAAAAAATTGAAAAATTTCTCATTTATAACTCTATTTTGATTCTGAAAATAATTGCTTTGAGTTGATGAACTTTTAAAATTAGTGAACTTGAAT
This sequence comes from Phaseolus vulgaris, assembly GCF_000499845.2. Taxonomy (NCBI): domain Eukaryota; kingdom Viridiplantae; phylum Streptophyta; class Magnoliopsida; order Fabales; family Fabaceae; genus Phaseolus; species Phaseolus vulgaris. Next base: position 35,085,762 of record NC_023751.2, read on the forward strand.
CTACAAATAAATATAAAATATGAAAGAGTAAGTAGTTAAATAAATAAAAAAAAGAAAAAAAAGTAGATGAATAAAATAATATTTTATAATAAATTACATTATTTAGAAACCAATATTGTGACCATTTTTTTGGTATTTATATATTTGGTCACTAAATGAGTTTCTATATATTTTGGTCACTAAATTGGTTTCAATGAAATTGGTTGTTAATTTGGTTTCTATATAATTGGTCACTAAATTAGTTTCTATATATTTAGTCACTAAGTTGGTTTTTATTTAATGGTAACTAAATTGGTTTCTAAATTAGATTCTAAATTGGTATCTAAAATTAGCGACCATGATTTTAGCCACTTAGTGCTATTAGTTTCTAAATTAGTCTCTAATTAAGTTAGTGACTATTTTTATCATTTTAGAAACCAAAAAATTTAGTTTCTAAAAGCAATTTTTCTTGTAGTGATTAGATTACTTCATTTATGTTTAGATAGATATATAATGTTTATTATGGCAGTCCTTTTTTATCTGTATTGGAGATAAAAATATATAAGCATTTTTTATTCTTTACATTACTAACAAATTATTAAATAAAAATAAATTTAAGAAAAAAAAATAATTAATTGTTATATTAATTAAATTAAATATTATTTTAAAAATTAAAAAATTTATTGATATAAAATAATTTTTATTATAATAAATAGTTTATAAATTGATATCTAATTAGCTACCAAGGTTTTAGCTACCAAGGTTTTAGCTACATATTATTTAGATTACAAGGTTGGTAGCTAAAACCTTAGTAACTAGATATCAATTTAAAAGTTATTTATCAATAATTAAAACTAATTTAGATATCAATAAATTTTTTAATATCTAAAATAATATTTAATTTAGTCAATATAACAACTAATTTTTTTTATTTCTAAATTTGATTTCTATTTAATTATTTTCTTGTAGTGTTAGTATTTTTTTTTTAATATTAGATTATAAACAAATTGGATTGTTTAAAAGGTTACAAGTTATTTAAAAAAGAATTTACAATTTAAACATTTACAAATTTAAGCAATCTTTAAACTAGATGTTCTAGTTTATTTTTTAGGTTTGATATAATATTTTATATATGCAATACTTTTGCTTGTAGATAATCAAGATTTATTATTTTTTTTATGCACATGTTCTTCTTCATTTATAGGCATATTTAAAAAGATGTTGGAAGTAACATATATTCTCTCTACCTTTCTTCTTTTCGGGCTAGTTGACTAAGATCTTTTTTATGATTTGAGTTGTTTTTTAGAGTTTGATTAACATATGTAGAAAATCATCAACTTTTTTTTTCTTCATAAAAGGTGTGCATGAATTCTTATAAGGTCATAGAAGTTGTTTTCTTATTAGAATCTACCTAGATAATTGTGATAAACTTCCATCAATTATAAATTGTCATATATGAGTGTAAACCATATAGATGTGTCTCCTACTAGTTGTTATGTCTAACCATATTTGAGAATGTAATGTGAAAGTATAAGCTTATAAACAGTGTCATGTTCTTAAGTTATAAACGGTTTTATGATATTTGATATTCTTGTTGCACTTTGATGCTTATGTGAACCATTGCCTAAAACATAAGTCCTAAATATATCTTATTTAAACCTTAGTACATGAAAAGTAAATTTTATATGTTATAATTAAAACATCAAGTATAACTTCATCTAGTGTACCTCAATAGTTGAAATTAAACTATCTGAGCATAAAAATCTGATGATAAATAATATTAGTTTTTTCAAAAATGGAAAATATAAATAGTGTAAGATATATAAACTTAACTAATTGATTTAAAGAAATTTTGGTATACGAAATAGGCATGAAAGCATGTCAGAATAATATGTTAATGAAAAGAAAATAGAGATCAAATATGTATATAGGAGTATAAATTTTGTGTACCGAAGTTTTATTAAAGCTTTTAAGTGATTAATACGTAACAAATCAGGATTGAGTATTATGACTCATTTCCAATCATTGCTTGATAGTTAAAAGTTTTACTTGTTGGAATTGATTATTTTATAAATTGGCGGCGATCGAACAAGCTTTTATTATCTCAACAAAAAAGTTTAAGAAAATTATTTAGAAGTACATTTATCGCTTTGGTGTCCCACGGACTTTGATAAATCATAATGAGACTCAATTAGTTAGTCATTAAGCCTATGAATTTTAGTCCCTCTTGTAGATGAAATAAATCTTCATATCAATTAAACACTCATAATCCAATGGACAACCTAAGGTTGTCAATAAGGTCATTTTTCAAAGGTTTGAAGCGTTGTTTATCTAAAGCAAAAACTTTATGGGTCAAAGAGCTCCCACATGTTTTATGAACATATCATACAACACTGCAATCTTCTACTAAGGAGTCCCCGTTTTGCTTAGTATATGAAATAGATGTTATGATACCTGTTTAAATTAATGAGTCATTGAACATGGTTCTTCATTTTAATGAAGAGGGGTTGCCAAAATCCAAGCAAATTTAGATATTACCAATAAAATATGGGATCATACTTGCATATAAATGACCGTAGTGAAACCACATAGTGAGCTCAAGTTCACTTCAAAGGTTAATCTGTGACAACTTTTGAGTTTCTAATTTGGAATTGAAAGGATTCAACTTAATAAATTTTTTAACAAGTTATCTCTGAATTTGGTAGGACAACATCAAATCTCAGGTCGTATCATTTGAAAACATTCGATAACAACATAATACCAAGAATATGTAATGCAGAAAATCTTTGTTTTTTATTATTTTTGTAGTCACTAAGATGTATCTTGTCGTTGCTCTCTTTTTCTTTTGGAGTTTTTTTTCCTTATATTTGTGTTTTTGCTCAAAAGGTTTTTAGCAAGGTGTTTTTCCAAGTCAATAAAAAATAAAATTTCATGACACAGCTAATGAACTTAGACTCCGATAAATATCATACAACTTACTTGATTATATTATCCTATGAGATAAGCTTAAACTTTGACAAATGTTACGACCGACTATATTATATTAGCTTATGACCTATTAAACTTAAGCTTCAATGGTATGTGATTGACTTGACTATGTTATAGCATATGAGTTTAGGCTCTTATAGTTATTACACAACTAACTTAATACACTATTGATAAGCCTAGAATATTTCAATGCAATTATGTTAGTTGCGATATTGACAAACCTATGGATCATACAATTTTAAACTCAAAATTAAAAGATGCACTACAAAAAAAGTGTATATTGTGGCGGTTATTTTTGTATAAACTGACGTTTATAACCGCCACAATATACACTTGTGACGGTTTTTCAAACCGTCATAAAACTGGCCGTCACAAAGTTTAATGTGGCGGTTTTACGCTACCCGCCGCAACACCCGCCACTTTAAACATAGTGTAAATAGTGACGGTTTTTATATGTAAGTATTGTCAGTTATAACTGTCGCAATTTACATTCATTGAAGAAGATTTTGGCGCCATAATCTACATAAGTAGTGTCAGTTATAACCGTTGCAATTTACATTCATTGAAGAAGATTATGACACCATTATATACGTAAATAGTGACATTTTTAACTAACGTAATTTTAATTCTGAATAAATAAAATTTAACCACCACGTTTTTATAATCTGTTTTATACAATTATAAAACTTAACCACCACTTTTTCATAATAAAATAAAATAATGTATAAAGTTATAATCTTTCATTCATTTCATTGAAAATTAAAACACATATAATAATGTTTATATATAATTAAAAATTAAAACACAAAAACTTCATAAATCTCTAATCAAGTTTAAAATTACAACACATAATTGTTAAAAAGTTCAATTAACATCATTTCAGTAATTGTTCAAGTTCCACAACTTCCCATCGTGCCTCTGATGTGTCCACCAGAAGGGGTTTTGTTTCAGAACTTGGTACTGCTTGAAATCAATGTGCACTCTCCATCCTTTATCATAAGCCAAAATGTGCCTATCCTTTTGAAACAGAGTGTTAATACGCGATATACCTCTCCCATGAATCCTGTAGAACAAATTAACATAACTTAGTAGGGAAATAAGTAGATTTGTCTCAAAGAAAAACACATGCACATTACCACTGCATTATCCAGAGTCACAACAACTACCTAAATACAAATATTAAGGTCAATAAAAAGTCAACAGAAATTCACTTCCAGATCTTCCAGGGTCAAACGTCTGTTTTGTGCCTGTGCTTCCTGTCTTTTCAATGCATATCAGCTCAGATATGCTATGAATCAATGAACTTGCTCTCCCAAGGCTGCATGATCCAAGAGAACATAAAGATAAAGTTTATTTTAATATATGACTCTTAATAAACCACATGACAAGGCAAATGCATACATATTAGTACATATAAGAGGAAGATAATTAAGGTTCACCTGTATATAACGATAAAGGTTGGGAATCAGTTGGTCCTCCTCGTGACTCATTCCACTCTTGAAGTGGGTTACTCCAACATTTGTCTGCTGATTGTATCGAAGATCACTTTGTGGAATCAAAATGTGACCCATGGACAACAATCCAAGCCCTCCTATTTCTTTAGGAGTGTAGAAAATGACAGGTGAGAACCTGATAAAAGATACAGTGGAGCATAGATTTGAACATTAAAACCCAGTATTTATGAATAAAATATTAAGAAACAACTAATATACCTACCATAAAAAAAAGAATTAATTACCTGCTAAAAGATATAGTGGAGCATAGATTTGAACATTAAAACCCAGTATTTATGAATAAAATATTAAGAAACAACTAATATACCTACCATAAAAAAAAGAATTAATTACCTGCTAGGCGTCTTTGAGTTGAGCCCAATCTTAATACGAGTCTGAATTTTATTTTCACATTTAACTAGCAAATCTAAAAGCTCTTGGGTATGCACAGTTGCCTCTCGAAAATAAGTCATAAGCCTTGAAAACAAACAAAGACCATGGGAAACCAATGATGACCTCTTCACAGACTATCCACAATTCAACTTCACTCGCCAATTAAAACTATATTTTCAACCATAATCATGATAAATTAGACACCCAAGGCCAGTTAAATATGTTGAAAAGCAAGTTTGGATTATCCTTGCTGTAAACAGAAACAAAGTTGTTCTCCCACTCCAATGTTGAGATGCTTCGAGGAAGACGATTCTTCATATCCCAAAAGACACTCCTCCCAAGATCGACTGAATGATACCAATTAAAATGTCAAACAAATTAAGAACCAAACGTCAATATATAATATACTACAATATTAATATATTATAATAATTGTATGAGAAATGTCATGTGATGGAGAGTTTAGTATTATGGAATTCACAAATTTGACTTCTCAAGTCTACTAAAATACTAGTGTACGACTATAAACTTATACTTCACGTATTTTTTTTATTAGGAATCAAGAAACATATATACCCCAGAACCACTTATTATCAACATTATAAAATGTATAATTAATCCATTTTTATGAATATTAATTCTCAATAAAGTTAGTAGATATTTGTCAGCATATAATGGAAAAAAGATATTAAAATTTAATCAAATTTTGGTTTCATAGATGTGGATCTAATTCTACTGATTAATTTCTTTGCCAAGTTTTAATACTTTGTGGATCTAATTCTTTAGCCAGGCAATAATGGCTAGTTAATTTGTATTGTTTCTATATATAGGTTAATAATATACATGGGAAAACCATATAAAAAATCATGGTGTAGGAAGGTTCACCCAAGGTTTTGCTGCCTTCCTCTGCAGACAAGCATTTCATTGTTATCATATCTGGTTTCTTGTGATAAGTTTGTCATGGTTTCAAAGATATTAGTGTGACTATTTAATTCCCACTTTTCCTTTCTACTCCCTATATAACTATACATCACCAAGTTCATCCTTTGTTTTTGAAGAGGTAACATGGAGATATCAAGAAACTTACAAGTGTAACTTTATATCAGAAAAATTCAGGATTTCCTTCAATCTGCATAAAAAGCTCTCGTGCAGCTTCAACTATGCCTGAATGCCCAAGGTGGGGGAATGATGAAGTCACATCATAATGAATGTAGTTGCAACTGCAAACAGAACATAAAATGTTGAAGTGAGGGACTAGAATATTGTGTTGGACCATAGAAAGGATCTATACAGTTTGGCCCATATAAAACTATTACACATTGGAACTGAAACTATAAGGTATATAGAGAAGATGATTTATGCAGATAAATGTAACTCAATAGGGATGTCATTACTCATTAGCCTTTGTTTATAAACAGTTTATAATCAGACATCATAGCATAACATGTCAAAATTCATTTTCCATGGTATGTATGTCACAACCTTCTAAGTCATTGAAAACCAATCTGACAACAATACCAGAGGATATGTAGTTGTCCTAAAATTTAGAAGTTTAAAATTTCATCTTAAAATTGTGAGGATTGTTTATTGCTTGGTGTATTGCTCTATCAATTTCAGAACAGTGTACTGACTCAAAAATAGTTATTCTGTAAACAAAACTTAGCTATTTTTTTGGTGCTTAAAATATTATAATCCTAGTAGTACCTTCATAAGCTTCCCACGTTGCCCCATCATTCTGAGGGCACAAGGTATTGGTAAATTAAATATGTTACTAATATAAGCAGTGACAACGTACGCCTTAGCTATTGAAACAGTTATCTCCCTGAATCTTGATCGATAACTTACAAGACAAAATGGCTTGAATAGATGTAAATATTGTCCTACAGTATTGTCCTGTCAATAGGCTTTCGATTTGTGATTTCAGAATACATGTGACAAGCACAAAATTTTAACACAATTTTGTATTACCACTCTAGGCAGAGAGCGCTAGGGTTCGTGTGAGGCAGACATCGCTAGGGTTCGTGTGAGGCAGACATTGCTAGGGTTTGTGTGAGGCAGAGAGCGCTCGGTTCGTGTGGAAGCAGCAAGCGCTAGGGTCTGTGTGAGGCAGCGAGCGCTAGGGTTCGTGTGAGTGTGAGGCAGCGAGCGCTAGGGTTCGTGTGAGTGTGAGGCAGCGAGCGCTAGGGTTCGTGTGAGTGTGAGGCAGAGAGAAGGACAAGAGTGAAACCGTTAGAGTTAGGGTTCACTCTGGTTTTCAAAATGAAATTCAAAAAAAAATTATTTTCTTAAGTTTTCAAAAAGAATTCATTTTTCAAGTGAAAAACTGAAGGATTTTTAAATCAAGTTAAAAATGTGAATATAGGAATAAAGCAAGTTTTCAATTCTGAAGGAAAATTATGACGGTTAAAAATGACATAATTTGAAAGATAATTATGGCGATTAATGAAATGACGTATTATACTGAAATTTGTGGCAGTTATCAATAACCGTCATATTAAAACCGCCACTTTTTACACATTTTTTTTTTAGTGATGTTGATTGAAGGGTAATACAAAGAGCACAAGTAGCTTTTATCCGAAATAAATAAGTTTTTGCTACATATTATAAGTGAATAGTATTGAAAGCAAAAACATTTGGTTCGTACATTGTTCAACAATCTTGCCATTATGATACATCAAAATAAGTTACATTCATCATCATCATGATTCTCATCACACCACCACCATCAACCACCATTAAAATAAGTTACAATCAATAAACTTATTTCTCTTCTACTATTACCACATCCACAACAATCTTTCAAAGGTCAACAATCGAGTGGTCTATTATAAGATTGATTACCTTAACTTGTTCCATGACAACCCTATTTTTTTTACTATTTTTGTTTTTAGGGCGATTTTAAAGTCACTTGGTATTTCCTTTTCTGGCTCTAACTTTCAAAAACTGCTATATACTCATCCTTACTAGCCTTATGAACTTTGTGTTTGTTTTGAACTTGGTTAGATTTTCTTTGAAAATCGCATACTCTATTTTTAACTCTTTGATGTCACCTTTTAGTCAATCAAGCAAGTTCATCATTAGTTTCTTTCTTAGCTTGCACTTGCTTTTTCTCATTTGTCCACACCTCTTAGGCTCAAATTTCAACCATCACCACTAAAACAATTGCTTTGCTAAGGTAATTTTGCATACCATAACACCTATCTCTCCTGTTGTACTTGCTCAATTCCTTAACATCAACTTCTTGCAAGTTGTATGCTTGAAGGCAATTCTAGTTAGCAAAGGTAGTTAACAAAAAAAACATTATATATATAAAACATTCACTTAAATGGTATTAGTGAGAAAAAGATAACATTTGTAAAAGGAGTAATGAATGGCAAAAAGATGTTCAAGTTTTCTGCAAACATTATCTCAAAATAGCATATTGTGTCCTTAGATAATTTTTCACCCTTAGGATTGTATACCTTTCAGTCTCCTTAAACTCAATTAATGTTTAATCTCTTAGTATACATTTACATATAAGTACAAATTGATTGCGTGTTGGATTGTATTGTCAGCCATTAATCAACCTAGTTTATTGTCTTTTGACTTATACTTTGTATCAGAAAAACAAAAGGTTAAAAGAAAAGAAAATAAAATAAAATAATAAAAATGTATATTGATTAAAATACATGTGAATTAAGTAACAGAAAAGAATTTGAATTGTTTAGTTTAAATTTGGTGAATGATTGAATAAATGAAAAAGGTTGGGTTGCGTAAGTGAATGGAAGAGGAGTGAGTGAGTCAAAGAGATATAAAGTAAAGTAACGGTGAATGGGACCCACTGCCCATAACAACCATTGACCTGTTCTGTTCCTTCCCCACTTTCCCCAACTTTCATTGCTCTAAATTATTCCAACTCCACATGGGTCCCACCCCTTGACTTTTTTTCCTCCCTTTTTTCAACAAAACGAATCTAATCTTTCAACTTAGATCTCCCAATCTTATTATTCTTATTATTACTACTATTCAATTCAATACATACATACAAAATAATTCAACTCCCACATCAAATCAAATAAATAAATAAATCCATTTTAGAATAATTTTCATTTGCATAATATTTCCATTTCCTTCGGTCAAATTTACACAAAACTCCTCGTCAAATTTAGTCGACTCCGTCAAAGTCCGCACCGCAAAAGTTGACTTCCATGCCCATTTTTTCTGCCTTTCAACCTCGCATCCGCCGTTACCGTCACGGCCACACGGACACTTCCGTCAAGTTTCCGACACCACGCGGTTCGTCAACTACCTCAGAGCCCGAAACCAACGCCGGTTGCGGCAGGTAACGGCAGCGCGTGATGGTGCTCGCCCTCGTACGTCACTATCAGCATCTTCGGGTCATCTTGCGCGCGCTCCACGTGCTTCCTCGCCGGACACCCTTTCACGGTGCTGCACTTGTAGTACCCACTGCCAGAAACACACCAATTCTCCATTAAGAAACTTCAATTCTAGATTCCAATTGAATACCACTTTAACTACGTGAATTACTGAAACCAAGTTTCGATTCCAATTGAAGAACTGTTATGTGTATGTTTTACCCTTAAATTAAAAATCGATTTTTTAACTGACATTGAGATCGGCATTTGACTATAACCGATTCAACAGGGCGAGGGAAGAAAGAATAGAATAATACCGAGGAAAAGGTGAACCCTTGATCGGTTTCTGGCCGTACTTTCTCCACGAGTACTCGTCCGGTGGGATGTCGGCGATCTTGGAACTTATCGCCGGAACGCGGATCGTTTTTTTCACGCGTGATTTCCTGAGAAAAAAGAAACCAACGTCAGTTCCTCTGTTTGTTTGTGGGATAAATTAATAATTTTCTAAAGGGTGTGGGGAAAAACCTTTTCTTGGAGCAGTGGCAGGAGGGTTTGGCGGACAGCGCGGCGTCGCGGCACTTTTTCCTGTGGGAGGAGCATAGAGGGGGTTTGGCGGCGGAGGGAGGGAGGAAAGGGCCGATCTTGCCGTCGGAGACGCTGGCGTCGTTGGTGACGGAGGATAAGAAGGAAGAGGAGGTGGTGGGGGTGGTGGAAAGAGTGAGGGTTTCGTCTTTGTTGCAGGGCTTAGAGTTGAGAATGGTGGGTTTAACGAAATCCAAAGTAAAGCCTGGTTGGGATTGAGGTTGTGGTTGTGGTTGTGGTTGTGGCTCTGGTTGCGGCTGGGCCTGGGCCTGGGTCGGTGCACGGCGGAAGCGAGCGTGACCGGTGCGGTTGAGAAGGTTAATGACTTGTTTGAACTTAGAGACGGTGAAGTCGGTGATTTCGGAGCAGTCAAGGTTGTTAAGGCTAACGTTGTTGTTGCTGTTGTTAGAAGAAGAAGAAAAAGAAGAAGAGTTGCAGGCAGAGGGAGAAAGGAGTCGAATGAGATGCTCCATGCTTTTCAAACCAGCCGAAGCAGCTTCTTGAATTGCTAACTGTTCCTCCATCCTTGTTCTGGGAAGAAGATCGAGCATATCCAGTGCCATGAAACACGAAGAATCCTAGGAAGAGAGAAAGGAAAAGAGGTTTTGGTTTGGTTTTTGGTTTCGGTGTGGGAAGAGAAGAGGTTATAAAAGAGAGAGAGAGGGTTGGAAAGTCAAACAAGTTTCGTGGATCCAAGGGCGAACATTGGTTGCAACAGAGCAAAGTACGCCACGACAAACCAAGAGTTACTGTGAAGGTCCAAAAGAGGTGTTGGTGGTGGGTCCCACTTTCCTTCGTTAAGTGGCCAACAGATAAGAAACCAGAACAAAATAAAAATATGCAAAAACCACACCATTACAAAATATCATTATGCTTAATAATCTCTATTCTCTGCATCATCTCTTTTTCTTTTACCCTTTTCGTTATCTCTCTTTCACTATATATAATCTCATTATAATAATAATACTAAATAAAATCATTATTAACCATAACTTCTTAATAAATAATAAATAATCATTCAACATGCAAGTTATTAATTAATTTTATTTTTCTTTTTCTGGAAAAAGTTATTTACACTATTCAATACTATTCTGTAAGGACGAAGGCAGTGTTTATAAAGACATAATTTCCTTTCTTTGCAAGTAAGTCAGTCAACGCTTTTAAATGTGCTGTAATACTTTTTTTCTCTCCTAAATATGTCTCTTTCTTTAAAAAATAAACAAATAATTTCTATCAAACTTTTTATATGTATTTTTTATTAATATTTTTTTCACATAATTAGAAGTGCATCATCCCAAATAAAAACACTTCTATATATTAAACTGTATTATATTAAATTATAAAAATAATTAATGCACTATAAAAAGTATTAAATAATAATTAATATTTTAAAAAATAATAATTAATTATTATATTTATTAAATTATATGCTATTTTATAAATTTAAAAACTATTAATATCTAAAGTAATTTAATTACTAATAAGGATTTGTAAAATAATTTCTAATATTAATTATCGAGATTTAATTATTAACTATCTTAAACTCTAAACTAATTTCTAATTATAATAAAAAATTTAAAATAATTAGTAATGTTAGATATAAATTAACAAATATTTAAAAAATTTATATTAATAATAACAATTATTTTAGATATTCCTAATTTTCAATTTATATTTAACTTAAAATTAATATTTTGATTAATTATTTTATCTTTAAATTAATTATCATTTACTATTTTTCTAGTAATATTACTTTGAAAATAATTAAAAATATTAAGTACTTTCAACTTTTGCATCATACACACTCTATATATAATAAGAAGTTTTATAAATGTATTATAAGTTTAAATATGTTTTTATCTTATATGTATTTAATCATTTCTATCTTTTAATTCTTTTATTTATTATTTCATTAAATTTAATTTTTTATAACTTTAATTCATGATGCGTCACCCTACTTATAGAGTGTGTTATATTTCATAGTTTTAATTTCTGACTTGTTATTATAAGGATTATGTAATTTGTTATTCCAGTTCTTATAAATTCGTAAAGTTTCCACACAAGTTCTTATTTTTAATAATTCTCTTAAAATTTGGAAAGAAAAATTATCATAGCACTACACTAAAAAAAAATCATTAATTGTTATAGTTACTAAATTAGAGATATTTTAGAAACTAAAAAGTTTTTCACTTCTAAATTAATTTTTATTATTTTTAAATAATTTTTAAATTGGTACCTAATTAGCTGTCAAGATTTTTTTACCAAATTTAAAATATAAATAAATAATAATTAATTAGATATCAATTTAAAAATTATTTATCAATAATAAAAATTAATTTAAAAATTAATAACTTTTTTAATCTTTAAAATTATCTATAATTTATATAACTATAATAACTAATTATTTTTGTCTTTAAAATTAAATTTTATTTAATAATTTTTTATGTTGATCACACAACAATAAAAATATAAAATTAATCAAATAGAAAATAAATGTATAGTTCTTATAGTATATACTAGAAGTATGTTATTTTATTGTTGAATAGATGTCTCATAAGAAATAGAAAAGTATTGCCCAACGATGTGATCGAAAACTTGGTCTTTGCATCTTTTGTTTTTGTCCTTTTGTTTGTGGTTGACTATGTGCTTCAGAAGCATTGGTGTAAAAGCAAAAAGCAAGTTATGGGATTTTAGGTTTTGAAATTAAGCATTCATTCTAAATACGATTTTAATAAAGCTAAACTAATAATTCACTTCATGAAACGACGTAAAATGGATCACTCCTTTTTTTTCTTTTCCAAGGTCAAAGCCTCAAAACTTAATTTCGCACTGTTTACTATAAAATCAAAAGTACTCAAACCAATCTTTTTCTCATTTCAATGCATGGAGAGTTTCAAAAGCTTGGAATCAAATTACTCATGCATTTATTTATTTATTTATTTATTTATTTTGAAATATGATTCTTTTTCTATGACTCAGAAAATATTATTTTTTATTAATTCAAGACGTGAATCTTATATAATATATTTACCTGCATGAAGATTATAAAACTCAATTTATGGTTAACCAAAATGACCATATGTGTCAGTGCTACAAGTTGTGTGAGAAATAAATCTAATGAGCAAAAACAAATCCTAATATTATATTTTTGTTTTCAGATGTTTGCAAAATTGCAAGACTCGTTTTCACATGAATTTTACCATATTTGTGACTCTTATATTAGTTCACACATCAGTATAATGTTCATACAGGTAAACATGATAAGAAAAGTTATATATTTTGAATTAGTCAAACCACAATAAAAATTCTCTCTCAAAAATAAAATGAAAAAACCCATTATTCTAGAAAGGTCAAATTGACCCAAATGAAAAGAAAATAACTAAAATTATTTTTAAAAATAATAAAATAAGCATTAAAATAAAATAAAAGACTAAATCTATATTTAATCTATTTATTATTTATAATTATTTAAAATAGATCTAAATAATCATGGTTAACAAAACCCTTGACATCAAAGGATATATAACCAAACCACACGTTTAGAAGACTAGACCACCACATAAATTACATTCAGTACAAATAAAATAAAGGATTAATACTTTTTATGCAACTATTATGATTATCTTTTTATTTTATACCACTATTTGATTTTGTTTTTTAAATTAATCTTATTTAAAAAACAAATTAATATAATCATCTCATAAAATAATAGTAAGAACTTTACATTAATAACATGTAACACCAATAAAAATATCACATTTTCAGTTAAAGTTAACTTGTTGACCAGAAGACCTAGGACACAAACAACAAATGTCATATGAAAAAAATTATATTAACTAATTCTTTTAAAAAATGAACTAAATTAAAAATATTTAAAATGATAGTATAAAATTGAAAAAATGATCGTAATCTATTAAACAAAAAGTAAAAGGGATATGATAATGGTGGAGGGATCATAGTTTGAGGTTTTTGTGATGGGGAAGAAGACGATTGAAGTGAATTGGACATGAGGAAGGTTGGGTTTTGACATTTATTATGATGCTCTTTTTTTTTCTAACATTGACATTAGCAATGTGTTCAACGTTTTAGTGGAAGTAGTACGCAAGCTCACCACATCCACAGAAAAATAATTAATGCATTTGAAGATGTTAGAGTAGCCATGGATGAGTGTGGGAGGAGACCACGATGATCCAACGGTGGTGGTGCGGTGGCTGAGGTAGTTGACCTAAGATTAGGTTTGAATAATGGGAAAGCACATGATGGCCAATTGGAGTTTGGGTCAAAGCCAGCAGGATACAGTAAGAGACAACAAGCTTGTCACACATTGGTTTTCTTAAGAAAAATAAATAATAGTTTGATAATTTTTATAATTGTATATAATTTTTTCCATGACGAGTTTAAAAATAATCAACTGTGAGTTTGAAATTAAATGTTATTAAAATAATAATATTGGAAGTTGTAACGTGATTACATAAAAAAATTATAGAAAATGTGAATTGTGAATGTATCTTGAGAGTATCTCAAACCATTTCATATTCAATCCTCCTTGGTTCTAGCTCAGCAAATTCTAAACTCCTCTTCACGTTTTTTTTTTTTTTTTGACTTGTAGTGTGGTGAACTTCTTGAGATGGAAACTAGTTGGAGAGCAAAGAAAAAGGCTAAGTAGAAAAAGTCAATCAAATGTTCCATTTATCTCAACTATAGTGATGAAATGTTGTGTTTATTTTAATTGGGCCGCTCACCAGCTTTAGGCCCAGCTTTAGGCTTTAGGCCCCTTTTCCGTTCTCTTTTATTTTTTTTTCCAGTGTTTTATATCAATAGAGTGAGAGAATCTGTAATTTGGGAATTTTGACAAAAGTAATAAAAATTTCTTTCATCTTTCTCTCGCATGTTCCTTGCCTCTGCTTCTCTGATCCCTTCTCATCTTCTAGGGTTTCTTTCCCTATCTCTCTTCTTTTGTTCTTGGTTTTGTGCCTTCTGGTTTTTGGTTGATTTCTTGTGTTGCAGAGAGCATCCCAGCAAAATCGCACTGCCACATCACCACTACAGGAAACGCCACTCTCTATGGCTTCTTCCATTATGGTATCAGAGCTCTTCATTTGAAGAGCTCTGCTGTGCACTCTGATCTTTTTTTCCTTTCTGGTTCTAGTTCTTGATTATTTTTTTTTGTATATATATATTCCTCTTGTTTTCTTGGTTATCAATCGTACTTTTTCTTTCCTCTCCTTTTTCTGTTTTTTTTTGTCACATTGTGTTTGAAGTTTTGTTCTTCTTTGCACCGCAGTCATGGCAGAAGTGGCGAAAGAGACCCCTGACGAAACCTATCTTTCTCTACATCTTAATGAGAATCCTGGAATCAGCTTGGTATCACCCGTTCTGGATTCGACAAACTATCATTCCTGGAGTAGGTCAGTCATGACGGCCTTGAGTGCAAAAAATAAACTGGAGTTTGTTCTGGGCACGCATCCCTGCCCAGCTAAGAATCATTCTACTTATGCCGCGTGGAACCGCTGTAATAACATGGTGGTGTCGTGGCTGGTGCATTCCGTCTCAGTCCCGATAAGGAAGAGCATTATTTGGATGGATTTAGCTGTTGATGTGTGGAACGATCTCAAAACTAGGTATTCCCAAGGTAATCTCTCTAGAATTTCTGATCTGCAAATGGAAGCTGCTACCCTCTGTCAGGGAGACCAATCTGTTACTGATTACTTTACTAAGCTTCGCATTATTTGGGATGAAATTGAGAATTTTAGACCTAACCCGATATGTGCTTGTAAGACAAATTGCCCTTGTTATTGTGCTGTTATGACTCTTCTGAATCAGAGGAAGCTTGAAGATCAGGCAACGCAGTTTCTCAGAGGGTTAAATGAGCAGTATCACAACATCAAGTCTCACGTTCTTTTGATGGAACCTATCCCTCCCATATCAAAGATTTTTTCTCTGGTGGTACAACAAGAACATCAGTTGGTTAGTAATACTTTGGTCACTAGTATCAACAATGTTGTTAGCAATATTAGTATCAACCGCAACCATGGTTCTGCTAGTTCTGTTTCTGTTATCTGTAACTTTTGTGGTAAGATAGGGCACACTGAAAAAGTTTGTTTTCGAAAGAATGGCTTTCCAAATAAAGACAGTAGAATATACAAAAATAACAGTAATAAGAAAATCTGCACTCATTGTGGCATAAGTGGCCATACTGTTGAGAATTGCTACAAGAAACATGGTTATCCTCCTGGATATAAATTTTCCAATGGTGGAAAACCCAGTCAGATTAATAATATTGTGTCTACTGATGATGTTTCTTCTGAAAATTGTCAAAAAGGACAGGAAGAGGGCAATATTACCCCCACTCCCTTGCAGTACCAGATCCTTTCCGATATATTCAAGCAAAATAAGAGTGCTGCTGATAACAAAGGCATGATCAATCCGGCACAAGTGAATCAAGTAGGATCTCTCTCCACCCATTCAACTCACCAAGTGACGGATCAATCTAATTCTTCAACAGGTAATCTCCCTCTCAAAACTAATTCTTGCTGGGTCTTAGACTCAGGAGCTACTGATCATGTATGTGTTTCTTTATCTAATTTTGCCTCATATAAATCTATTAAACCTGTCCCTATAAATCTGCCAAATGGCCATCATGTTCTGGCTAAATATTCTGGCACTGTTGTCTTTAGTAAAAGGTTTTACTTAAGAAATGTCTTGTATGTACCTCACTTTGCTTTTAATTTGATATCTGTCTCAAAAATTACTTCTGACTTGGATTACAGATTAATTTTCTCTTCAAATAAATGTGAAATACAAGACAATATTACCAACGAGAGGATTGGTACAGTTAAGACCACAAATGACTTGTATATTCTTGATTCTGCTGTTGTTTGTAATTCTAGGCTCAAAACTGTTGCCTCTTCTTACAGTACCACTGATAAAGACCATAATCTGTGGCACAATAGAATGGGTCATATTTCTGATGAAAGATTACTTGTGTTGAGAACTCAATTTCCGTTTATTACTGCTGACAAAACCCATGTATGTGATACTTGCCATAGAGCAAAACAAAAGAGATTGTGCTTTCCTTTGAGTAGTTCTCGTACTAATCGCTGTTTTGAATTACTTCATATGGATATTTGGGGCCCATGTTCTGTTTCTTCTATGTATGGTCATAAATATTTTCTAACTATTGTTGATGATTTTTCACGTTTTACTTGGCTTATTCCCATGGTCACTAAATCTGAAACCAGAACTCACATTGAAAATTTCATTACATATGTTAAAAATCAGTTCGAAAACAGTGTCAAAATAATTCGTACTGATAATGGACAAGAATTTGCCATGAAATTTTTTTTCTCCTCTAAAGGAATTATTCATCAAACTACTTGTGTTGAGACACCCGAACAAAACGGTGTGGCTGAGAGGAAACATCAGCATATACTAAATGTAACTCGTGCTCTTATTTTTCAAGCAAACTTGCCTCCTATTTTTTGGAATTTTGCTACTTTACATGCTGTCCTTTTGATAAACTGCACTCCGACTCCTTTATTAGGGAATAAATCTCCTTATGAGAAACTGCATGCTAAATCGTATGATCTAACTGCTCTTCGCGTGTTTGGATGCCTTTGTTATTCTAGTACTATCACTTCTAACAGAAAAAAGTTTGATGCACGTGCTGTTTCTGGAGTGTTCTTGGGTTTTCGGCCTCATACCAAAGGCTATGTTTTTTTAAATCTTAAAAATCACAAAATTGAGGTCTCAAGACATGTAATATTTCATGAACATCAATTTCCCTATAAATTGAATGTTGATAATAATGAAAGACCCAACAACTTATCCCTTCCAATTCCCCATAATTATGTTTTTTCTGATGATTTTATTCATGATGATTCTCTTGAGAACACTGAGGAAAGTCTGGTGACTGGTAATGCTGATTTTATTGGAAATAATGACACTTATAATCAATCTGGTGATTCCTTTGAACCTGATGACCTTGCAAATGAGGCCCAATTCACTGCTGCTGAAGAGCAACCTGATACCACTCTAAGAAGGTCAACCCGTCAGAGAAAAATGCCAATGTACCTACATGATTTTCATACCTCATCCACACATACAAATAATGTAAATACAAATAATGTAAGTACAAAATACCCAATCTCTAACTTTGTCTCTTATAAATCTTTGTCTACAGCTTTTAAAAAATTTGTTTTTTCTGTCTCATCACATATGGAGCCGCAATCCTATGTGGAAGCATCAAAGCACCCATGCTGGCAGCAAGCCATGAAAGAAGAGCTAGAAGCACTTGAAACCAATCACACATGGGTCATTACTTCTCTTCCTCCAGGTAAGACTGCCATTGGCTGCAGATGGATATATAAAATAAAAAGGAAATCTGATGGTACCATAGAGAGGTACAAAGCCCGTCTTGTTGCCAAGGGCTACACGCAGTTAGAAGGACTTGATTTCCTGGAAACCTTTGCGCCCGTTGCCAAGCTCACCACACTTCGCCTGTTACTTGCTCTTGCCGCAGCACAAAATTGGGTATTAAAGCAACTAGACGTCAACAATGCTTTCCTACACGGAGACCTCGTTGAGACTGTCTACATGAAACCTCCACCGGGTCTTCTTCCTCCTAACAGCACTCATGTTTGCAAATTACAACGTTCTTTGTATGGGCTTCGACAAGCGGGAAGGCAATGGTATGCAAAACTATCTAATTTTTTGTTGTCTCATAATTATATCTTGTCCACTGCTGATAATTCTCTGTTCTTAAAACATAAAGGCACTAACATCACTGCTCTTCTTGTGTATGTGGATGATATTGTACTCACTGGAAATGATACTGAGGAAATTGCCCACATTACAAATCTGTTGGACCAACAGTTCAAAGTAAAAAATCTTGGAGATCTCACCTACTTCTTGGGCCTTGAGGTGGCACGCAACTCAACAGGTATTCATCTCTGTCAGAGAAAATATACGCTGGATCTGTTGAATGATGCTGGTATGTTGGACTGTGCACCCATGCCTACTCCTATGCTCCAATCTTCTAGGCTCTCCCCAACTCAAGGTGCCCCCTTGTCTGATACAGACGCATCTGCCTACCGCCGCCTCATTGGCCGTCTTCTCTATCTCACAAACACAAGACTTGATATTACTTTTAGTGTGAACAACCTTAGTCAATTTGTAACAGCACCAACTAAAGACCATCAACAAGCTGCTTTTCGGGTTCTGCGGTATCTAAAATCTGAACCAGGATCGGGTATATTCTTCCACTCTTCTAATTTCATTAAATTAAAGTGTTTTAGTGATTCTGACTGGGCAACATGTCCTACTACAAGAAAATCCATTACTGGGTTTTCAATATTTTTAGGCAACTCTCTCATTGCATGGAAATCCAAGAAACAGCAGACTATCTCCAGAAGTTCCTCAGAAGCAGAGTACAGGGCCATGGCAGCTACAACATGTGAAATCCAGTGGTTAATGTACCTTCTACAAGATTTTCGGATTGCCAGTGCTCACCCTGCAGTTCTCTATTGCGACAACCAATCTGCAATCCAAATAGCCAACAATCCAGTCTTCCATGAGCGTACTAAACATATAGAGATTGACTGCCATATTGTTCGTGAAAAGGTTGCAGCTGGTCTTCTCAAACTTCTTCCCGTTTCCTCCTCCATGCAGGTTGCGGACATCCTAACCAAACCGCTTCCCCACAACATCTTTACCTTATTACATACCAAGCTGGGTATGAAGAACATCTATTCCCAGCTTGAGGGGGGCTGATGAAATGTTGTGTTTATTTTAATTGGGCCGCTCACCAGCTTTAGGCCCAGCTTTAGGCTTTAGGCCCCTTTTCCGTTCTCTTTTATTTTTTTTTCCAGTGTTTTATATCAATAGAGTGAGAGAATCTGTAATTTGGGAATTTTGACAAAAGTAATAAAAATTTCTTTCATCTTTCTCTCGCATGTTCCTTGCCTCTGCTTCTCTGATCCCTTCTCATCTTCTAGGGTTTCTTTCCCTATCTCTCTTCTTTTGTTCTTGGTTTTGTGCCTTCTGGTTTTTGGTTGATTTCTTGTGTTGCAGAGAGCATCCCAGCAAAATCGCACTGCCGCATCACCACTACAGGAAACGCCACTCTCTATGGCTTCTTCCATTATATAGAAAGTAAAGCTAGAATTTACAAGGTTCTAGGGTGTCTCTAGCATTTCCACTAGAGATTTGTTTGCTTTAAAACATATACAATAGATACATACATAAGATAGGGGCATAGTTTGTTTTGAATCTATACCATAATTTGTTCATATGTCAAAATAGGATTATAACCAAAAAAAAAATCAAACATGAATAGCACATATGGTAAGTTTAGAAAAGAAATTACACAGCAAAAAATACTTTTAGTTTTTTTTATTAGCAAAAAATGAAATTAATAAAATGAGTATTTCAGGAATACTTCAATCCTTATACAAAATCAGCATTATCAAGCTCTCATCCACAAAGCCTAGAGTAATACTCATCACAAAATAGAATTAACAATACAACTAGTTTTTTTTTATGTATGTATTGGATGGTAATATGCAGTTTGACGTCTATCTATATGGTTAAGTATGTTTTGGCTAATGCAGAATGATATGAACTTGTTTGTATAAGGGTTGAGACACCCTTAAAGTGTCTCATTTAATTTAATTTATTTATTGCTGATAAAAAAAATAATCATAACATAATAACAATACAAAACCTATTAACATATACCCCTAACAAAAGATATTCTTCCTTAAATTGCTATACCCGAATTTCATATAGTTCTAAAGTTGCGTCAATAGAGGCAACCTCCACTTATGCCAATCTGATGCATCATTTCATCATAAATACATACACAACTTTACCACAAAAACCAAAATTGCATCTTATTACTCCAAACTTGACATATGATGTATAACTTCAGCTTGTCTCGCAAAATCAACACTGACCCTCCCATCCTCCATGAGTCCTGTACATTACATCTAAGTTGTTGTATATTAAGGAAATAATAATTATCAAATTATATGCAATTATTGTATGCAATATTTGACGATATTGTACCCAATTATATGCAATTAATTTAATAATTATAGAATCACATGATTAGTATCCTACCTAACTAGATTGTAATTTGGGGAGAGAAACTCCCTATATATTTCCTATACATGAAGTGATGTAATATACACATAAGAGAATAAGAAACATCTCTTCTTCTTACCATTTTTTATCATTTTCTTATATAGTATCAGAGCACCGATCTTGGTGCCCTGACAGCCTCTCCATTTTTATCCCCTATATAAAAAATCATGTCTGGCAAAGAAGGCACCAGTAACGAGTCCGATAGAAACCTCGTACAACGCTTCAGTGCCGAGCAAATTCAGCAATTGGCAAGGGCTATTTACTCGCTCAACAATAACGGTAAAAGTGACACGTTTGTTAGCTCTGCAGGTCTGCTTGCTCATAACTCCTCTTCTAATTCTGCTTTTACGAAACCATGGATTTTGGATAGCGGAGCAACCCATCACATTCCATCTGATTCACAATTTTTCACACACACTTCATCATCATTTATTTCAAATGTTAATCTACCCACAGGCTAAACTGCGCCCATCTCATCTACAGGCACAATTAAATTCAATGACAAAATCACTCTCAAAGATGTTCTTTGTGTTCCTTCTTTTAATTTAAATCTCATGTCTATTAGTAAGATAACCAGTTCACTAAATTGTTGTGTCGTTTTTACTCCACATGGTTGCGTTTTACAGGATTTGGCTACGGGGAGGATGATTGGCTCGGGTAAACAACACGCAGGCTTATACTACATGTCCCCTCTTCCAAACCAACCCACGCATCTCAAATATCGACCGATCCTGATTTATGGCACAAGCGCCTAGGACATCCTTCTCCGGCGTGTCTACAACTTGTATCTTCCTTACTACCTATTCCTATCAGTAAAAATCTCATTCCCATTCATAATCATTGTAGTATTTGTCCCAAAGCTAAACAGACAAGGCTACCATTTCCTTTGAGCACAATAAAATCTCATTCTCCATTTAATCTATTGCATTGTGACATTTAGGGTCCTCATAAAACCCCAACTCATTTTGGAAAACGCTTTTTTCTCACTATAGTCGATGACTATACTAGATGTACTTGGCTATTTCTTATGAATCACAAATCTGAAACCCAACATCTCTTAGAGTCATTCATTACATTTGCACAAAATCAATTTCAGACATCTATTAAAACCATTCGCGTTGACAACGGACTGGAATTTACTTCAATGTATGATTTTTTCTCAAAAAAGGTATTGAATGTCAACGCACTTGCGTTTACACTCCTCAACAAAATGGAGTAGTAGAACGCAAACATAGACATGTTTTAAACACAGCACGAGCCCTCCTATTTCAGTCCAATTTACCATTAGAATTTTGGGGAGAATGCGTTTTAACTGCCACATATATCATTAATCGCTTGCCATCACCTTTACTAAAAAATAAATCACCTTTTGAGCTACTATATAATCAACCACTTTCACTTTCTCACCTAAAAACTTTTGGTTGCCTCTGTTACGCAACTGTTGTTTCACCTAAGCAAAAATTTGATCCGCGTGCCCGACAATGCATCTTCATTGGTTATCCTCACAGTCAAAAAGCATACAAATTATTTGATATAGATGCAGGCACTTTTTTTACAAGTCGGGATGTCATCTTCTATGAAAGTGTTTTCCCATTCTGCCAACAGTCACAGATACAATCATCACCTCCATTACAAGGTATTTTGCCCACTATTGACATTGACTTACCCACTCCTGTCCAACATTCACTCGATCAACCTTCTTCTCTTACCCATCACAATGCACCTGAACCTCCATCAAACCAACCTTCTTCTCCTACTCGTCACAATACACCTGAACCTCCATCAAACCAACTCTCTTCTCCTACTCGTCACAATGCACCTGAACCTCCATCAAACCAACCTTCTTCTCCTACTCGTCATAATACACCTGAACCTCCAGTATACCAACCTTCTTCTCCCACGCCAAGAAGTTTAGCACCCATTACCAAACCTCTCCAACCGACCTTCCTGTTCGACGATCCAGTCGCACATCAACCCAACCTTCCTGGCTTCAAGACTACGTAACAGGATCCCAAGCCAATCATTCGACCACTGTCCAAGACCGACCGAATGGAACCAGGTATCCTATGCATCATTTTCTTTCTAATTCACGATTTTCTTCTACACATAGTGCATATCTTGCTAACATCACAACCACCAAAGAACCTCACACTTATGCTCAAGCTATCCTTGATCCAAATTGGCAAAAAGCAATGGACGAAGAGCTTTCCGCCTTGCAGCTAAATCAAACGAGGACCTTGACACCGTTACCCGCTGGGCAGAAACCCATCGGATGCAAATGGGTCTATAAAATAAAGTACAACTCAGATGGTAGCGTCGACAGATATAAGGCGTGCCTTGTCGCAAAGGGGTACACTCAGATTGAAGGTGTCGACTATTCTGAAACTTTTTCACCAACATCAAAATTAACAACTTTGAGGTGTCTCCTCACCATTGCAGCAACCAGAAATTGGTTTACTCACCAGCTAGATGTGCAAAATGCCTTCTTACATGGTACATTGCATGAAATTATTTACATGGACTTGTCACCCGGGCATCATCGACAGGGGGAGAACATTGTATGTCGACTCAACAAATCCCTTTATGGTCTCAAACAAGCATCTCGAACATGGTTTTCAACATTTACTCATGTGATTAAATTTGTAGGATTTCAACAGTCTAAGACAGATTACTCTCTATTCACAAGACAGAATAACTCATCATTTATTGCCCTTTTGATTTATGTGGATGATATTCTTTTGACAGGAAATGATTTGACAGAAATTCAGCGTGTTAAAGATTGTTTATTACAACAATTTCGCATTAAAGATCTTGGAGACCTAAAATATTTTCTAGGGATTGAATTTTCCCGTTCCAAAGCTGGTATTTACATGTCCCAAAGAAAATATGCGCTTGATATTTTGCAGGATACGGGACTCACAGGTGCTCGTCCAGACAAATTTCCAATGGAACAATACCTAAAACTCACACCAGACGATGGAGAGTTATTAAAGGATCCAGTCAAATACAGGCGACTCGTGGGACGACTGATATACCTCACGGTTACTCGGCCTGACATAGCATTTTCGGTTCGGACCCTAAGTCAATATATACAGGATCCACGGAAACCTCATTGGGATGCCGCAATTCGAGTCCTAAAGTATATCAAAGGATCACCAGGACAAGGATTGCTATTGCCATCCGAAAACAATCTAACATTGACAGCTTATTGCGACTCAGACTGGGGAGGTTGTCAGACAACTCGGAGATCAATATCTGGATATTGCATTTTTCTTGGTTCCTCTATTATCTCATGGAAGTAAAAAAAACAGACAAACGTATCAAGATCATCAGCAGAAGCAGAATACCGCGCAATGGTCAATACTTGTTTGGAGATAGTTTGGTTGCGATATCTGTTGCAGGATTTAAAGGTGTTATGTAACTTGCCAGCTCAACTTTTCTGTGACAATCAAGCGGCATTACATATAGCAGCAAACCCAGTATTTCATGAACGCACAAAACACATTGAGATAGACTGCCACATTATGCGAGAAAAATTACAAGCTGGGATAATCAGTCCTTCATATGTACCGACACAGTATCAGCTCGCAGATATTTTTACGAAGGCATTGGGCAAGGAACGATTTTTTACGCTACGACACAAGTTGCGGGTTCTTGATCTTCACCTACCAACTTGAGGGGGAGTATTAAGGAAATAATAATTATCAAATTATATGCAATTATTGTATGCAATATTTGACGATATTGTACCAAATTATATGCAATTAATTTAATAATTATAGAATCACATTATTAGTATCCTACCTAATTAGATTGTAATTTGGGGAGAGAAACTCCCTATATATTTCCTATACATGAAGTGATGTAATATACACATAAGAGAATAAGAAAAATCTCTTCTTCTTACCATTTTTTATCATTTTCTTATATTGTAGACTTTCACTTTCCCACACGAAGTCCTCTACTATTTTTGCTTACTCTCACATAAAAACCCTGCATCACATATACCTTTCCAAATCTTCAAACATAACAATAGAATTTTTAAGTGTATTTCACTCATCTCATAAAGTAAATACTTTGTATGATCACCATTAATCACAATTAATTAAGATATTTAAAACACTCTATAGGACACAACAACCAATAGAAAAAAGAGAAATGAACACCAAGTTTTTTAACCATAACAACAATTTTAATTGAGTCAAATATAACATTTCAATTTGATCGACTATTCCATCCTTCAAAACAATCCTATTTTTTATATCCCAAATACTCCAAATAATACCTATCCATAACCCTTTCCATTCTAGATTTTGGATTTTGTTTAATTTATGTATCATAAATACAATCTCAAACCATCACATAGAACCTAAATTAGAATTTTGAAAGAGTTAAATTTTTCTATCTTATATTTTAATTTTCAAGGTAATTGAGTTTTAAAGACGATGATGACAATAATATTTTGAGTTAATTATTTTCATGAAGTAAAACCTAACTTGTTTTATTTAAGATAAATAGAAAAAAGATAATTTGAAGTTTGAGAAGATAAAATAATTTTTTTCCTAACCTTTGAACTAAACCTAAAATATAACTATGAAATCTTCTAACCCAAGACTTGTAAAACAACTGCTTATAGTCTCACTTCACAAAGTAAACTTAAAGTTTAGACGAAATGCTAATTTATATATAAGTTAATTTATAGAAGCTATTTTATATAATTTTCCTAAACTTTTACTTTTAACTTATACATAAACTAATTTGGATTTATGAAGAATCTAGTTTTTTTCCTAAAATTGTTTGGAAAATTGTCCAAACAAATCTTTTAACCTATTTATTTCCATTTATTTAGCGTATGACATTTTTTATACAAAAGATACTTTTGAGTTAAAATGAGAATATGAATAAATGAAAATTATTTATCAATTTATGTTTTTAAATTAAAATTACTTAATAAAAACTTTTGAAAGCTTTAATTTAAAATACACCATTTTGCTCCAAAAATCTTCCGCAAACAACATAGAACTAGAGTAGAGATTATAGAAGAACAACATAGAATTAAGACTAGAATTGTAGAGAGATTATACATACCCACATCTAAGATCAAACTTGACTAAGAATTTGCAAAAAGAAAAAAGAGGGACATTAAATTCAAATTTGAATCTTAGATCTAGATCAAAGAATTAACCTCATTTTTCATATTGTGTCACGTAATTCATGTTTGAATCATTTTCTTCCTTTCCTACTCTTGAATGTGAGTCAATGTTCCTTTCTTGTTAGTCAATGCTATTCTTTTTTTTTATTTGAAAGATCCAAATACAACAAAGTTTGAAAATATTATTTACAGCTATTTTACAATAAAAAAATATTAAGAAGTAAACTTTAACCATAACTTAACATCATAAAATCAATTTATAAGGTGAGGTTTGTACCTACTTATATACTATGAAATGTCATAATCTCTAGTCGATGTGAGATTTTCAACATCCCATCACGCTAAAGTTACAACTACAAATTCATGTGTAAGACTATATATTATGGGTGGTCTGATAACGGTCTAATAGCGAGGAACCTGATAAGCCCAACAAGCAATCGTTAGGATATACTCGAAATGACTCTGATATCATACGAAGAAGTGAACTTTAAGTCCAACTTAACATCATAAAACTAACTTATAAGATAAAGTTTATATTCACTTATATATCGTGAAATATCCTAATCTTTAGTCGATATAAGATTTAAAAAAAAGAAGCAATTGGAGATAAGGTATTTTATATAGATGGGGCGAGTGGAAGTGCTTAGATATTCTTGAATTGGCAATTTACGCGGACCATGAAAATGGGGTGTATCCGCGTAGTGGAAAACAAATGAAAGGGTCAAAGTAAACAGTGTGTTTGGGAAGGGGTTTATCCTAAGTCCATGTGGAATAGCAAGAGGGAGAATAAAGCCTCACGTCAACAAACAGGAATTTCACCACTTTTTAGTTAGACCAAGTTTCCAATCCAATTCCACTTTTTCAACTTCCACTTTCTATTTTTTAATATTAAAGAAAACAGGACCAGTAAAATCAAATAAATATATCCAGTCACACAAAAATTATTTTAATTTAAAATAAATACCAAACCAATAAAGGTATTTGTAAATAAAAATAGAGAAAAAGTCAAATAAGTAATAATATTTTAACAACATTATGACATGTAAAATAATAATAAATTCGATGTTCACCTAAATAGTTTATCTTGTGTCACCATTAAATAAAAGTTTAAATTCTCATGTGTATAATTCATTTTCTTTTAAAATAATTAAAAAAAATTATAATAGAAAAAGAAGGTGAAGGTTGTCAACAAGATTGTGACATGGATTTTCAGCCAACAAATATTTAATTTTTAAACGAAAATAAGGTGAAAATAATAATTAAATTATTTAATTGTGTAAACTTATTTTGAATTTTGTGTGAGATTAGACTTGTAACATTATAAAATATGCACTTTTAAGTTCGGTGAAACAGATAGATTACATATAATTAATCTTTCCAATTACATATTTAGTATGTATTCATAATGCGTAATTTAAATATATACAAATATAATAATTAAAACTATTAAATTAATATACATTTTATATTTTATGGAAGTGAAAATAACCCAATCTTAAGCATTCATGAGTACAAGTAAAATATCTCCCATCAAATATTTATGCAACATGATTTTAAAAGTACTTTATAATAATTGCTTGTTAATAAAGTCTATGCATATTTATTAAATATCAATTCTTCTTATATATAACAAAAAATATTCCTTAACTAAACATCATGTTAAATAATCAATACTAAGATCCATATTAACGATTAAATATTTTTATTATGAAAATGGATGTTTGGTGAACTCTAATATATTGAGTGATTTAATCACAACTAATTCTAAGAATCAATTTCTAGATTTTTCCTCAAGATTTCTAAAGGTATGCTTATTAGATTATTCCACACTACAGGCTTTAACAACATAACAAATCAACATAATAAAATATATTCCTATCAAATCTTGAAACAATTTTAATCAAAATTAATTCTAAAGACCACTCTCCAAATATCCCTTTAAAATTTTAAATAAAAAAAATTAGGATTTTTATCATACAATGAAAACATTATGAACATATTGGATTAATGAGATAGAAGAAGTAACTCATACTCATTTAAAAAAAAATACATTCAATTTCATAATAGTAACGCATTTCAACACACACACATATATATATATATATGAATAAATATCATTATATTAATAAGAAAGTCACTTTTCTAGTTGTATATGATCCCTCTAAAGAACAATGAAATGATATAACAAAAGACTACTCTACCTAAATCTAAAAGCTATAAGAACGACTTATGAAAATCAATATTCTCCTTTAGATCAACAAAAATATCTATTTATAGTGGTTTGTAAGATTCTCTTTTGAACGTGAGTATAGACATTTAAGAGATAATCTTATTTTTAACTTAAGTTTCATAATCTTGATTGAGTGTTAGATTATCACTTAAATGTTCTTCCTTAGCTCTAAAGTGTTAATAATCGGTTGATCAAATTTTTGAACAAGATCCTTTGTCACCAGACATTTGAATTGTTTTTTCAATATATCACTTAAGAAACGTTAGGACACTATCATTAAATAACAACTAGATTTAGAGATAAAAAATAATTAATTACTACATTGACTAAATTAGATACTATTTTAGAGACTAAAAATTATTGATATCTAAAGTGATTTATATTATTAATAAAAAAATTACAAAATGATTTTTAAATTGGTATCTAAATTAATATCAATGTTTTAAATACTAATATTTTTATATTATAAATTAGTCTTTAAAAGATTAATAGAGACTAATTTAAAATGTAAAGTAGTTTGTAACAAGGTTATCAGACTCAAGACTCATACTTGTGAGAGGCATGTAAAACCGACTTGTAAACCCAACTCGTAGACTCGTAAGAGTCTACTTCACATAAAAAATTTAACAAAAAAAAATAAAAAATCATGATACCAATTCCATAATAAAATAAACAACTTCATACACCAACAAAATAACTAAAACAAGACAAATGTTATTAAGTTTAAAAGTCTCATTCATCTAATCTTCTAAGGCAATCATCTCCAAGATCTTCATGATCATCTCTATCATCATCTCCATCACCATCTTCATCTTCATCTACAAAAGAATCTTTAAAAAATCATTTAATCCCTAGTGTGCCCAAAAATCCACAATTTATCCAAAAGTTTCCAAACCCTAAAACCTAAAAATAACCCTAATTAAACAATCCCTAAACTTAAACCCAATTTAGAATACCCTAAATCCAATTTAAAATAACCCTAAACTCAATTTAAAATAACCTTAACCCAACCTAGAACACCATCAACAAATACTTCTGTGGTGATTTGTGAGTGGCGCGCGGCGCAGTGCGACAACAATGATGTGCGACACAATGCGACGACGGGGCTGCGTGGTGCGACGAAAACAGTCAGGAAGATGGCACCACGAACGTGAGGTATGAGAACCAAAGAAACCCTAAAATCTAATCTAATGTTAATGAAACACACTGTTTTTTAGGCTTTTTTTCTAAACTGGTGACTCGACCTTGAACTCGTGAGTTCACCGAGTCCGTTCCGAGTCCACTCAAAAACGGATTTGTTATCGAGTTGACTCGTGAGGCCTCAGCAGACCCTTAAACTCGTAAGGGTTTAAGGGTTAACCCTAGGGTTTGATGACCTTGGTTTGTAACTAAAGCCTAAATAGCTAATTATTAAATATCAATTTAGAAACTATTTTATAATTTTTTATTAATAATAAAAACTACTTTAGAAATCAATTAAATTTTTAATTTATAAAAAAATCTCTAATTTAATTAATATATTAATTAATTATTTTTAATTTATAAAATTAATTTATATTTAATGATTTTTTAAAGTAAAATATCGCTTAAACATGACTAAATCTGCATGCAACATTGATTCTAGAACTTGAACAATGTACTTTTGTTTTTTATCTTCTTCTTTTTTCTCTCAAAAATTCAAAATACAATTAATATATTTATAACTTAAACATGGAGTCTTTTCTAATTACTTTAAAAGAAATTTATATCATTTAGTTGCATTTAAGTGTCTATTATATATATATATATATATATATATATATATATATATTTATTTTGACACTTATTAATTCATCATTGTATCCCTCGTCTATTAAAACTATATTTCAATAGACATATGACATAAGATACCTTTCTTAATTATTTTCAGGACACTCAGCAATCGCAAAGTTTTTTTAGACAATTTTGATACCTATATTTTGCTAAACTCGTAATTTTTGTCTCAACATTTTTTAAGAATTTTTTATCCCTGAATATTTAATTATTCATATATTCATTCAATTTTATGTTTTAAAAATATTCACAGGTACAAGTTGAATAATTAAGTTTGTCTGGTTGGATAAATTGAATACCAAACTAATAGTTATTTTATTTCATTAAAATGTAAAAAATAATATTTTAAAATTCCTTTGAAGTTCTTTTTTCTTATGCGAGTTTACTATTATTTTCCTTTTCATTCTTAAAAAAAAAAACTCAATTCATATGTTAAACACTTACAAAAATAATTTATAATTTAGTATAAAAAAATAAGAAAAATGAATTTTATACTATAATGTTTTTTAAAGAGCTTCCATAATTACAAGAAAGAAGGTGAATTAGTTGAAAATAATTTTTAACAAAAAATCCACTTTTAACAAATATGTCTTGAACAATTCAATAACAGATTTTATAAGCAATTTTTAATAGTCTTTAATGTGTCAAGAAAAAATAAGAATCAAAACAGTTAAAGGAAAAGCAAAGAACACACGAAATACTTTTGAATTAGTTCATTCTTTCTTAATCTATATTTATTTGGAATCCAATCAATTAGAGATGCATTGTTCCACTATTATTAGAAAAGCACAAAGTTACGTACACTCTACTACAAACAAATAATATGTAATACCTTTAAAAATATCAAGTTTCTTAAAATCGAATAAAAACTAATTTTAAAATAAAAAATAATTAATTATTATATTAATTCAATTAGATATTATTTTAAAAATTAAAAAATTATTAATATCTAAATAGTTTCTATTATTAATAAAATTTATAAATTAGTTTAGATACCAAATTAGAAACTATCTATTAATAGTAGAAAAGTACTTTAAATACTAATAATTTATTTAATTTTTAAAATAATATATAATTTAATCAATATAATAAAAAATTATTTTTTATATTTAAAATTGAGTTTTATATAATAATTTCTTATAATACTATAAAAAAAAACACAATCATAGAAATCTACCACCACTACATCAAACTTAAGCATAAAAAAAAATACAAAAAAAATGATAAAATAACTATAAATATATATAATTTTCGATGTGACTGAATTTTAAAAAGTAAAATATAAAAAAAAACACATCTCCTTGAAAACTTGTTGCTATCCTTAATTCAATAAATTTTTAGAAAATATTTCAAAATATGTTTCCAAAAGAAAAGAGAATTTCTAATAATCTTGAAAACTTATTTGGAGGATGTGTAAACTTAGTTCTCTTCTACTTCTTTCAATTGAAGAAAATATTTAAACATTTTCTTTGAAAAACTTATTATATGTGATGATTCACTATATTGTTATTAAACAAATTTAAAAATCTATCAACAATGAATTAATTGATTATATGCAAAAGAGTTATACCAAAATTGCTAATATGTTAATAAAATTATTTATTTAAGATAATTTATTATAAACTTGAGATGAGTTTATTACTTTTCTGAAAAGTAAAGCATCTCATCTGAATTATTTATATTGTGAGATAATAAATTAATTTGTTCTTATCCAGTTTTTAAAAAGATATTTTCAAAAAGCTCAAGTATAAAACAAATAAGAGTATCTATCTAAACTACGCGCAATTAAATATTGAAGTAATAAATAACACTTATAAAACAACACTTATAAAACAACACTACAATAACTCTCCATGATCAACACTTTTAGCTGTATAATCAAATAAAATAAAAATTAAATAAAGTTACGGATAAAAATTAAGAAATCAAAGGTCAAAATTACATTTATAACATATAAAACTAAAACTGCTGAAAATGTAAAAGGACTAACAGTAAATTTTATATAAAAAAAATTATATGAACTAAAATTACAATTAAGTCTTATTGTGTGAAAAACAAACAACTTCAATACCAACCAATAAAAAAAAGATGTGAATGTTAAATTTGAATGTATGAATTTAATTATAAAAAGGCTTAGTTATGAATTTAGTGATAGTTGACGAAGATGGAGAGTCTAGAATGCGTGACAGAGAATAATAATTAATGATTTTTTTAATTTCTTTTTTCTCATTATTTATTAATGTAAAAGATTTAATATAAAAAAACAAAAAAATATATAGTAATATGTTATAGAAATTATAAAATATTTTATAAGAGGAGTGTCCAAATAAATAATAAGTTCTTAAATTGAAGAGTGGGGTTAACAGGTCAACAAGGAGCTTAATTAGACTGCTTTGAATGCAAAGAAAACTCCAAAGACTTCAATAAAAGAAGAGATTTTTCTTCAAATTTCTGGAAGAAAACACAGAGAATAATACAGTAAAGAGGATTTTAATTTGTAGTATATTTTTTTCCAAATTGGTTTAAAGAAGTAACTTCAATATGTGACATTTTGCACCCCATAAAAAAATTAAATTGTTTTAAATTATATATTCTTTTTTGAATTTGAAAATACCTTTCATAACATGCATTCTAAAATAAAAAATAAAAAATACATTCTAAAATATATATTTTAAAATGTAAATTTTTGAATATAAAATAAAAATATAATATAAATTATATTTTAAGTTATACCTTCTAAAATACAAAATTTATATTTAAAATGTATAATCTGAAATAAAAATATTAATTT
Organism: Phaseolus vulgaris; assembly: GCF_000499845.2. NCBI lineage: Eukaryota > Viridiplantae > Streptophyta > Magnoliopsida > Fabales > Fabaceae > Phaseolus > Phaseolus vulgaris. The sequence continues at coordinate 35,118,682 of NC_023751.2, forward strand.
TAATATTTGAAATGTATAATTTAAAAGATAATTCAATAGTCTAAAAGTGAAATTATATAAACAAAATTTTACTTATAGTTTATTTTTAGAAAGATAAAGGTGTTACAAGTAAATTTTCCTTTTTGAAAAATGTTTCTTTTTTGACAATAGTGAACAAATCAATTTAGAATTATGATAAAATTATTCCATTTTTAGAATTATCAATATCTCGTAACGTTTTTTTTTTTTTTATTATATTCACTTCTACCTCTGGAACATCAAGTGACACATTAATAAGAAGAAAGACAAGAATCACTCTTTTTAGGTGCTGATATGTTAGTCAAAACATGCATTTCACATTTCAATAAATTAATATTTTAATCATCTTTAATACCATCTACACTAAAAACAACATACATTAAGTAATATAATAATATTTTAAATTAAAAAATAAAATAAAAATGAATAAAACATTAAAATATGAGATATATATTTCCAAACAGTTTCAACAGCACCTTGTTTTTAACATTGAAAAATGATCATTTTTGGAGTTATATATAATTTTTTTATGTGATAGATTTAAAAATAAATATATATAATAAATGGTAAATTTGTAATTAAATGGTATGAAAAAATATTAAAATAGTAATATTGAGAGTTGTAATGTAGTTGTATAAAAAATTATATTGCCAACCTTTAATATTTTCACTTTTAACATTTTCAACCTACTATTAAGGAAAATAAAAAATGATAGTCAACACTTTAGAGTTGTATACTATGAAGCTCAGACACTTCTCTTAAATGACGTGTTGGTGTCAGATACTCATATTGGACACCGACACTTGTATGACATGTATCCGTGAAGTGTCTAATTCAAGAAATATTTGTTGAATTTATGACAATTCTAGTACGGTTCTAACACAATTTTAAAAAGGAAAAATATATTAATTTTATAAAAAACTCAAACTTATTGTATAAATTTTTATTATGATAATAAAAATAAGAAACAAATCATTTTGAACCAGTAGTGAAAAACATCTTTCTGCTCAAAACAATAATCTGGAACATATTTGTGTACATAGATTTTTATTGTCAATTTATATAATTCATAATTATATAATATATAGATTTGTGTCCTCGTGTCGTACATTTTATATATTATACATATCTTCGTGTTCGTGTCCGTGTCGTATCAGTGTCTGTGTTACATAAGTTGTATATAACCATTGATGTGATAAGTTTAGAAATGATTAATGTTTATTTGATACCCATGCTCCATCCTACAACCCAATAAATATTATTATTTTAATTATTTTTAAAAATTTATAATTTTGTTAATTTTAAAAAGAATTCTAACTTTTTATATTTTGTATGTATTTTTATTAAAGTATTTTTTTTTTATATATTAATATTTATTGTGGTTGTAAGGTGGAACATGATTGTCAAAATATCATAATTCTTTATAAATAAATATATATAATAGAAGATAAATTTGTAATTAAATAATAATAATAAAAATATTAGAATAATAGTATTGAGAGTTATAAAATGATTATATAAAAAATTTGAGATTGTAAATCCATAATTAAGCTAAGTGAAAGTTGATTTTCAATGATGTTATATAAGTCCCTTTTTTCTACAACTAAACACAACACCAACATTTCACAGCCTCTTTGGTCTATCTTTCACTCTCACTGTTTACCCTTATTTTGTTTCAACCATGATCAAAGGTAAAGACGTGTATGAAGTTGTGGCAGCGCTTGTGCCCCTCTACGTGGCTCTGTTCTTAGCATATGGCTCTGTCCGTTGGTGGAAGATCTTCACCCCAGAACAGTGTTCTGGTATAAACCGTTTTGTGTCGGTTTTTGCAGTGCCCTTTCTCTCCTTCCATTTCATATCCAACAACAACCCTTACACCATGAACTTCAGGTTCTTAGCCGCGGACTCTCTCCAAAAGGTTGTGATTTTGGTTGCCCTTGTTCTGTGGAACAGTTTGACAAAGTGGGGTAGCATCAACTGGACCATCACACTCTTCTCACTCTCCACTCTCCCCAACACCCTCATCATGGGGGTTCCTCTTCTCAAAGCCATGTATGGAGACTTCACAGCCACCCTCATGATCCAAATTGTGGTTTTCCAAAGTGTCATTTGGTACACTCTCTTGCTCTTCATGTTCGAATACAGAGGAGCCAAGCTGCTCATCTCAGAGCAATTCCCCGAGTCAGCTGGAGCCATTGCCACCCTAAGGGTTGATTCAAGTGTGAGCTCTCTAAACGGCACAGAGGCATTGCATGCTGATGCAGAAATTGGAGAAAAGGGAGAACTCCACGTGGTGGTGAGAAGCATGCCACGTTCTGTGCCTTCTTCATTCAACAAGTCATACTCAACACCTAGATCATCAAATGCAGGGTTTGAGAAAGGCATGGTGAATATGCATGAGAAAGGGTTTTGGAGGAGCAAGAGTGACGGTAACGGGGTTTCTAGAAGCGGTTTGGTTTATCCATGCCCCTCTGAAAAACCAGTGTTTGCAGGGTTTAACAGTGGTTTTGTTTCTTCATTCCTCTATCCAAAATCAGAGTTTGCAGGGTTTAATAGTGGTTTGGGTTCTCCAAAACCAGTGATTGGTTCTAACAATGGCTTACACATATTTGGTAGGGGCTTGAATGCATCAGCAAGTTGTGAAGGCACCATTGGACCTTCCCAGGCTCTTGATTCAGCTTCAAAAGGTAACCCTCGTTGAGAAATCTTGCATGTCATTTACCTCCAAAGGTAAATTAGTTATACGTGTAATTTTACTTTAAAACTAGTTAAAATTATTAAACATAGATATGGTTTATTTTATTTTACAAAACTTTTACTTACGATGATATTTTTTTATTGACAGAATAAAGTGAAATAAAAGGAATATTTAAGGGACATGGAAAATAAGTGATAAGTTTATTGTATGTGTGCAATTAGTCAATATCATGTTATGTTTAATGTATGGATTTATTTATTAATTAGTAATAATTATTTTGACTGGGTAATATGTTTGTCTTATGTATTATAGATTTGTATAAAAAGTTATATATTAATACATATATTTAGTAATATTATTTAGTTAACTACAGATCATATTTGATAAATAATAAAATAGATTAATTATACAAAAGAGTGGCTATTCAACAATATAAAATATTGTCTTTATTAAATATAATATAAAGTCAAATCAATGTGCACGATTTATTTATTTATTTATTTATAATTATATTATATTAAATTTTATTAAATATAAGATATATTTTAAAGGAATTAATTTTAATATTCAAAAAAATTGTATAGTATTATTTTATTAATATATATTTTATGATTATTTTATTAATTGAAGATTTGATCTTGGATCACATCAAAGTTGTCTTCTGTGGGCTTCTCATTCTTGAATTGATGCCTAGAATGTATGCATTTGATTAAAAACTTATGAAGAATTTAGGTTGGTTGGATTTTTTTGGTGTTTTTGAGGAAATCTAGGTCTTATGGTAGCCTTGTGTATTAGGATGTTTTTAGTTGGTGCTTTGTATAAGAGTTGAATAACCCTTAAGTAGGTTATATTTATTTATTTTTTCTTGTTGATAAAAAAATGAAGAAATAGTAATAAATTAAGATGTTGAAACGGATTCGGTTACGGTTTTTTCTTTAGGTAGTAAAACTTTAACCCCATTTTATTATACAAATAGAAAAATAACAGTATATATATAGTGATATATATATATATATATAAATGAAAGTTTTAAGTTTGAAAGCCATGCCAATTGTGGTGGATAACATTTGAAATAATCACAAATTGAGAGAATTTGTATCAGTACACGGACTTGTAATTGATGAAGAAACCGCACATCCTGCAATTGCAATGGAACAAAAAGAGGTGAAAAATGAAGAAGTTGATACAAATAAAAATCAACAAATGCCACGTGCTAAAGTCATGATAAATCTAATTCTCACCATGGTTTGGAGGAATCTCATAAGAAATCCTAATACTTATGCAAGTATTTTAGGTCTCATTTGGTCTCTCATATTTTTCAGGTATTTTTTTCTCTTCTTTTTAATTGTGTTTTTAAGTGTTTTTCTACATAACTCTTGTTAATAGTATTATTAGTATAACTCAATCATTGTTTCATGTGTGTAGGTGGAGCATCAAAATGCCATCCATTATAAAAGGTTCCATTGAAATAATTTCTAATACAGGATTAGGAATGGCCATGTTTAGTCTTGGTACGCACTTCCTTCCAACACTTTTTTCTTCTTTCTCACTTTTTGCCAACAAATTTGGGTTAATTTTATTATAATTCTTTCTATTCTTGTATACCATGGTGTAATATTAGGATTGTGTTATTTTTTATCGATAAATAATAAATAATATGAAACACTTTAGGGGTGTTCGGATCCTATTACAAAGAGAAAATTCAATGACTTCCTACCAAACCTACAAGACTCATGAGAATTACATACTCTTGTGTTTCAAAATTAACATATAAAAAAAGTTTCTCTAAAATATTTTTGCAGTAATAACTATATATAAAAAAAGTTTCTCTAAAATATTTTTGCAGTAATAACTATATAAAAAATCAACTTTTAAGAAGTCTTATTTAAGATATACTTCTTAGGATTGTGTTAATTTATGTTATTTGTTGTAGCATCTACTTAAGAGTGGTTTACTGAATTAAACAGGTCTATTCATGGCATTACAACCTAAGATTATTACTTGTGGAAAAACCTTGGCTGCACTTGCATTCGCAATTAAGTTCTTGGTTGGTCCATTTATTATTCTTGCAACCTCCAAAATAATTGGTATCCATGGAGTTCTTTTACGAGTTACAATTGTTCAGGTGAAATAAAAACTAATTGTGTTTCAAACTAATCAAATTGGATCTATAATATAGTTGTGTTATGATTTCAATATTGTACAATTTTGTAGGCTGTTCTTCCCCAAGGAATTGTCCCTTTTGTATTTGCAAGAGAATATAATCTCCACACAGACATACTCAGCACAGCGTAAGTGTGTGTGTTCTTTATAAAAATATTATTAATAATAAGAAATGCATTTGGTTAGAAATGGATTAAAAACATCAATAGAAGTTCTAAAAGGATTTTACACTTTTTTTCAGGGTTATCTTCGGAATGGTGGTTGCGTTGCCTGTAACAATAATTTACTATGCAATTCTTGGACTTTAATAACAAGTTTCACGTTCAATATGATGGATGACATGTATTGTTAAATTTCATATTTAAATTAATATATCTTTTAAGTAAATTGTATTAAGGTCTTATGTTATTATGCTAATTATCTCTATGTTTGTTCATATTTACTTTGAACTTTCTTATCACAACCTTCTTAATTAGCGATTTTATTTTCAAGTTGATTGATAAAGTTATTCTTCTTGTTTGGATTGCCAAATCTTAATAATCTTTTTAAGAATTTGTACACTAACTTAAAATAGTATTTGTTTATGTTTGTTAATTAGATCATATTATCACTTTTAAGAACAATGTAAATACCTAATTTAAAAAAAAAAAACTTATTTTATTGTAGTTAATTATGTGACAATTGTAATCATGAATAAATATTAGGAGTGGTAAAGTGGGCCGGGTTCTACCAACCTAATATCATTTAAGTTGGACATGTCAAACTTTTCAATCTGTCGAGCCATAAGCTATAGCCATATTGCAATGGTATTGTTTTACCTCCTTTCACCTAATATGTTAGCACTACACATAACTCTAATTAAACGAAATACACATATAAATCAATAATATACACTACTACACATAACTCTAATTAAACGAAATACACATATAAATCAATAATATACACTACAAGAAAAACGCAAATTACATACAGATTATTATCCGTATGTAAATATAAGCACCATAAAATAAAATTAGCAGTGAATGGGATTCAAAGCCAGGTTCCTTCAGCAACCAAGTAAAACTTAACCACTACACCAAGCAAATTCTTTAGTTTTATTATGATTTTTATTATACTTATTATTATTAATAATACTAACAATATTAATAATATTAATAATACTAACAATACTAATAATATTAATAATACTAACAATACTAACAATATTAATAATACTAACAATACTAACAATATTAATAATACTAACAATACTAACAATACTAACAATATTAATAATACTAACAATATTAATAATACTAACAATACTAACAATATTAATAATACTAACAATATTAATAATACTAACAATACTAACAATATTAATAATACTAACAATACTAACAATATTAATAATACTAACAATATTAATAATACTAACAATAATAATAATACTAACAATATTAATGATACTAACAATATTAACATATGAATCACATTTAATTTATCTATAATATACTTGAATCTAAACGTAATTTATTATATTATCTATTAGTATGAATCAAATTTAATATATGTCATACTCATAATCATCATATATTACATTAAAATCAACTATCATATTAATTATTATTTTACGATCATATTGACTTAATTAAGTTCATTATAGGTAGTTGGTTTTACTTGTGTGTTATAGTAAAGAATATTGTCAACAAACAATATTATCTTTTAACATAAAATGATGACTTTTACATTAACTATTAATTAAATCTCTAATACAGATTACTAGTTAGCATATCATTATAGTTTAAACTATATTAATTATTCCATAAATCTATGTAAAAAGTTGTTACTAAATAACCCTTTCTACTAATATATAACAAAGTGATTAAATAATTTATAATTTAAAATATTTTAAAAATTATACATTATATCAATTTTAATCTATGTAAGCAAATATTTGAAAATAAGATTTTTTTTATCGACAAAGAATAAAAAAAATTAAACAAAACATTTTAAGGATATTTCAATCCTTATACAAGAATCTCAAATCAGAAAAGAAGTGTAAGATACAAGCACCTATATAGCCATCTAACAAAAACTTCACAACTACATATAATAACCTATATTTGAAAATAAGATATCAAATAATTTTATATTAATATATATATATATAATATGAAAGTAAATTTAAATTTAACCATGAGTTTTAAAAAATTAATGATTAAATAAAGAAATATATTAATCAATATATATGTATTTATAGTATTAAAGTTATATTAATATTATATAATTTCTTCCTTTTTCTCTCTATCTATCTATATCCGGATAAAAGTAATATTACTCAAGTCAAATAAAACTACTATACACATAATAAATATCTAAATGTATATTTATATCAAAATTAATATTAATATTAATAATATGAATATAATATTAATAATATGAATATTAATACTAATAATATTAATACTAATAATATTAATACTAATAATATTAATAATAATATTAATAATATTAATAATAATGTTAATAATAATAATATTAATAATAATATTAATAAATATTAATAATATGAATATAATGTTAATTATAACATTAATAAATATTAATAATATTAATAATATGAATATAATGTTAATAATAATATGAATAATATTAATAAATATTAATAATATGAATAATATTAATAAATATTAATAATATAAATAATATTAATAAATATTAATAATATTAATAATATAAATATAATTTATTTTATTATTATTATTATTATAAATTATATTAATATGTATAAATTATATTAATATGTATAAGTATAATAAAAATGATAATATGACCAAAGAACTTATCTGGTCTAGTGGTCAATGCTTCCCCTGGTCACTGGAAAGACTTGGGTTTGAATCCTAACTGGCTGCAGTTTGCTTGTAACATTATTTGGGGCTTGGTTTCGAGTCCTATGGGCTTGGGTTCGAGTCTTAGCCAGTGCAAAATGCCTCTAGGATTAATAAAAAATATAGGTTTCGAGTCCTATGGGCTTGGGTTCGAGTCTTAGCCAGTGCAAAATGCCTCTAGGATTAATAAAAAATATAGATAATAATTAGTAATAATGAAAAAAATAAATTTATTCGTATGTAAACCTGTTTTATATACGGATTTTGACGGTATGTAATTCCAATTTTTCTTGTAGTGATAGTTTATATTGTAATGTGATTAAAAAATATTTAAAACTTATTGTGTAATAAGTTTTTAATTTAAAAATATGGATATTTTTTAAAAACTAACCCATCCATCTATATGGATGTATATATAAATATATATGTTGTGTGAGAGAGAGTGTTTGTGTGTGTGCATGTATGTATATGTTTTTGTATGTGTTTTAGTGTGTTTTAGTGTGTATAAGTTTGTGTATGTATTTCAATGTTTGTCTTATGTGTGTGTGTGTTTGTGTATAGGTGTGTGCATGAGTGTGAGGGTGCGTGTGTGTTTGTGTTTTTGTTTATCTCCATGTGTGTGTGTGTGGGTGCGAATGTCTTTGCATGTGTGTTTTTATGTGTTTGTGTGTGAATGTATGTCTCTGTGTGGGTGTTTGTGTTTATGTGCATGTGAGTGTGTGTCTATGACTATGTGTGCATGATTGTTGGTGCATGATTGTGTCATGTGTGTGAGCTTTTATGTTTGTAAGGGGGTGTGTGTGTATGTTTCTGTGTGAGCATGTGTGCATTTATGTTTTTATATGTGCGTGTGTCTGTTTATGTTTGTTTGTGTGTGTTTGTCCACGTTTGTGTATTTGTGTGTGTGGTTGAGTATACCTGCGTACCTATGCCTATTTGTGTGTTATGCGTGTGCGCGTCAATGTGTGTGTTTATGTGTGAAAGTGTGTTTGTCTACATGTGCTTGTGTGTTTGCGTACGTGTAAGTGTGTGTTTGTGTTTTTGTCCTGTTTATGTATGTGTATTTGTGTGTCTTTTTATGAGCATGTCTATTTGTGTTTCTTTGTGTGTATACGTGAGTGTTTTTGTGTACACGTGTGTGTTGGAGTTTATGTATCTGCGTGTGTTTGTCTATGTGTGTGCGTGTTCATGTTTGTCTATTTGTTTGTATATGTGTGTGCATGTATGTCTGTTTGTGTGTGGGGGTGTGTTTGAGTGTGAGCGTGTCTATGTTTGTGCTTGTGCGAGTAGGTGTATGTATGTGTGTGTGTCTTTGTGTGCGTGTGCATGTGTTTGAGTGGGTGTGCACACATGTGAGTGTGTGTATCTGTTTCTATGTGTCTATCTTTGTATGTATCTGTGTGTTTGTGTATGCGTCGCACACACAAACATAGACACACACACTAAAAAACACACGCACATAAATACACACAAACATATGCGAACACACATACACACACAAAATAAACACACACGTGCACACATACATTACACACAGACAAAAACCCTCACATGCACACACAAACACATGTGTCAATGTATGTTTGTTTGTGTGTGTAAGTATGTGCATGTGTGTATCTATCTATGTGTGCTTGTATTTGTATGTGTCCAAGTGTCTACGTTTGTGTGTGTGTGTTTTATGTGTTTTTGTGTGTTTGTATTTATGTGAGTTTTTGTGTGCAATTTTTTCTAAATTGGTATTAAATTAGAAATATTGGTAGCTAATTAGATTCAATTAGAAACTATTTATTAATAATATAAATTACTTTAATTTCCAATACTTTTTAGTCTTTAAAATAATATCTAATTAATCAATTTAATGATTAATTAATTTTTATTTTATAAAATTAATTTTTATTTAATAATTTTTTTTAGTTCATTATCAACTTAAAAAAAATAGTGATGAATGTCGATATCATAAATGGGACACTAATCTTTGATAGAAAATACAACTCAAAAGTGATATACAAATAATGAAGACAAGGGAGAGAAGTGAAATCAAAATAAAGCAATTGATACCTTATTTCTTGAAGAACATCTTCTCCCCTCAATCCAAATTGTGGTTTTTGCAAAAGTGTCATTTGGAATACAATTTTAACCTTTAAGAAAAATAAAAAAAATTAATAGATGTTTTCATTTTTTGATAAAATTATTTTTAATTTGTTTCAAAATAAATCACATTAATGCTTACATCTGTAATAAATGAAAAATGAATTTATCGGTAAAGTGATTTTTTTTAATAAAATTAGTAAATAAAGGGCATATTTATTGTTATTCTTAATTAACTTGAAAAAATGTATTCTGCATTATCTAGTAAAATATAATTAGAAACCATGTTAGTTTTTAAATGAAATTGGTAAAATTAAATTAGGTGTCTCTTAAAATTAGTAAAAAATAGTTATTTTTTATTTGAATAATAAATAGGGCCAGTAACATACAGAAAGTCTTCAACTGTATCTCCAATTCATTTGAGTTTTCAGCATATGTTTGAAATTTGTTGGGATTCCAACGCATAGTGGCTATGCATGTGAAAGGGACAAAACATAAATCTACCTAAACTAAATCACAGAATAATATAAATATAAATAGGTATAATAAACCTAATTCTAAAAATTGATATAAGCAAATTCAAAAGAAACATACAAAATCTCTTACCAGACAAGAATTCCTTCTTAACAAGTCTCTTCATCTCATTTTGCTTCAACCATGATCAAAGGTAAAGACGTGTATGATGTAGTGGCAGTTATTGTGCCCCTCTACGTGGCTCTGTTCTTAGCATATGGCTCTGTCCGTTGGTGGAAGATCTTCACACCAGAACAGTGTTCTGGTATAAACCGTTTTGTGTCGGTTTTTGCAGTGCCCTTTCTCTCCTTCCATTTCATATCCAACAACAACCCTTACACCATGAACTTCAGGTTCTTAGCCGCGGACTCTCTTCAAAAGGTTGTGATTTTGGTTGCACTTGTTCTGTGGAACAGTTTGACAAAGTGGGGTAGCATTAACTGGACCATCACTCTGTTCTCACTCTCCACTCTCCCCAACACACTCATCATGGGGGTTCCTCTTCTCAAAGCCATGTATGGAGACTTCACAGCCACCCTCATGATCCAAATTGTGGTTTTCCAAAGTGTCATTTGGTACACTCTCTTGCTGTTCATGTTTGAATACAGAGGAGCCAAGCTGCTGATTCTGGAGAAATTCCCTGATACTGCAGGGGCTATATCCTCTGTTTGGGTTGATTCAAATGTTGATTCTCTGAGTGACAGGAAGATACTAGAAACTAATGCAGAAGCAGGAGAAGATGGGAATCTTCGTGTGGTGGTGAGGAGCATGTCACGTTCTGTGTCCATTGCATCAAACCTCACTGGGATTGAGATCCATTCGATGGAATCGTCTAGAGAACCAAGGCTGAAAAATTCAAATTATAGTGCTACAGATTTGCACCCTCGTGGTCCCAAAAGAGAAAGCATGTTGAAAATGCATGAGAAAAGTTTTCCAAGAAGCAAAAGTGTTGGTTATGATTTGGTTTCTTATCCGTCTCTAAAACCAATAGGGCAAAAGGAGACTAATAGGAACAAGGTTTTAAACATGTTCGAGTTGAGTTCAAGTGCAATTTCACCAACTTCTGATCCTAATGTGAGACATGAAGCAGATAATAGAGTTGGGTATTATGAGTTTGAGACCATGGAATCTTCAAAGGGTGTTGATTTTGCAAGCGAAACTACTCCATCAAAAGGTAACTTTATCTCACATAATTTTTTTTATAAAAATAAAAATAAAAATAAATGTAGAACCTTATAAAGAACATAGAAACAAAAACTTCTTTCTCCCAATACACCGAATCCCATATACCTCCATTACTATCACCGGCAAAATCAAGTAGCAAAGTCTTACCTCACTCAACTGTCTCAAAACCTAACTCTCATAAAAAAATCACAACAGACACCATCCCACCACCCTAATAACCTTTTCTAATTCAGAGCATACATACCTATGATTCTAATCACCAATCAGAGAAGGAAAAATCCACAGAATACAACTTTAAAGAAATGCAAGACCAAACTTTTAATCATGCTAATAAAATAAAAAATTCAAACGGACGATCATTCCACCCTTAAACAAATTATTATTCTTATGTCTTCTTCACAATAATCACATTTTCTCATGACGCACGTAAAATAAAAAATTTTAAAATGTAATTATTAATAGTATAATATTACCACATGATGTTGGTATATATAATTTCAATTGTGTTTAATACCATTCACAAGATTGTAATATAATATAATTTCATTTTTGTTGATTCTTTTATTCACAATTTTATTTTTTTAATAAAAAAAATCTATTATTAAAAGAAACTCGTTTTGTAAATGTAGTTGTGCATGAAGATATTGAAATTGAAGGTCTTAAAGATCCTGTATTAGGGAGTCATCATATGAATGAGAACATTGAAAGAGATTCAAATAGAAGGCAAGAAATGCCTCGTGCTAGTGTTATGATAAAGCTTATTCTCACCATGGTTTGGAGGAATCTCATGAGAAACCCTAATACATATGCAAGTGTTTCGGGTCTTGTTTGGTCTCTCATATTTTTTAAGTATTTCTTCCACCTCTTTAATTGCTTTCTAACGTGTCTTTCTACATTGATGTATGCAAATCACACCCAAAAGTTTTTTTAAAAAAAAAAATTGTTAATAGCATATATACCATTCATTAATCATGGTTTATTGTGAGCAGATGGAACATCACACCACCATCTATAATAAAAGGATCCATAGAAATAATTTCTAATGCTGGGTTGGGAATGGCCATGTTCAGTTTAGGTATGTACTATTTCAACCTTCTTCTTTTTTTATTTTTTTAATCAACAAAAAAAATGAATTAAACAAATAGTAATATTAAAAGATACCTCAATCTTTATAAAAAAATTATATACACGTAGTCTCACCATACCTAGTTTAACATATATCTTACAACAGATTCATCAAATTCAATATACCATTCAGAGAGTCTAAAACAAAAATTCTAAATCATTGTCTTTTAAAAAAAATAAAACAACATTATAAAACAACCAGCAATATTACATTCCTCCTAGCTACATTTAAACTTTAGACGACCTGCAAGTTCAATCTTATATTATATAAAACAGTTCAATCCCATATTACATAAGACATTTATCCATGCCTTATGTTAATATCAAATGGTTATAAGGTAAGACTTAACACGACCACTTTTAGAGATTTAGTAGTTTCTTAATACATATCAAAATAATTTAAGTGTGTATAAGTATTTTGATTTTTTTATGATATATACATGAGTTGTAATGTGTCTATGTGATCATCTTTACTTTACTTCATTAAACAGGTTTATTCATGGCATTACAACCTAAAATCATTACTTGTGGAAAAACTCAAGCTATGATTTCAATGGTAATTAAGTTCTTGGTTGGTCCCATAGTGATGCTTGCAACCTCAAAAGCCATGGGTATCAATGGAGTTCTTTTAAAGGTTGCAATTGTTCAGGTGAAACAAAACTCACTTGTGATTTCTTCAAAATTAATAAGATTGAATAATAATAATTATTATTATTATTATATATTCAAATTCTATAGTCTATTTATGCCTATTTCATTGTGTAATTTTGTAGGCTTCTCTTCCAGAGGCTATTGTTCCTTTTGTTTTTGCCAAAGAATATAATCTCCATGCAAACATACTAAGCACAGCGTAAGTGTGCGAATTTATTTATATTAAAAATGTTCTATTCATTTATGGATCTATCAAATTCTAAATGAATTTCAAAATTTTGCAGGGTTATCTTCGGAATGGTGGCTGCATTACCCGTAACAATAATCTACTACGTGATTCTTGAATTCTAAAACTTTTTTCAAAAAATACCTATGTAAATTTTTTATTTATTAATTTTATAAAAGTAATTCATAGTGAGACGCGGTTTGAATTGTATTTCACAGCCTACTTTAAAATATAAAATTTTTGTTTCAAACAACGTAAGTTTGTAAAATTGTTTAGTAATTTCACATAAAGGGTGTTTATTTATTTTTATTTTTTTTATCTAAAAAAGGGTGTTTGTGCATTTATAAGAAGATGGTTTATAATGAAGTCATAAAATTCGCCAATAATTTGCAAATGAAGTCATAAGATTGTTAAAAAAATGAATTATTTTTCAAAGAGTAGAAAAGAGATTATGGAAAAGACGATGAAAGAAAAGGAAATTATTATTAAAGAAAATAATTAGGGATAATAAACAAATTTGTATATATAAATTTTATTTAAATATGTGTCAATGTTCATATAAAATATTTTGATTAGTTAAATATGAGTATAAATATAACTAATATTTAACTTTTTAAATTAGTACGAAATGAAAATTAATATGATATATTTGTCTTATATTTATTTTTATTTTAAATTTTTAAAACATTTTAAGTTTATTTAATTTTATTTTAAAATTTAGATAATTTTTTTTATTTGACATTGAAGAGAAGATATATGTCTTGGTACTAAATTATTGGAAAGGATGAAATCCTATTATTAGAAAGGAAATGGATGTTATATTATTACTTAATAAGTTAATAAATCATATTAAAATGCTAAAAAAATACATACATGTAAATATCACCAATTTGTTTGCATGGGCCCATGTATCACCTTTACATCTTTCAGGACGAAATGAACATTTAATTATATCACAAAATCTTCTGAGAAAAAAGGTAAAATAAAATAAATCAAAAGAACGAAAAATGTAAAACAGAAACATTTAAAGCGAAATAGAACATCACAATAATGATTGCTTATAATTTAATCTAATTTTTTGGTTAATTTATTTTAGTGAATTTTTGTAAGTTTTCATTTAGGAAATGTTGAACTGAATTAATTTAATTGAACCAGCAATTCGTGATTAGCAACTTAATTGAATCATAAAACACCCTAAATGTTTTTTTATCCTCTCAGATTGGAAATTAAGACTACATACAAGAATTTACTACTAAGATTTATTAAATAGTATCACTAAATTAAGATGGACACATTTAAATAAAATTGGATACTAAACTTCAATATATTTTATCTGAATTAAAATTCTCAATTCAATTGATAAGTTGATTTTTTTAAAATAATAATTAATATTTTTCAAAAAAAAAATACATAGTTAACAATTTGTTTTTATAAATAATATCAGAATTTAATTTAATTTTATTTAAGAAAATATATATAAAGTTGAAGAATTAAAATAATTTTTTTACAATAATTTTAATTAAATTAGGTTAAAAATAATTTGTTTGATAAATTAAAAATATTTAGTATTTTTTAAATATTATTAAAGTTAAAAATACACTTATAACATTGATATGATTTATGTATAACTATAAATAGGTATAAACCTAATTATAAACATTGATATAAGCAAACTCAAGAAACATATACAAGAATTTATTCTTTAACAAGCCTGTGATTTCATTCCTGCAAACCATCTTACACCACTACACGTGGAATTTAGTAATCTTTTCAATCAAGGGTGAATCTCAAAGCAATGTTAATGGCTAGAGAAGAATCCGATTTCACCACCATCTGGTTGAATCCATGTTTCAATTAAGCCAAAGATATTACCACGAACACCGAATAACAGCTAAATTTGAGGGGAAAATAACGCAATACAAGCACCTTCTGCACGTAAATAGGGAGAGGACCACCGTTGAATATTTCAATATGTTCAACTCCTTTTCATTGGTGTTATATATAAATCAACACTTTCTTTTCCTCTCACTTTGCTTCAACCATGATCAAAGGTAAAGACGTGTATGATGTAGTGTCAGCTATTGTGCCCCTCTATGTGGCTTTGATCTTAGCCTATTGCTCCGTCCGTTGGTGGAAGATCTTCACACCAGAACAGTGTGCTGGTATAAACCGTTTTGTGTCGGTTTTTGCAGTGCCCTTCCTCTCCTTCCGTTTCATATCCAACAATAACCCTTACACCATGAACTTCAGGTTCTTAGCCGCGGACTCTCTTCAAAAGGTTGTGATTTTGGTTGCACTTGTTCTGTGGAACAGTTTGACAAAGTGGGGTAGCATTAACTGGACCATCACACTCTTCTCACTCTCCACTCTCCCCAACACACTCATCATGGGGGTTCCTCTTCTCAAAGCCATGTATGGAGACTTCACAGCCCCCCTCATGATCCAAATTGTGGTTTTCCAAAGTGTCATTTGGTTCACTCTCTTGCTCATCATGTATGAATATAGAGGGGCCAAGCTGCTCCTCTCAGAGCAATTCCCTGAGAAAGCTGGAGCCATTGCCTCCCTAAGGGTTGATTCAAATGTTGATTCTCTGAGTGACAGGAAGATACTAGAAACTAATGCAGAAACAGGAGAAGATGGGAATCTTCATGTGGTGGTGAGGAGCATGTCACGTTCTGTGTCCGTTGCATCAAGCTTCACTGGGATTGACATCTACTCGATGGAACCTCGTGGTTCCAAAAGAGAAAGGATGTTGAAAATGCATGAGAAAAGTTTTCCAAGAAGCAATAGTGTTGCTCATGATTTGGCTTGTGCATATCCGTCTCTAAAACCAATAGGGCAGTCACCAACTTCTGATGCTAATGTGAGACATGCAGCAAATAATAGAGCTGGGTATCATGAGCTTAAGACCATGGAATCTTCAAAGGGTGTTGATTTTGCAAAAGAAACTGCTGCATCAAAAGGTAACTTTATCTAATAATAATCACATTTTCACGTAACGCACGTGAAATAAAAGTTTTAAAATGTAATTGTTAATAGTATAATATTACCACATGATGTTGGTGTATATAATTTCAATTGTGCTTAATAATATTCACAATATTGTAACATACTATTCACAATAATTTCATTTTTGTTCATTCTTTTATTCACAATTTTTTTATTCATTTTTTTTTATGAAAATATATCTGTTATTAAAAGAAACTCGTTTTGTACATGTAGTTGCGCATGAAGATGATGAAAATGAAGGTATTAAAGATCCTGTATTAGGGAGTGAGATGAATGAGAGCATCGAAGAAGATTCAAATAGAATGCAAGAAATGCCTCGTGCTACTGTCATGATAAAACTTATTCTCACCATGGTTTGGAGGAATCTCATAAGAAACCCTAATACCTATGCAAGTGTTTCGGGTCTTGTTTGGTCTCTCATATTTTTTAGGTATTTCTTCTATCTCTTTAATTGCTTTCTAATGTGTCTTTCTACATTGATGTGTGCAAATCACACCCAAAAGTTAAAAAAAAGTATTGTTAATAGTATATATACCATTCATCAATCATGGTTGCTTGTGAGCAGATGGAACATCACAACGCCACCTATAATAAAAGGATCCATAGAAATAATTTCTAATGCTGGGTTGGGAATGGCCATGTTCAGTTTAGGTATGTATTATTTCAACCTTCTTTTTTATTTTTTTAATTAGGAAAAAAATTGAATTAAAAAGATAGTGATATTTAAGGTATACCTGAACCTTTATACAAAAAAATTACATACATGTAGTCTCACCATACCTAGTTTAAGAGAGATCTTACAACATATCCTTCATAACAGTCGGCTGATATACCATATATAGAGTTTGGAAACAAAAATTCTAAATCTTACGAGTCTATTGTCTTTCCAAAAAATAGAACAATATTATAAAACAATCAACAATATTGCATTCATGCTAGTTACATTTGAATTTTAGAAGACGTGCAAGTTCAATCCTATATTACATAAAACAGTTCAATCCCATATTACATAAGACAGTTTAATCCCATATTATATAAGACATCTGTTCATCCCTTATGTTAATATAAAATGGTTATAAGGTAAAATTTATCACATGACCACTTTTAGAGATGTAATTTCTTAATACATATAAAAATAATTGAAGTGCGTATAAGTAAACTCAATCTTCATTTTGATTTTTTTTTTTATGATATATACATAAGTGTGTCTATGTGGCCATCTTTACCTTAATTAAACAGGTTTATTCATGGGATTACAACCTAAAATCATTACTTGTGGAAAATCTCGAGCTATAATGTCAATGGTAATTAAGTTCTTGGTTGGTCCCTTAGTGATGTTTGCAACCTCTAAAGTCATGGATATCAATGGAGTTCTTTTAAGGGTTGCAATTCTTCAGGTGAAACAAAACTCATTTGTGATTTCTTCAAATTGATAAGATTGAATTATTATTATTAATATATTATTATTATATATTCAAATTCTATAATATATATAGCTATTTCATTGTGTAATTTTGTAGGCATCTCTTCCCGAGGCTCTTGTTTGCTTTGTTTTTGCCAAAGAATATAATCTTCATGCAGACATACTCAGCACAGCGTAAGTGTGTGAATTTATTTATATTAAAAATGTTCTATTCATCGATGGATCAATCAAATTCTAAATGAATTTCAAAAAATTTGCAGGGTTATTTTTGGAATGGTGGTTGCAGTACCTGTAACCATAATCTACTATGTGATTCTTGATCTCTAAAACTTTTCTTAGAAAATAACTATGTGTAGCATTTGTTATCAAATGAGAAAAAAAATTATTAATTTTATAAAAGTAATTTATCTTAGTGATAGGTGGTTTGAATTGTATTTCACAACCTATTTTAAAATATAAAAACAAATTCAAACGATGTAACTTTGTAAAATTGTTTAGTAACCCACATAAAGGGTGTTTATTTTTGTATCATAAAAAAGGGGTGTTAGTGCATTTATAAGAAGATGGTTTGTTAATATATTTAATTTTCTATTTTAAATTATTGGGCTTTGTTTGTTTGACCCAACTTTCGTTTTTCTGTTTCAGCTAGATCTTAATCTTTTTCTTATATATACACCATGTATTTTACTCTCTAATATACAAGTGAATAAAAGTTTCTTTTATATTTATTTTTCTCTCTACAATTAGGGTTCATCAAAACCTCTCTTTCTTCATTACGATTACGTGAGATTACGTATGCTACATTAAAGCATCACATCAGACAAGGAATATATTCATCTTCATTTACTGTAATATGGTATCAGAGCTCTTCAAATGAAGAGTTCTGCTACGCTTCTCTCTGATTTTTATTTCCCTCTTTGCTGTTCTTGGTTATTCTTTTTTTTTCTGTTCTCTTTCAAAATCTTGATTGGTTTTAAAAAATCTTTTAGGCAATGTTTAATGAAAACCCTAGTCTTCATAGTCTTAATAGTAGTCACACTATTACATGCAATTTTTGTGGTAAATATGGTCATACTGAGGCTGTTTGTTTTCACAAAGTGGGTTTTCCTGGTAATGTTAAAACCTCAAAGTTTTCTTTTACTAGAAAAGTCTGCACTTTTTGTAATCGTCTTGGCCACACTGTTGACACCTGTTATAAAAAGCATGGGTTCCCTCCTGGCTACAAATTCACCAATTGGACATCCCAAGCCAATAATATGATTACTACTGACACTTTTTCTTAGCTTTTTCCTAAAGAACAGGATGTAAAGGGGATTCAACTTACATCACAACAGTGCCAATTCCTTACCAACATTTTGCGTCAGCAAAACCTTGAGGATCCTGCCTCTCACACTCAAATTAATCAAGTCGGCAACATCTCTACGGATGAAATCCCCAATACTGAGCATTCTTCAACAGGTAAGTTTCTCCCTTCACTATCTTCTATAAAAGAATCTTGGATTATTGATTTTGATGCCACTGATCATGTTTGTCACAATTTGAACGTATTTACTACTTATACTAAAATTAAACCTGTCTTAATTAGTCTTCCAAATGGCCAAACTGTTTATGCCACATATTCTGGTTTAGTACGTTTTTCTGATCAGTTTTATTTGTCTGATGTGTTATACGTGCCTCATTTTCAATTAAACTTAATATCTGTTTCTAAACTCACACACCAACTTAAATGCACTTTAACTTTCACTTCAACCCACTGCATTATACAAGACAATCTCACTCAAGAGATGATTGGTACAGTTAAAGCCACTGCTGGCTTGTATCTTGTCACTACCTTGCCTACTTCTAGTCAATCTAAACCGCATTGTTTTGCTCCTTTTATTAATTGTAATATCACAGACAAAACACTATGGCATTATAGACTAGGACACCCTTCACATGAAAGATTACATGTCTTAAGCAAACAATACTCTTTTATTACTGTTGATACTCATCATGTATGTGACACTTGTAGTCGTGCAAAACAGAGAAAACTTCATTTCACTTTAAGTAATACTGTTACCTCTGCTATTTTTGATCTTGTACACTTTGATATTTGGGGACCATGTTCCATAATTTCTATGCAAGGTTTTCGTTATTTCTTGACTATTGTTGATGATTACTCGCGTTATACTTGGGTTATTCTGTTGCATAATAAATC
Organism: Phaseolus vulgaris; assembly: GCF_000499845.2. Classification (NCBI taxonomy): domain Eukaryota; kingdom Viridiplantae; phylum Streptophyta; class Magnoliopsida; order Fabales; family Fabaceae; genus Phaseolus; species Phaseolus vulgaris. The sequence goes on from NC_023751.2 coordinate 35,138,851, forward strand.
TGAAGTGCGTCAGCACATCATTAACTTCACTGTTTTCGTTCAAAATCATTTCAAAACTAATATCAAAACGATTCGTACTGACAATGGTGTTGAGTTTGCTATGTCAAATTTTTATGCTTCAAAGGGAATTATACATCAAAAATCTTGTGTTGAAACACCACAACAAAATGGCATTGTAGAACGTAAACATCAACACATACTAAATGTAACCCGGGCTTTACTTTTTCAAGTAAATCTTCCTCCTATTTTTTGGGAATTTGCTGTAAATCATGTTGTTTTCTTAATAAATGTTATTCCTACTCCATTACTTGATAACATCACTCCTCATGAAAAGTTGTTTGGAAAACCATATGACATTTCCTTTCTAAAAGTGTTTGGTTGTCTTTGTTATGCTAGTACCATTACTGCACATAGGAAAAAATTAGATGATAGATCTATCAAAGGTATTTTTCTTGGCTTCCCGCAAAATACAAAAGGTTATATTATCTTAAATTTAAAGTTTCATAGCATAGAGATATCAAGACATGTAATCTTTCATGAAAACCACTTTCCATATAAATTGGACAGTGGCTTGCCTAAGGACCCTAACACTTTATCTCTCCCTATTTCTAATGCATATAATTCTGCTTTTGATTTTTTTTCTGATACTGCACCTCCTGTCGAGCCATGTGCCTCTACTCCTGCACCCAATACTGTTCCTCCACCAGCCTCATTATCCTATGATCTTCCAACAAATAGTGCCTCTGCTCCTGCATCCAACATTGCACCTCCATCAGAATTATCACCGCCTGCATCTCACCCCAATTTCCAAGAAGATCAGCTCGTCCTCACCGACAACCTGCCTATCTTGCAGATTTCCACACTGCAACCAATACTGTAAGTACTAGATATCCTATTCATAATTACTTGTCTTACAATTCCTTATCTTCCAATTTTAGAAATGTTATTTCCTCTATCAATTCTCATCCTGAACCTCGGACATATAACGAAGCCTCCAAACATGCTTCTTGGCAATCTGCCATGCAAGATGAGCTTCAAGCTCTTGCTGCTAACAATACTTGGCAACTTACCCCTCTCCCTCCAGGAAAGAAAACTATTGGTTATAAATGGGTATATAAAATCAAATACCATTCTGATGGCACTGTTGAGCGCCACAAAGCTAGAGTTGTTGCCAAAGGGTTTACCCAACTTGAAGGACTTGATTTCTTAGACACTTTTGCACCTGTTGCTAAACTCACTACCCTCCGCCTTCTGCTTGCTATTGCCACTACCAAAAATTGGATTTTAAAACAACTTGATGTCAATAATGCATTTCTTCATGGTGATCTCCATGAAGAGATATACATGACCCCCCCACCTGGCCTCTCTCTTCCTTCTCCCCAGCATGTTTGCAAGCTTCAACGGTCTTTGTATGGCCTTCGTCAAGCTGGTCGCCAATGGTACGCCAAACTTTCTACTTTTCTTTTATCAAATAATTACTCTATTTCTATTGCTGATCACTCTCTTTTTCTTAAATATAATAATGATAAACTCACTGTTATTCTTGTTTATGTTGATGACTTGCTCTTAACTGGTGATGACACGGAGGAAATCAATACAATTACTGCATCCTTTCACCATCACTTCAAGATAAAAAATTTAGGTAATCTCACTTACTTTTTGGGACTGGAAATTGCTCGCAACAGTACTGGTCTTCATTTAAGTCAACGCAAGTATACTCTTGATCTCCTTCAAGAAACTGGCATGCTTGACTCTGCACCTGTGGCCACTCCTATGACTCACACCTCCCGTCTCTCTCCCGACCAAGGCTCACCTCTCGATGCTGATGCCACTTCTCAATACAGAAGACTCCTTGGACGTCTAATTTACTTAACCAACACGCGACCAGACATCGCCTTCGCTGTCCACAATTTAAGCCAATTCATATCTGACCCACAACTCATCATCAGCAAGCTGTCTCACGTCTTTTGCGTTACCTCAAGGGCACCCCTGGTGAAGGACTATATTTTTCTCACACTAGTTCACTTCACATTTGTGGTTTTAGTGACTCTGATTGGGCAACATGTCCTACCACACGCAAATCTGTCACTGGATATTCCATCTACTTAGGAGACTCCCTAATATCATGGAAATCAAAGAAGCAGTCAACTATCTCCCACAGCTCCTCTGAAGCCGAGTATAGAGCCCTTGCCACCACCACATGTGAGTTACAATGGTTGTCTTACCTCCTTCAGGATTTACATCTTCCTCTCTCCCAGCCTGCAACCCTGTACTGTGACAACAAATCTGCCCTTCAAATAGCTTCCAATCAAGTTTTTCATGAACGAACCAAGCATATCGAAATTGATTGCCACCTAGTTCGTGAAAAACTTAACTCTGGTCTCCTCAAACTACTACACATTACTTCTGCAATGCAAGTTGCTGACATATTCACCAAGCCCCTTGCTTCCGTACAATTCTCTACTCTCAAATCCAAGCTGGGCCTGACAAATATCTGCTCCCCAGCTTGAGGGGGTGTTAATATATTTAATTTTCTATTTTAAATTATTGGGCTTTATTTGTTTGACCCAACTTTCCTTTTTCTCTTTCAGCTAGATATTAATCTTTTTTTTATATATACACCATGTATTTTACTCTCTAATATACAAGTGAATAAAAGTTTCTTTTATATTTATTTTTCTCTCTACAATTAGGGTTCATCAAAACCTCTCTTTCTTCATTACGATTACGTGAGATTACGTATGCTACATTAAAGCATCACATCAGACAAGGAATATATTCATCTTCATTTACTGTAATATGGTTTATAATGAAGTCATAAAATTCGCCAATAATTGGCAAATGAAGTCATAAGATTGTTAAAAAAAGGAATTGTTTTCAAAAAGTAGAAAGGAGATTGTGGGAAAAAGGATGAAAGAAAAGGAAATTATTATTAAAGAAGATGATTAGGGATAATAAATAAATTTGTATATATAAATTTTATTTAAATATGTGTCAATGTTCATATAAAATATTTTGATTACTTAAATATGAGTATAAATATAACTAATTTTTAAATTTTTAAATTAGTACGAAATGAAAATTAATATGTAATATTTGTCTTATATTTATTTTATTTTTAATTTATTTAATTTTATTTTAAAATTTAGATAAACAAATTACTAAATTTTGCAGGGCATCTCTGATTTGGTGGTTGTGTTTGTTTCCCATAATAATAATAATAATATACTTCACACTTCTTGAACAGTAATAATTCGTCAAAATCCAATTTTGTATGCGCATCAAAATGCATAAAAAAATATTTTATATAAAAAGTTGAATCTTGTCATCAAATACTTGAACTGTAATAGATAAGTTGATGATCACTTTATCACAGAAAGACGAACACCAGGAATTTGTTAATGCCATTGAAGACCAATATCAATTTTTGTTCTCGGTTACAACAAAATGCAGCTTTAGCTCCTATAAAAAGCCAAAGGAAAAAACAATTCTAGCGAGGAATCCACCAAATCATTCATGTACAGTTGGTGTTCCAAGTTTCTCAGAGCAGTAAGTGGAATAGGGAGATCTATATATCCAACTACGTCTCTTGATCATGTATTGTAGCTTGACAAGATGGTTAGATCAGAATCTAGAATCAACAAAAAGAACCAGAATGTTTTCTTAATGTGCCATACAACTGCATTTAATGCAGGGTTAGATACTTAGTTAGACAGATTCTGCCCCATAATGTCCATCATGGGTGCTGCCATTTTCTTTGCTGAGTTTAGATTTTGGTAAAATAGAAGCCTGTTGTCGAGGTGATGGCTTGTTTGATTGTTGCCTCAGATTAAGGTAAGTGTAAATAGACATGCCAGCAATAGCTGTGAATGCGCCACAGATACTGATTTTCCCAGGATTGGATCCAAAGAGATAATAGTTTCCTAGAAGGAGGACACAGGTCTTGAATTGTCCAAGGACAACGTGGGAGATGGCAGATGTAGCCCTGCAAATTCAGGGTTGAAGAGAAAATATATGAAAAGCCCAACTCTTTAGAAGATTAGTAGACCACAGTGCATTCAGCCAAAAAAAACAAGATGACAATAATGTTCTGAATGTCACAAAGAATATCATCCAAAACATAGCACTCAAATGCAAGTGGTGAATGAATAGATTAAATTTGCTACACCAAAATTCATAGTAAAGAATCCATCCTAGTATTGTCACAATTTTATAAAAACATATATACAAGTTGACACTCGATTCTTGTATTGTGAACCTGGCCATAGAGTTCAATGTTAGTAATTTAATTTTAGCACATAATTATGCAATGCCATCTAATACAAACTTAAGTTAAAAGCAAATGTGCCATCACTGGTACTTTTCAGGTTCAAAGAGTGCTTCAGACATTGGAAATGGATTACTAAACTTTAGTACTACTAAAATATACAAATTCCAAAAATGCTTTAGGTCAATGGGATGCCAACCATAACAGGGATTCAGACTCTTGACTTCAAGTGATGGTTAAAAGCTAACAGTTCCGCGAGGCCTCAAGAAGTGACAGAACCGAGAAGAACATAAAGAATATATCAAATGCACCTCATGTTCTACTACAGTCTTACAATCTAGACAGCCAGTAAAATAATCAAGTGCCCTATAAAGTTCAACAGGAAATATTTTATGTAAAAGAAATTGAAATATCTTTTCAAACAAAATTATTGAACAACTAGAAATCTTACGTACCCAAGTGCTAAAGCACCAGACCACTGAAGCAAGAATCCAAGGATAGCTGATGCAAAAATCACCAAAATATTGCTCAAGTTCCAGTCAAAGGAGAGAACACCAGGTGGGTCTAAGCAGGGTAACATAGCAGCCAGGAAAATCAAAGTAATGGGTGTTGTATTCCACATTAGTCTGTTTGATCAATCCAAATTAGACTAGATAGAAAGAAATTATCTTATCGAAACTAAGAATTAAGAAGGGAGATGACGATAAAAATTATAAAAGGTGTAATTACTCACGACAAAGCAGTCCAGTTCTCTTGTTGCTGCAGTCTAGACCACAAGATTTTGTTTACAGCACTGGGAACAATCCATGCCAATGCTACACAAGCACCAAATACATGGAACTGCAGATCAGTCACAGTTGCCACAGCAATACCAATAGATACCACCGTTAATGCTAATGTCTGAAAAGTTTCAAATTTTCTGGTAAGCATTTAAACTTTAAATATCACAAAAGTTCCCAGAGGGAAATTGCTCCAGAATATAGATTGCACATATCATTAGTAGCAAGAAAGTATAAGCCAACTAAGTCAAGCAAAGGTTTTAGATAGGATGATGACAATAAGGATTCCAAAAACAATACACCTTTCGGCCCTTTACATAAGAAACAACTGAGCATATTTTTTACCTAATTATAAGAAATACCAATCCATTTTAAGAGTATATGTATATCCTTAATTTATTGTGAAATCTATTAATGAGATGCTCACATATTCTCCAAGCAAGTGGATGCATGTATTGACTTATTAACAATACAAGTCACTAATTGGTAGAAAGAAATTATCCCTTGAATTTTGTGTAGAGTCACTAAATATTACAACTAGGTACTTTCTATGGGTATTTTAGGTTAAACTTCAAGTATTAACTAAAACTAACTACTTTCAATGGTTGAAGAATTTGTTATTTGTTTTTTTTCATATAAAAGACCGGAGAGAGTATAATACAATCTAATAAGTAAAAAGCATTATTATATGATCCCAGTGGCTAGAACCCGTTAGCAACCACAATTTTGAACTGCTTACATAGGACTTTGGATACACATATAATATCATGTCACATGAGAAATAACATTAAATATACTCAGAGATTAAGTTATCTTCCACAAAGATGTAGGTGCAAAATAGGTGTTAGGATAAAAGAAGACCCATATATTCCTACTTATCTTTTCCTAACGAGAAATAAATTCAACACCAAAGTGAGTGCATATACCTTTGGGAAAGAAACTTTCTTCCTATACAATACAAATTCTGCAAAAACTATTGACGGTGTCACTGCAATCTTTGCCATCTGATAGAAACCAATGCTGAAGGTATAGAAATTAAATTAACAGTATAAAAAAATACTTGAATAAAAATATGAGTAGTTGGTTACCTATTATACTTCAAGCTGACATTAGCAAGGCCCGTGGATAGAGACATAACAAATCCAAGAGTAAATAAAGTAGACAGTCGAGTTGATTTTGAGGAAGGAGAAGCCGGAAGGAGAGAAAATGCTTTTAGTAATGCCATGAAGAACCAGCTCACTACATAGTGAATCAGTGTAAGAAGTATAGGAAATTTGAATTTAACAGTTTGAAGCACCTAAAACAAACAAGAAAAACCCAAGAAAGTCAGCAAATAAAAACCATGATACATTGAAATTTCAAAACAGAACACAGCTTAAACCAGATATAGGGAGAAATAAGAGTAAACAAACCATTTTGTTCATGAAAATAATACCAACTGCAACCAGAAAATTGAAGGAAAGTGCAACAGCTGGACCACATATGCGCTGCTGTTGACGCTTTGCACCTTCAGAGGAACGGAATTGATTAAAAAGAGAAGCTCTCACATCTTCCAAAGCTCTTCCTGCAATTAGAGGATGATTTAACTTTGAATTGACTGTTGAGTGTAAACACAAAGGAAAAGCCAACATTAACCATTGATTATCCAGATTAGTTTCAAGTAAAACCAATCTGAACCATTTATGTATGGTTGTGTGGCCAAGATTGACTCTTCTTACTTTCCATAATCACTTGTAAGGCATACAAACATATGTTCATATTTTGCATTTCAAATGTGAACTCAATTTCTACACCTACTACAAGGCTTTTGATGGGATTACAATGAGACACATACACTAGATTCTACTCTATAATTAAATTGTGCTTAGCAGGAACAGCAGTTACAGAAATATCTCCCTTATAAGCAGCAAAATAAAGGAAAATACACAACACCAGAACTTAAAAAAGTATATATTATCTCTTCATACAAGCTTAGAAAGATACTGAAGTGAGAACACGCTCTCAAAGGAACTAATCTGGACCATACACCATTATGCACAGCAACCTTCACTGATCATTACCAAAACACAGAAACACAGTTAATAGTGTACCATCTAACCAAGCCCCATTTGACAAAATGGTCCAAAATGCTCCCCAAACACAAATGGGCAAGAATGTGAAAGATAGAAACACTCATAAACTCAAGAAATTTGATGAAATAATAAATATAAAAAAAAAAAACAACCTTTTTCGCCAGCATCGCTGTCTTTGCGCTTGAGGATCTTTCTGACACCTTTCCTGATGAAGAAGCTAAACATTTTACAATTGCAGAGGGCAGATTGTTGAGACCAAACCCTAGAGAAGAATTCCAAGGAAGCTGAAAATAAATAAGTAAATTAACGAATGAGTGAGTGAGTGTGTGTGCAAGCTAAATTGCTGTTTATGCCGTGTTTGGTTGAATTCAAAATATGCAGAGGGGTAGACGGAGAAAAAAAGGAATAAGACAAAACAAAAACAGCAATGACACGTGGCGTTAAAACCGATAACAGCGGAAAATAGCAGCTGTCGGAACTCATATTCATCATAGCGCGTGTTTCATATACTTACTTCAGATACCACTTAACACCTAAATTTTACTATATGTTTGGTTTCACCATCAAATTTCGATTCTGAATTCAAATTAAAATTCATCATGAGACACCCAAATGCAATTTTAGATAGGATCAAAAAAAATTGAGATTTATTGTTAAAATATTTTCATTAAAAAAATATAGAAATATAAATTATACTATTTTGAAATTCATCATGGTGTTTCAAAACCACATATTTTAAAGTTAAAACAGTTAACTTAGATATAATGAGAAGATTAATACTTTAAAATAAAAATAAAAACAGAAACAGGAAAGATAAGATGATTAATGAAAAGTTTAGAAGTTAGTTAATTATTTACTAGTTCTAATAATAATAGGAAGTGATAATAATATATGAATTTATTGGACCACATTTATACAAAGTTGTTGTTCCCTTTTTGAGTGCTGTGTGTCGGCAGAAAGCTAAGTTCCCCCAGTCTGAAGAAAATATCTAATATCTAAAATAAACTTTAATAATAAAATATAAAATTGTATAGCCCAATTATATTGGTTCTGTGGCTTTGTTTTTAAGTGGAAAATAGGTTAATTCCGTGAGAGAGACTCATTAGTGAAGATACATAGCAAACAAGGTGAGAATAAAGACAAATTACTATGATTTGTGGTACATAACACTTTGGTAATTTCCATAGATATTAAAGTGTTAACTCTACCTATTTATTTATTTATGTGAGGCATTTCAAATTCTTTGTTTTCTCTAATCATAATATAATACTTAATTTCGTCCGAGTAAATAAAATATGTGTTTAATTAATTTGAGAAAAAAATATCAAATAAATTTTTTAAAATAAGGAAATTATAAATAAAATAAATACATAATAAAGTTAAAAAATATATATAATTGTGTTTTTCAAGATTACAAACTAAAAAAAAGCGGTTTTTTTTGTGGGCTGATTCATTCGGCCCAGCATTTCTAATATTTGCCTTTTGGCAGTTTCTTCCTGTACCCTTATATTTTTCTTCCTGCACTCCCATAATATTACGCAAAGACAAAAATAACCCATTATTTTTTGAAACCCCCCAAAATGAACTTGAGATCCACACTACTCTTTCTTCTTTCTTTGCTCATAGACTGCAAACACGTATTCCATTTCTCTGTGAACAGCACAGTGCTGCTCCATCTCAGCACAACAAGGTCTTTCTTTTGGTGGTAGTCAATAGTGTCTCGGATTATCATTTCCACAGTTTATATCCAGTATTCCAGACAATGCAATTCGGTAATTTTATAGAATCAAGAATTCGCATTTGTTTTTTCACATTCCAGATTTGAAAAACAATAAACCTTCTAGATTTGGAAATCTGTAAATCTTTCAGATTGGGAAATTCGTAAATCTTTTAGATCCATCAATCTGTAATAGAAATTAGACTTCCAGATTCGACAATCCAGAAATCAACAATACAATTTATTAACAATTTGCTTCCAGAATACCTCCTCATTCAGAAAACAGCATGATTCACTTTCAAATTGATGAATCCGTAACACAGTCCACCATGGTGCCCTTTTCCAAATAAAAGGTTAAGGCCAGTTTCGAAAATTTTAAAGTTGTGGAGGTGCAGGAAGAAAAATATAAAGGTGCAGGAAGAAGAAACCTCAGCTTTTTAATCTGGGCCCATTCGTTTGGCCCAAATTTTCTATTATTTGCCTTTTGTTTTCGATATATACAAATTTTGGGATAATTATATGAAGAAATATATTTTGAATAATAAAATTAATTTATTGAACAAACTATGTTGAACCATAATAATTGGATTTTTTACGTTAAGTAAATGAAAATGAAAAATAATATATATATATATATATATATATGAAATTGAGGTGATTATATTATGTCTACTTTTATATTATTTATTTTATTATAATATTAGCAATAGAAGAATATTTATACATATAGAGTAATTAATTGGAGCACTAAGTGAAGTGTTATTTATAATTAATTAGTTAAACATAATTTAATTAATTACAAAAAAATATTAAATAATTTAGTAGCACATTGATTAAAGTTTCTAGATCAACTTTTAAATTTTAAATCAAAATCATTTCAAGTTTTTTTTTGGAAAATAGAATTAAAAAACTAAATAAATTTGTCGTGCTTATGGTTTAATTCAGTTTGCTTCAATTTTAAACATGAAAATTGTAAATTAATTATAAGGAAGTAAACAATACAAGCTTTAATTAACTATTTTTTTTATTTGAATTGTTATGGTAAAAAGGTTTTATTTGTCAATCAATTAAAAAGAACTATTATAGAAGAAAAAAATAATATATATCACAATATGTAATTAAATAAAATTATAATATGTACATATTTATACACACTGTTTTTCTAAATTTTTAAATAATTTAAAATGTAGTTAAGTGTTTTATCAATATTTCGAGAGTGAAATACCATTTTAGTGTGTACCCATATATATATAACTTTGTAACGCTAATATTTAAAACTAAGGAAATTCTACATAAGCATAAGTCATCAATTTATTAATCTAAAATTCATAAAAGAATATAATATAAGTGGTAATTTTGATACTCAAACGAAAAATAATTTAAAAATAAAATATTCGAATATTTCCTAGCTTTGAGAAAACTAAATTGGAAATTTATTAGTATATTTAATATATAATTTAAAATAAAGAAAATAAATGAAAAGGAAAATCCACGTAAGCCTCTGAAATAACCAACCAATCACACACACCATGTGACTCATACTCACTCACCCTTTCTTTCACAGTTTCACACTTTCACACATAACTCAACCAACTCACTGCTCCTCTCTGTGGAAAACCCGACCCGCAAAATGCGAGCCAAATCGGAGCCCGCGGCCCAACCTCCATCCTCCTCCTCCGGCGGCGCTTCCTCCGGCGCGTCGCTGGATCCAATCTTCCACCTCCTCCGCGTGCTCCCCTTCAGCTTCCTCCGCCCCCCGCGGCTCCGCCTCAAACTCCCCTCCCTGACCCTCCCATCCCCCAACGTCGTCTTCGCCCTCCTCCTCCTCACCTACTTCATGGTCGTCTCCGGCATCGTGTACGACATCATCGTGGAACCTCCAGGCATCGGCTCCTCGCAGGACCCCCACACCGGCTCTGTGCGCCCCGTCGTCTTCATGTCCGGCCGCGTCAACGGGCAGTACATCATCGAAGGCCTCTCCTCCGGCTTCATGTTCGTGCTCGGCGGCATGGGCATAATTCTCCTTGATCTCGCGCTCGATCGCAACCGCGCGAAGTCCGTCAAGGTCTCCTACACCTCCGCCGGCGTCTCGTCCATCGTCCTCGCCTACGTTATGAGCATGCTCTTCATCCGCATCAAGATCCCCGCCTATCTCAGATGAACTCGTGCGCTTTAAGTCATTTGTAGTTTCACTTTTGATGAGGTTTCGTTTTCGCGGTTTCTAGGGTTGATGAAATTACATGGATATAGTAATTGAATCTGATTTGGTGTTATTTATATGGGATGTACTTTTTGGAGTAAAATTAATATGTCACAGCTGTGTTTTCTTGTATTTGATGTGCTCTCTGAATGTGATTCGTGAGTGTTGTTTGGATCGTTGTTAGTGTTGATTGATTGTGGATTGCAGCATGTTTGTTAAGGTGCAATCCTCTTTGGTGAACTACCTCGTTCTTATACACTCTCACACCCTACACAGTGTTTGGATGTTTTCTTCATTATTACTATGAGAGAGACTATTAGATTTGGGATTGCAGACAATCCCAGGAGCGGAAAAAGCTGGACAGTGAAAATGGGAGTGGCGATTCGATTATGGATTGGCTGATTGTTGTGTATGTGTATGAGCTTTATCTACACTTTTTCTAGTTTAGCTGTGGTTGTGGTATGATCTTGCTCTTCCTCTTGTTGATATGATGTGTGTATCCCTCTGTTTTGTGATTGAATGTCCTGCATTCTTCTAGCTTCAATTACTTAGAACAATAGTAGCTTGTGTTGTTGACCGCTACAAACCCACATAGGCCTCTCTTGTTCCAAGTAAAAATTTCCCTTCACTCCTTCCTCTCTAACACATGCTAGAATCTAAGTACTTTAGACAGCAATTTATGTCTTTGTTGTTTGTGAACTTTAGACTTGTTTAGATGAACTTCGCAATAAACACGTTTAGAAAAAGAAAATGAGAAGAAAAAAATGAAATAAGTTTTCTATAAACTAAAACTAGTTTATAGTTAAAATCATCATTTAGTGAAAACTAATATGAAAAAACTTTTACAAATTGATTTATGCATAAGAAGATTTAACTTAAGAAAAAATTTATATTAATTCTTTTGTTCTTTTCTTCATCTAGAATATTTATCGACCTTACTGCTTATAATAATCTTTCTTTCCTTATGTATGTCCTAGGGATGTCTGCAGAGCCATAAAATTTACTTGATTATTGCTCACCTTGCTGTTGATAATTATCACCAGGCTAATAGAAGGTGAAAGTCTCCTCTTTAATACCCAGTTGATATTCCATAGAACATGCATGCAATAGAATTATCAGAGTGGAAGATTACTTTCTTTTTTAGTTTCACTTTCAAATGATCTAGGCAAATCAGTCATTGCAGTTTTTTCCTCATTACCAAAAGCCTTCACTCAAGTGGCACCAAGTTCTTTCTCACTAAAGCTGATTTGCCCACACTTTAGTCTTCCATCCTACTTCCCAAACCAAGCCTTAGATGCCATTAGTAACCCTGAAACCAAAAGTTTAAAAATTGTCCACACAAAATGATTTTTGGTCTTGATTAGCTTTGCTCTTTTCTTCCCTCATTGTCTTTCTCCAGCCTTTGTGGCACTTTCTTACGGGACAGATTCCCCTTGGCTATGGAACTGAATTTCCTCTAAATTACTTTCTCCCACCTTGCATCCCGCATTGTCCAGCATAGGGAGTGGCAAACAGGTTACTACTGAGTCTTGTGGCTAATGGCTTCTCAAAATATTATTGTGATAGAAGTTGTGATTGAAACAAATCTTTAAATCGTGTATATGCAGTATTTCAAGCTTTTGGAGGAAGATTTATGTTACGAATTTAATTATGACCTGTGAAGGTTATCAGTTTGAGGTTTCTCTTGCAATCAGAAATTCAACTGTTTTTCACCCGGAGATATATATCTGTTTTTTGTGAGAGTGCATTATGTTAAACTGTCTAAGTTTGGCCTGCTTGCACTTTGTAATTTTATAGATACTTATTTCTTTTTATATATTTCTATACCAAGTGACTGTGTCAGCTGTTGTATACTCTTGCTTTTTAATGCCTGATATATGGTACTCGGGGATCATAATTAAGGGATCTTGGTTTCATTAAAAATCTTTTTTATAGACATCTTTAATATACTCGAACACTAGTTGAAAAAGTGAGTCCATAGCTATTCTTGACAAAATACTTCTTAGACATTGTTATCAAAAAGAATAAAAAAGAAATTTAAAAACAACTTTTATTATAAATAATGTAACACTCTTAACATTTTTTTCTGTGAGGCTTGATTTAGTATGACTTAACTGGTTATATTTTTAACTTTCAAAATGTTTTTAAAATTTCTGTTGTGAATTATAGGAAGTTGTAGAACTTAACAAAATTGGTTTTTTGGTGTGAATTATACCGTCAATTGTGTCTATGTGTCCTATATTTTGCACATTAACAATGTCTGTGTTGGAGTTTGTGCTTCATTGATAGCATTCTTGGAGTGTGGTTCAACCTTGAACTTCGTCATAGGTGATTAGTGGATGTCTGAAATGGTGGTTTGGTTTATTGTTCTACTGGTCTGCATGTGATAGGAACAAAACGTGCCTCAAAATGGGATGGCTGATCATTTCATGTCCGTTTTGCCTTTAAAGATTTTAAAAAAATTCTTTCTAGATATTCATATCACTAAGCCAAATCACAAATTTCTGTATATAAGTCTAGAATTAATATGTCACTTCTACACTTTGTTCTTATCTGAAACTTTGAAACTTTATCTGGACAACATAAATAACCTTCTAAATGTCAAGCTTCGTAAACAAATATAAATAAGTTATGAATTTCGATACTCAGTACCATTTACAGAACACCATTCCGGACATGAAAATCTATAACTCATAACTCACTTATGCAGATGGTCATCCAGAATCTTAAATGAAGTACGAAAATAACCTTTCAGATATCGAAATCCAGAACATATAACAATCACTTCTGGATTTTTGCTTAACGGTAAGCAAAAATGAAATAAAGGACAATGTTGAATTTTAAATTTTGCATTCGGGACATGTCTTAAATGATATGGTCCAGGAAAAAAAGTTGTTAAATGGGATAAGTTATCAGACTTAAGGTCCAAGCCCAAATCTAATAATAATTTGTGTTTTTCTTTGATAAAAGGTAGAAGGGGTCAAAAGAGGAATTTGGGTTGAGGAGGCATTTTTTGGAGGAGCCTCCACTCTTACCTTTCCATATCTCTTAGCTCAACCTTCTGTAACCATGGGATCCATGGCTACCACATTGCCCTACTCTTCATTTTGGAGGACTCTGAATTGCCTTTTCCAGAACTATAGGGTTACCATTTTGTGAAGGAAAGGCAGTTGCAGGTGGGGGTTTATCAGAACTCATTAAAAAAATAACGAAAAACAATCTAGAAAATATAACTAATTAAAATTTAATTTTTTTAATCAATTTATATTTTTTTTCCCCTAGATTTGAGTAGTTTGGTTGGCATTGTCATTTCAGAACGGTTCAAATCAAAATCAAACATTTAAATATTATTGTATCATTTATTATTCCTCTATATACTATAGAGATGTGTGTAAAAGAGGATAATCTAATGTATTTAAGTGTACTGCCTATAAATTTGTGACAAAGGATCAACATATTAATAAGGTTGAGGAAGAGTTTTCTTGGTAATGTGAACATTTAATTATCATTAGTCTTGAGGAAAAAAATTGCTAAAGCAAAATAAAATATTAATAGAAACAAAGAATACTAAGGCAAAATAAAATACTACTAGAAGCAAAGAATACAAAAGAATTAACTTTAATGTTTATGTTTTTGAATTTTGTTTGTACAAGTTTGTGTAAGTTTTGTTAAGTTTATGAAAAGTAAATCCTAGGGGTTATGGAATACTTATGACACAATGTATATATCTTTGTTATTTAACTTTCCATATTGTTGTAAAAACATAGAATAAAATTATTTAACATGATATAATGTTAAGTTGTCATGTAAAAAAAATCAAATACATATACTAATGTACTAATGAAAAGTTATATGATAAAACCACAAAACTAATCTAAACAACCCATAAAAATTGATTTAGTTTGGTTAAAAAAAATTATATTCAAACCACAATAATGAAATTAAATTATGGTAGAATAAAATTAGACATGAAAAATTTAAAAATCTAACTAAATTGCATTAACAATTATTTCATAACTAACCACATTTTCATCACATTCAACCGCCATAATGGATTGTTTTTAAATAAAAATCAAATTACCATGTAGTATACTACTAATAATATTTACTTAAATAATATTATTTACTTTTTAAGGTCAGAATTAGTTCCTGGAATTATAAATAAAGAAAATTGTTAATGAAAGAGAGAAATGTAAAAAATTATATTAATGAAAAAAAGAAGTAAAATAATTAAGAATATGCATTTATACATTTATATTGTTGCCCTATTTGTGTGGTGTGCTGGTTTAAATGTTTTTTAAGACTATAAAAGTTAAAGAATAAAAAATAGATTAGGCCTTATTTATAGATAATTGTAAAATACAACTAAATTTTTTTCGTTCTATCGGTTAGAAATTAATCTCACTTGTACTACAGCAACTTTGAATCACACTTTGACTCTCAACTTCTTTCATATATTTTGTTGAATTTTTTTCTCTTGGTTGATATTTTTAATTGGATATTATTGTTTGGGCTTAGACTATACCTAAAATTGGTTATATAATTGTTGACGTGTCCGTCATTGGGTCGCTTCT
This sequence comes from Phaseolus vulgaris, assembly GCF_000499845.2. NCBI lineage: Eukaryota > Viridiplantae > Streptophyta > Magnoliopsida > Fabales > Fabaceae > Phaseolus > Phaseolus vulgaris. The sequence goes on from NC_023751.2 coordinate 35,154,460, forward strand.
TTTGGTCTCACTCTAAGTCTCCTTTCTTAATTTGTTGGTTCTTGATTGGAGTTGACATGTAAAAGATACTTCGACAATCAAGTAAGTACTCAGCATTCAGAGTATATATTAAAGAATTGGTTCAAAGATTACCTTACTTTTGAATAAGGTTTATTTATAGTGTTTGGTCATGAGTCATCGGTAGTAATTGGCCGAATCTATCATATGTCAATGTTAACTTATTTTTAGGGAGATTTCCTGATTTCTTGGGATGTTATCGGATGTGTCCTCAATTCGTATGGAGTCTTTACCGTTGCCTTAACTGTTATTGATTGTAACTGTTTTAAATATGTTTTCGACCGGTTGGTTACCGTGACTGAGTAACGCAACTCGTCCGATGCCGACTAATATAGTTTCTATTCAAAGAAGCTACACAAATTTTTATTCATTAACATGATTTTGGTTTTTTTTTTCAACATTTTTTTACCACACGTCCTTCTTATTATCCTTGAAAGAATTATATTCAAAATTCATAAGCTGAGTATTTTTACTTATTTCATCAATAAACCCATAAAACATTTTAAGCATGTATAACAAAAAAAAAAGTGAAATACCTTTTGATCCTCTAAAAATTCTAGGTGTTTGCTGATTGATTCCCAATTTTTTTTATTGCAATTTGGCTATTAATTATATTAATTATATTAATTATGAATGATATCTAATAAATTCTCGATTTTAATAACATAATAAAAGTGAACTTTAAATCTTATAAAACCTAGTTATAAAGGAGATTTGCATTTTCTTATAAAAAAAGATAAGATTTCAATAAAAAATGAAGTCACGTCACAAAGTAAGATTTATCCCATTTCTTGTGTTGATAATTGTAACACCTTGATCGTTGGAATCCAGCACAGAGAACCAAACCATTCAACAACGTAGTTCGTGCCATCATAATCTTTAACATCTTCATGCAACATATTCAATTTTTTCAACTCCATGCAACATAAAAAAAAACTCAATTACTTATGAAAATCAATAGTAAGATTATGAACACAATCGATCTTAGTTTATGCAATAACTAATTTCTCTGGAAACGACAGTGATTTACAAAAGCATTCTCAGCTGAAGGAATTGCGGGGCGACGAGAAGAACCGAAGGGGTGAAAGCATGCCCATGAAGCCCGGCGAAGCAAGACCGTTGATATTCTGATGCTTAAGCATGTTGTAACCTTCTCCTCGTTTCCCTCCTCTACCTTGTTTATCGAAGGTTCCACACTTGACCATCTTCATCATCCACCACCTCTTCTTCGTTGGACGTTGATCACTCGAGTTCATCTTATGGTGCAGGTACTCCATCACCACATGCAGTCCCTGCTCCACCACCTCCATTGAGGGACACACCAAAGGGTTCCCTTCAACACTGAGCTTCTTGAGGTTCTTGAGGCAGCCAATGGAGTGAGGCAAGGTCTTGATGTTGTTGTAGCTGAGGTCAAGTTCGAGCAGGGACAAGAGGAGCCCTATGGAATAAGGGAGGGTTTCCAAGTAGTGGAAGTTCTGGCTCACATTCAGAGTCTCAAGGTTCACCAGGTTCTCTAGGTCCTCCGGAAGTTCCCTTAGGCAATTCAAGCGTGCATCAAGAACCTTCAGAGATGTTAGGTGTGAGGTTGAGCTTGGAAGAAAAACCAGCTTGTTGGAGTTCACTGACAGCTTCTTCAGGTTTATCAGCTCAAACCCTACTGTGTCTGGTAACTTGCTCAGCTTGTTGAAGTTTGCATTCAGTTCTTCTAATGCTCTGATCATGTCAAATCAATCAACCACCATCAAAAATCATATATGTATGAACTAGTATAAAGATGTGAAGATTAATAATGAAAGATCATGCAGAATAATGCATAATTTCCCTCACTTTCCATTCTCAGAAAACAATAGTTTCACCAACTTAGAGTTCTATATAATTTTTCATATGATGGATTTATAAATAAATACATATAATATATTATAAATTTGAAATTAAATAATGTAAAAAAATATTAAAATAATAGTTGTAATGTGGTTGTATAAAGAATTGTAAAGATATTATTATCTTATAGATTTTAATTTCATTTGTTTAAATTTAGAGTTTATGATTTAGGATAGGGTTTATGATTTAGGATTTAGATAGATTTTTGATATTTTGGAAACACTTACTCTATTATTTTTAAAAGGATTAAAACATCTATAAAAATGTATTTTAATTTGAAAGGAAAAGCATGATGCATGGCATGTTGAATTAGGATGGAAAATGATTGAGGAATTAGAATATTAAATGGAGATTATTCTTGTGGTTACACATAGTCCATTCATTTGACTTGTATAATATTGTAGAATTATTATTGATGTGCCTTTTGACAATGCAAAAGGTTGAGGTGTTAGATCATCAATTATAATTGGCCAAGAGTGTTTTGTTCAGTCATGCATTCAAACTCTTCCTTTACAACACCATTCATTTCAATCAAATTAACCCATATTTCAAATTTGTATTAATTATTGGACCTACCTTTGATTTTGATGTACAATCCAAAATATAACTACAATCACGGAAAATAATATAATATAAAAAAAAATGAAGTGTTCGTTTTTTCAAACTGTAACCCTTGATATCTGTGACTGGCAACCCACACTTTGGTTAGATTCTCAAATTATTTAACTCCATTTTCTTCAAAAGAATAGTATATGGGTTGCTATCATCAATACATTAAATAGCTCTAAAAATCTTTTAGACTATTATTTATTAAGCTTTCGAATAGGAAAATGATAGTGTGAGAATTTAAAAAAGTTGTGATAAGTTTAAAAATAAATATATATAATAAAAAATAAATTTATAATTAAATGATATAAAAAGTATTAAAATAATAGTACCGATGTAACGTTATATAAAAAAAAAAAAATTTGTCCATATCATTGGTCTTTCGAATATGAACATGGAGAAGGGTTTTTGCAGACTTTCGTACACAGAATTTCAGGCCGTTTATCACAAAAGAAAAATATAAAACGGAAACGTACGTTTTCTCTGCAAATTGTTTTTTATCATGATAACGTAGACCACAGGAAGAACCTTTCATATATATATATTTATAATTCTTTACTTTTAAAAAAAAAAGTATAATTCAGATAAAAAAATGTCGTTTTATATTAGATTTTAAAATAAATTCTCAGTGGTGTTTGATTTTCGTAAAAAAATACTGTTTTTTATGGTGATGTTGTTCTTATATATTTATTTGTGAATTTTATAATTTTCTATACTGAATTGACTCTTCCCTTTTCTTATAGGGTTGTGAATCCCAAATAAACAAATAAATAATAAAAAACATACATATTACAAACCAATAAAATAATATTTTAGTTATATTTAACTTATTTTTTGAATTTTAAATATCATTATATTATTATGTGGTTATGTGTTTCTAATGTGTGTGGTGTGTAAAAGAAATCTTTTCCCTTCTTATATCTCTCCCAAGTACTCAAAAAATGTGTGAAACTTGAATTTCTATTCTACAAAAGTGTATTCTACCATTTAAACCATAAATTGATTAAGTTTGTTGAATGCTAACTTCCTTAATTTAGTATAAGATCAGAAGTGAGTTAAATGGAGTAGATAGAAATAATTAATGAAGCGATTTGAACAGGATTAGTTTTAGCTAAACAGAAAAGTTTATAATTAATATATGCAGATTCCCAGAAGTTGATGATATAATTATAGCAGTGGAAAGAGAAGTGGTGAAAAAAAGATACCTGCAATTCTCAATGGTTTTGGGAAGGAATTGGATGAAGTTGGCAGAGACATTTAAAACCTTAAGCTTAGAGAGACAACCAATGGAATTCGGAAGAGACTTCAGCTGGTTCGACCCAACATCCAACACCTCCACATTTAGCAGTCTCGCAGTTAAGGATTCAGGAATCTCCTGTAACAATATTGACGAAAAACAAGTTCAGAAGTAAACAAACACTTCATTCCAACCTTAAAAAAAGCTATAAAATCAAAATCTCTTTATCAATACTGAGATTGGTTCCTTGATTCTTGAATTAATATAACCATAGAATGAAAGAGATTTGAGACTTCTTCTTATTCTGTATTAAACCAGTCATTAATATATATATTCATGACATATCCTTCAAAACTCATTTTTGTAACTGCATATATAGTAATAATATACAGTCAATTTTGTGTGAGAAAAATTAATCAGGAATGACTCTGTCAGATGCACAGAAAACTGGTATTATCAGGTTTTGAGCTTCTAAATAGACAGAAACATGATTATTTTGCAGAGATAGGTTTGAGAAGTGATTTTGAAAAGGTGGAAAGTGAAGGTACCTGGAGATTGTTATTAGACAAGTTCAACTTTGAAATGGTGGCTAAATCAAGAGAAGGTTTGGGAAGAGAGTCCAAGGCCATGCCACTCAAGTCCATGACCTGAAGCCTCTCTTTCTCCATGCCTTTGTTTCTCTCCCTCTTCTTCATCATCATGGGTGGTTGATGATGATGATGATGAAGCTGTTGCAAATGGTGCATATCTTTTCTTGGTTTTTGACTTTGAACAAAAGCTTGAGAGAGAAGAAGAGAAGAAGGGTTTGGATTATTATATAGTGTGAAGAGAAGAAGAGAAAGGCCAAATGGGAAAACAAGATAAGACGTACGGAATAGGAAGAGATGTTGATACAACACTGACGTGGCATCAAGTAAGAGAGCCGTAGGGTCAAATCTTGCTTCCAGACCCACGTTCTTTACTATTTACCACCACCTCTTAAATTCACATATATTAATAACTTCTTATTCAAAAAACATTAATTACAATAAAAAATATATACAGATAGAGAGAGATTTTAATATATAAAAAATTCCATACAACACCTGTTTCTGTGTTATTTCTTTTCTTTCACTCTTACCAATGTTCTCTGATATTCACCAATTATTTTACTGAGCTGTAAGTATGTAACGTGATTTATATATTTAATGATTATTTAATATGAGATTTAAAAATTATATAAAGTTAATATTTTATACTGGGAAGTGGTACCTTGACTAAAATACTAATAAAGGTTAATAGAAATTAAAATGGAATTAAGAGAACGTGGGGCTACAAAAAGAATTTTCAAAAATATTTCTTTTGCAATAAAAATTAAATAAAAACTGGAAAATAGAAGAAGCTTTGTTTTTCTTTTTAACTATGTTATTGGTATGAAATATCTTTATTTTACAACCATGAAAGATGTTTTTACGAAACATCTTATAAAGTTGCAGTGGCTTTGCTTTAGATTCCAGAAATTTGCACACTAAGATTTTATGTTCACATGTTATCAAGGGTAGTTATAGTATTCTATCATACACATTAATTGATTATGCTCATAAAAAAAAATTATTATGGTTTTTCTAATTAGGTTGTTTTGTAAAGTCACTATCTTATTTTAGAAAGTAAAGTAAATTGTTATAATAATTGATGATAAAAATATTTTTGATATTTTGTGTATATGAATAATAAATCGAAGATCTGTTGAAAAATCAATGCTATTTTTTTTATTAATGACTAATATTGTTTTATTTTTACTCTTTTGGATAAGCCTAATATATTTACGAAAGGTACATAGAAGATTAGATACATGGTTGAATGAATCTTGTGGTAGGAAAGTTAGAGTCATGTTTGAATTTATTTAACCTTTAACATCACATCAAATTTTAATTAGCTTGAGTAAGGTCAATCAAATTTTCATCAAATATATTTATCCAAATAAACCCAAACATTTATTCCTTTTTTCATTCCAATATTTATTAATAATAAATTTAAATAAAAAATAACTACACAGAATTTATCCTAAATGTTTTAAGGAATAAAAATAATTTGAACACAAATATGGAGATACATATCATCTTTAAAATGTAGGACACGAAGAAACATATTTATATATTATATAATTATGAATTATATAAATTGATAATAAAAAATTATGTACATGTTTCAAATTTTTTTTTACCAAAAAGATATTTTTCATGACTGGTTCAAAAAGATTTTTTTTTTAATTTTATAATCATAATAAAAATTTATAAATAAGTTTGAATTTTTAGAAAATTAATGTATTTTTTTTAAAATTGTGTTAGACTCGTGTTAGAATTGTCAGAAATCCAACAAATATTTTTTGAATTGGACACGATATGTGTCCTATGATATACGCATGTTAGTGTCCAATACATTTGTCCAACACAAACACATTATTTAAGTATGAGGAGTGTCTAAGCTTCATATTAAAAATAAAATGAAAATTTAAACTAAGTCAGATTATTTTTATACAAATATAAATAGAAGTGTCACTAATTAGATGAAATTTGTTTTGATATTTTGACTCTGACCTAATATTGTACCTAATCAACCTGGCACACCATATAAAAAACAAACACACTTGTGTAATTAAAAAAGGTATCGTTTTAAAAATAAGAATAAATAATGTCCACATAATTAAGAATAACCGTCAAAATAAGAAATAATTCTTTTTAAATTATACTAAAAGAAATTGATTCTTTCCATTTATTATATATACATATTTCACAATGTCAAAAACTTTATACCCTCCATTTTATAATAATCAACTCAAAAATTAAATTTATAATACTTTTATATTAATTACTTGTATAAAAATTATTATATCAAAATATATAAACCTCCAACTTCAAAAATAATTCTACTCAAAAAATAAATCACTGAAATATCTATATATTCACTTTTTTACTGTATTATTTTATTTTAATACATTGTATTTTTTTAAAATATAATATTATAATATACTGTTAGGTGGATATCACATTATTTATTCATTCCTTTTTCATATGATTATCCAACCTATTTTATTTTTTATCTTCGATTTATTTAATTTTTTAAATTAATACTTGTTTCTTGATTATGGATATAGTAAAAAATTGATTTGTATAGAGTAAACGTGAGAAATAGATAGCTAAAAAAATGATATATAAAGTTGAAAAAGGTTCTTCTTATCTGTCTTTGCGTGCCGCGAATCTTGGACTTGTTGTGATTTGTGTTGAGTTTACATAAACAATCATGCATTTCATTATGTTCATTCACATTTTTATGCACACACCATAAGTCACATTAATTTGTACAATTTTTTCAACTCTTATTATCATTTTGAATTGTTTAATCTTGTTAGACCAAATCAAACCTAGTTGGTATTGTCACACATCAATCAATCTCTACAAAATTAAGATTATCATTGAATTTAGAGTTGCAAGGTCAACAACTCTAAGATAAATGTCCTACAAATCATGCATAACATTCCAAAACATAGATCATGATGTTTTTATTCCATAAGTAACATGTGAATTGGATTCAAGATTTATATCAACTAAAAATATGATTAAACTATATGTATAAATATTACTTTATAAATTCATTTTATGAGATTAAATCTTAATTTATTTCTTAAGATAATAATATCAAAATCTATCTTAATGAAATTTATTAAGTTTATTGTATTATATATTATCTTATCTTATAATTTAATTTTGTAGAGTTGATTTGGAATTAAAATTTATTTTGTTCATTATAAGAAAATCATCAAATAGCAACCAACTTTAGAGACAGAAAAATAATTAGTCACTACATTAATTAAATTAGATACTATTTTAGAAACTAAAAAAATATTGATATATTTATAAGATGATGTCTAAATTAACTACTATATTTTAGATTATAAATTAGTCTCTAAAAGACAAATTTAAAATATAAGTAATTAGTAGTTAATGACTAAATACTAATTTAGAAACTATTTTATAAATCTATATTAATAATATAAACTATTATAAGGTGGATTTTAAACCTAACTCAACCCTATCAAATCAGCTCATGAGGTGAGGTTTGCCCCCACTTATATACAATAAATTGTCCTCATCTTTAGTCGATGTGGGATTTCCAACGTAAACTACTTTAGATATTAATAATTTTTAATTTATAAAATGATCTCTAATTTAGTCAATATAATAATTAATTATTTTAGTTTTTAAAATTAATTTATATTTAATGATTTTTTTAATGTGATTTCACTTTAACTATATGATTTTGCATTTTAAAATAAATCACAACAAATTAATTTTATTTTATTATGTTTCATTCATCATGTTTTAATAAGAATGCTAGTTACTTTTTATACTATATATGGTATCGTATGCTTAAAAATTGTTAAATTTTTGGACAAATATTGTTTTTAGTATAAATATAAATAGTTAAATTATACAGATAGTTATACCATTTAATGAGTTGTTTAATTATGATCATAAACTTTGGGCAACAATTTATTTTTTTTACCTAACTTTTATTCAAAAGTTGATTTTAAAAAATTGGTCAAGTTGAAAAATAAACTTTGGAGTGCTATATACATATTATTGAACGGTAACATAAAAAAAGCCGTACTTTAGAGATAGAAGAAAATTCAACTCTTCTTACAAAAAGTGTTAGCTCTAAATTTTTGTTAATACTATTAAATGCTAAGTTATAACCATCTTTAATTTGTAACTTCTTAAAGTTCATTTAAACGACTAAATTAGCTTTTTTTCTGACTTAATTAATGATATAGAGTTAGAATAAAATATATTTTCCATCTAAAAGATTTGAAGTTACATTAGTTTCAGTAAAAAAGAAAATAATCAATTTCATTCTCAAAAAAATTAAGATTTTTTTTCTCAATATAACTCTTTAACATTAATTTGAACACAAAAAAAACAAGTGTTTACAATTTAATCTTATAATAATTCCACAAAAATATCAAATAAACATAATTAAGTAAATTAAAATAGTAAGGGTAAAAATTGGTCTGTAAACCTAATTTACATTAATTCAATCCATCAATCGTACATGAACTTTTTTCAGTTAAGTCTATGGACTTGTTTTTAAGTCTTAGGTGAGAAAGTTTAAAGGTTAAAAGAAGAATGATAAGTATATTTTAAGTTTAGTTTTAAAGTTATAAATGGAAAAACAAATTATTTTATTCTTCATTTATCTTGATTTACTATCTTTTTAAAACTATTTTCTTTTACTTTTTCTTTACAAGTTTGCAAAGTTTTACTTCATCTTTTGATTAGTGATTCTAAGATATTCATGATCAAGCTTAT